>NC_081413.1:67574489-67901684 GCF_030272615.1 Cryptomeria japonica | reverse complement strand
CACGGTACTTATTACTCATAAGCATGTACAGGGTACTATTCCCATTATTCTATACCCTGGGATAACATTTTTAGGCTTAATAGCATGTACGCGCTACTTATAAACTGAGAATACCATTGGGCTTGCCAACATTTTATGGCCTAGCAGCACGTACGTGGTTATCAATGTACCACGTACATGGTTTATAGACATAGTAATTAGTTGCCCAAGAGCCTCAATGGCCTCAAAAGAAGTTTTTGAGGTCATTGAAGGCCCCACTGGAACTGTGTCTACACTTCTATCACTATTGTATACATAAAAGTAAGTGAATTTTTTTGTTTTTTTGCATGATTTCAAATGATTGAATTGTTTTTTTTACTAGTTTTTTGTTTTTGCATGGTTTCAAATGATTAAATTTTGATTGTTTAATAGTTTGATTCCAAAAAATAGTGATAAGATGCATACTTATGGTTATTTATTTATTTTTGAAGTTTTCTTTACATATATATGTAATATGATTCTATTTAGGTCAACCGATCTCAACCATGGGAAAGAACAAGCAAGGAATGATGGAACAATAAGAGGCTCAAAAGGAAAGACAAAGGCAGCGTATGAAAAAATTGCATGACATAAGAACAATGGGAGAAGAAGGTATGTCAACCTCAACATCTCAATTCAATTTACCAAATGAATATAAAGCATCTAATGCAATTGAAGAAGAAATTATTGATTATTTATCATTTGAACCTGATGCAATTGAAGAAGAAACATTTGATAATTTACCGTTTGAACCTAATGCAATTGAAGAAGATACCGCATTGAATAATCAATTAAATGATGAACATATTACACCTTGTCTACTTGATGAATTGAATGTACATAATGCACCGATGTTAACACATCCTAGAATCATTCGCAGGAAACCAAACTATCTAATTGACATTGATGAGAATATATTGAAGTCAATGCCCAATAAAATGAATGAACAAACTTGTAGGAGAATGGTTAAAAGAATATGGCAAAACTATTTTAAAAACTTAAATCAAACCGCAAGATGTCAATTAATTGTTCAAATGATTAAAAATTTGAATTTTAGAGAGACAATGAAAATTCTAGGCCTAAGATCATCTGAAAGTAACAGTGAAAGAACTAATGTTAGAAATCTATTTGATGCATATCAATATATTGGTTCAAAATCACGTAGTAAAGATTCTAATGCTACTCGATGTGTCATTACATCAACCATAATGAGCAAGAAAATAAAAAAAGATCGCTTGATAAGCAAAATAAGTAAGTCATTGAACATTAGTAGAACAACATTAAGTAAAGCATTAAAGAGGCGAGAACAAATAGAGGAACCTAACAATAATTCTCTTTGGGCATTCTCGGGTTGACTACCATGCAAAGACAAGGTTGTTGTAGATGCACTAAAAACATTAATTGAAAATTTTTGGCATGACAACACAAGAGTATCGCCCAACCAAAGAGATGTTGTTTGAAGGTGAATTGGGTCTAAAAATCGTAAGCCACATGCGAAACACTATTTGGATACTACTCAAACTAAATTTTATGAAAGATTCCTTCAAAAGTTTCCTCAAATAAAAATTTCTCAAAGATTTTTTGAAATGACAAAACCTTTTTATATTAAGATTAATCATGTACACACCGCGTGTTGTTGTAGGATGCATATTGAATTTTCCATGCATTATGATATTTTTTGTCATATTTGTTCTACTTTCAACACTAATGATGTTTTGGAGGAATGTAATATACAAGCACCTCCTAAGTCGGCAAGAGAATTTATTTCAAGTGTGCTATGTAATAGACATGATGGTTGCATTTATTATAAGATGCCTTGTTTGGAAGGTTCTTGTTCTATATGTGGTGGTTTGCAACGTTTACCAAGATGCATACATTTGGATAGCACACATGAAATTGGTACGAAACTAGTTTCTTTTGGAAAATACAAGATAGTCAGAAATGGAGTTAAAGATGGAAAAGATTTGAAGAGATGTGAGCTAGTGAAAAATGATATATGTGTAGCTCAATTTATGAAAATGTTTCAAGAGAAACAAGTTTATGAGTGTATAATGCATACACATAGAGCTCGATGGTTAGATGAGCAATTCAAGTTGTGTGAGGACACATTTCCTCTTGACACCATTGTCTCTATCATTGATTTTGCTGAAAATTATACACTACAACCTCAAAATGAAGTGCAATCCATGTATTATCATGCTACACAAGTTTTTATTTTTGTACACATAGCATTCATGCATGTAGATGATAGAACAGAGGAGGATAGAAAGGTTTTAAGAGAGTATCACTTCTACATAAGTGATGATTGTACTCATTCATCGGAGTTTGTACAAGGATGCTTTAAAGTTTTCTATGATAGTTTAAGGGAAAGGAACATACGATACAACCGACACTTAATATGGTCAGATAATTGCACCACATAATTCAAGAATGCAAGGATGTTTTATTGGCTGACAAGGATGCATGTGACAAGTGGTGTAGAACATTTTTGGAATTTCACTAAGGCTGGACATGGTAAGGGAGAGCACGATGGTGCAGGAGCATGTGCGAAAAGAGCCCTAGCTAGGGAAGAATTGAAGTACGAAGGTGGCGATAAGTTGGTAGATGTAGAAATGATTGTGTGATGGTGAAAGTCTATGATGGGTCTAGGTAATCCAGGTACGCCATTGGTTCGTAGATATTTTTGGTCGATTATTGAATCTAACATTAAAAACTATCTAGATTGTTGTACAGTTGCATGATCGAGTGATGTGCACTCATTTATGAGTTCAAATTCAAGTTCACTGGTAATTTATATGAGACAGATGGTATGCTTTTGCTCTGCATGCATGTATTATTTGTGGGAAGAATGTGAATCAGAAGAGTGGGTTGACAAATGGTCTTGAAGACCATTGGTTCCCATTGATTCATATCAAATTCCCAAAGCACTATAATTGAGCCAGATGGAGACATTAGTGGATTTTGACCATGTATCCGACCTAGTGGATTCAGGTGATTTTTTGAGTTAATTATTTTGCAAGTATTATTTTTGGTTCATTTTATTGTACATCATACTTTATTTTTGGTATTAATTAACACTTTATAAAATGCAGGTCATGTGTATGTAGTTGTTGCAAAAGAGAACAATGAAGAAGGAACAGATTACTATTTGTATCATTGTGTTGAGCCTAAAAGAAAATTGACAACCACAATCATTGACAGAGAGGGTATTGAGTACCCAATAGGGTTTGTTATCGTGACAGGAACATGGCTTCGGAGATACCCTATCAAGAATTCTGATGTTTGGTTGTTCGAGGACTTTGAAACACACAGACATATTCTTCATTTCTCTAACCTTGTTGTTGCAACAAATATTCATTTGATGAAGTATCGTGGTAGACCTCATAACAAGATTTTATGGAAAGTTCGTGAATCTAACCACGAGGCAATACTTGACACAATACCGGTTAGAGCCGATCCTGAAGGTTCACTTGATTGATTCTATGGTTGAGAGTAGAATGATTTTGAGAATTTTGTATAAATCGTCGACGAATTGTTCTATATTCATTTTTTGTATATATAAATGCCCATGAGCTGATTTTTACATGTTTAGGGGCATAATTTTGTATATTTAAGTGGCAATGAGCTGATTTGTACATACGTACATGCCAAATTTTGTATATTCAAATGGTGATGAGCTAAATAGCACATATTGTAATGCCAAATTTTGTATAAAAGCCCATGAGATGATTTGTATATAAAAATGGCAATGAGATGAATCGCATATATTGTAATGCCAAATTTTGTATAAAATCCCATGAGATTATTTGTAAGAGAATTTTTTGTATAATCAAATAGCCAAGAGCTGATTTGACGATATTTAGAGGCAAATTTTTGAATAATATGTGACAATGTTTTGTGACTATTTTGTGTGTCAATGTTTTGTGACTATGTTTTGAGTATATGTGATGTGTCCCTAGTCAATCATGAGCATTCTTGATTCTTGTATAATCATGCATAATTATTTGAGTCATTATCAGGTCATAGGGGTGATATATTAAGACTAGATACAATTTGAGCAAAAATTGTCATTGTTGTCAAAAAAATTGTCAAAAAAATTGTCAAGCAACTTCTACATTACGTCGGTAGGGTATGAATCTCAACATTCTAGTTCTTTGGGATGCATGATAGGGGCATGCCTAGCATAAACATTCCCACCCAGATACGCTCACGATGTCGGTTTGTGCACACAAGGAACAAAATCAATTCTAGCCAATCTTGCAACTTTTCCTTGCAAGCAATTGATGGTTTTTTGAGCAGGCAAAAAAATGCTACTAATTAAAAATGGCTTCGAGTCATCTAAGAATGAGATAAGCCATTGTAGAGGAGCCTCATGTGACCCCATGGGATCAAAAAAATCGACCGTATGTGTCGTGGATTTGAAGAAATAGTTCGTCAAATTTTGACATTTTTTTGACTCAGGGCACTTGAGAGATCTCACCGGTAGGGTATGACTCTCGACGTTCTGGTGTTTTGGGATGCATGATAGGGGAATGCCTAGTGTAAAAATGCCCACCCAGATGCACTCGTGATGTCAGTTTGTGCACACGAGGAACATAATCAATTCTAGCCAGTCTTGCAACTTTTCCTTGCAAGCAACTGACGGTTTTTTGAGCAGGCAAAAAAATGTTACTAATTGAAAATGGCTCTGAGTTTTCAAAAACTAAGATAGGCCATTGTAGAGGAGCCTCATGCAACCCCATGAGATCAAACAGATTGACCGTATGTGTCATGGATTGGAAGAAACAGTCCATCAAATTTTGACAATTTTTTGGACTCAGGGCACATAAGAGATCTCACCGGTAGGGTATGACTCTTGACGTTCTGGTACTTTGGGATGCATGATAGGGGCATGCCTAGCATAAAAATTCCCACCTGGATGTTCTCACGATGTTGGTTTGTACACATGAGGAACAGAATCAATTCTAGCCAACCTTGCAACTTTTCCTTGCAAGCAACTGACGATTTTTTTAGCAGGCGAAAAATGCTACTAATTGAAAATGGCTCCGAGTCATTGAAAACTAAGATAGGCCATTGTAGAGGAGCCTTACACAACCCCACGAGATCCAACAGATTGACCGTATGTGTCAGAGATTGGAAGAAACAGTTCATCAAATTTTGACAATTTTTTGGACTCAGGCCAATTGAGAGATCTCACTGGTAGGGTATGACTCTCAATGTTCTGGTACTTTGGGATGCATGATAGGGGCATGCCTAGCATAAAAATTCCTGCTCGAATGCGCTCGTGATGTTGGTTTGTGCACACGAGGAACAAAATCAATTCTAGCCAATCTTCCAACTTTTCCTTGCAAGCAACTGACAATTTTTTGAGTAGGCAAAAATATGCTACTAATTGAAAATGGCTCTAATTCATCGAAAACCAAGATAAGCCATTGTAGAGGAGCCTCACATGACCCCACGAGATCAAACAGATCGACCGTATGTGTCATAGATTGGAAGAAACAATCCATCAAATTTTGACAATTTTTTGGACTAAAGGCACTTGAGAGATCTCACTGGTAGGGTATAACTCTCGATGTTTTGGTGCTTTGGGATGCATGATAGGGGCATGCCTAGCATAAACATGCCCACCTAGACTTTCTTGTGATGTTTGTTTGTGCACATGAGGAACAAAATCAATTCTAGCCAATCTTGCAACTTTTCCTTGCAAGTAACTGACGATTTTTTGAGCAGGTGAAAAAATGCTACTAATTGAAAATGCGCTCCAAGTTGTCAAAAATTGAGATAAGCCATTCTAGAGGAGCCTCACGTGACCCCACAGGATCAAACAAATTGATTGTATGTGTCATAGATTGGAAGAAACAGTCCATCAAAATTTGACAATGTTTTGGACTCAAGGCCCTTGAGAGATCGCACTGGTAGGGTATGACTCTTGATGTTCTGGTGCTTTGGGATGCATGACAACGGCATGCCTAGCATAAACCTGCCCACCTGGATGTGCTTGCGATGTCGGTTTGTGCACATGAGGAACAAAATTTGACCATTGCGAGCATGAGGGTGCTCTCGCACCAATCACATTGTTGTTTAAATTCATATTGTCGATTTTTGTTGTTTATATTCATATTGTTAATTACATATGCAAATATTCATTTAAATTTATAAAAGGGCAGCCACCAAATACAACGAATACACAATAATGAACTGAATACAAGGAGTTTTGTAGGGTTAATTCAACACTTTAGAAATTTTATCAAATCATATTCCACGATTGCAATTCTTTATATCATATATTTTTGTTGTTTATATTCATATTATTGATTACATATGCAAATATTCATTTAAATTTATAAAAGGACAACCACAAAATACAACAAATACAAAATAATGAACTCATTACACATTTATTGGATCAAATATCGATATTTATATATATATATAAAGGCATGTCTTCCAAGTCAATACAAGTATTACAAAAATGTGGCATATGCCATGTCCAAATTGATATACAATAAAAATGTAGAATATATCTACATGTATTGGTCATTCTATGACCAAAACTTCTAGTGGATCATCAAAATCAAGCCTCTTCGGCGCAATACGCGGCTCTGTAGATGGCTGCAAAACCACAATTCAAAAGCTATGTTAGAATTATTTTGTAGAAAATAGTTCACAATTAACATCATAACTATGCATTTAACTTTAATTCATTTGCAATTGAAATGTAGATTACCTCATCGGCTGATCTAGGAGCTAATGTCTTCACTCTCCTCTCCTTGTCACTCTTAGGAGTTTTCTTGAAGACATACTTAAATTGATCCACGTTATGCCCGTACCGCGAAAGAGTCTATTGTAGATTAAATGTACAATTAATACAATGTACTAACATAAATATATCAAAAACACTTAAAAGCTATAATATAGAGAACAATGACATAACTGTGCCTGAGATGCTTCTCCAATGGACTGAGGATGGCTCACCATCGATGTAGAAACTAACGCTATTACCTATACAAAGAATGTACAAAGATTAAATACAATTAATATAATGATAAGTATTGAAGGTTGAAAACAATTAACTTTACATCTCAAACAAATGTGTACCAGATCTTGAGATGCTTCTCTAGTGCAAGGAGGAGGGTTCACCATTGACGAAATAGGTATGGATATTTCTTGTATGAAAAAATTATAAGATTATAATATATCAAAAGTTCACATGTAAGCGTGCATATAATCATGAAATCAAGAAAATAAAGTAGAGATACATACCTCTGCCCTCTCTTGATCTGCGGGCGAATCAGGTGCATTCAACATATCCACAAAGCTTAATGGCTGCTGTACATGTAAAATAGACAAAAACCACTAATCAATCTACAAACCCCAACTAATACTTGATTTCAACATTTTCAAACAATTGTACAACTAAAAATGTGTTCAATTACCTTCTTCACATGTTTTGGCATCTTCGAGGAATTCTTTTTCTTAGGACGAACCCTAGATGCAGAGGAGGTACCCTAAAAACACAAAATTAACATTAAATATTAGTATAGATAATAAATTAAACATAATTTAAAAAATATAAAATGAAATGACTTGCTTATTCCATTAAAACAATACATAAAAAGAGTTGTACAAAATATTATACCGTATAGCCTTGTAGGCCAAAATCGATCCCTTAGAGCATGATGTCATCAATCTAGGACATTTCATCCCCTATCAACACCTACAAACTAGAAATTGGACCAAGCATTAAAGATAGTTAGTATATCTTGTTTTTTTTTTTAATTCAAAGTGTACTATTCTATTTTAACATGTTACAAAATTTATACCTCAGGCATCAAAGTTGCAGCTGTGGTAACTGGGGGAGGTGTATGGGATACTACTACTGCATCCTGAAATGCATATTATTTGTCTCAATTTAAAGTGATGTATAAATGAAAATTCATTTATGTAATTATAAAATTAAAGTGACTGATAAATAAAATGTTATGAATTCAAATTAAGACACTTGTGTCTGTGGCTCATGGGCAAACACCATGTCCATCAACTCATCTATCAGCACGACATCCTCAACTGTGTGAGCTTGACATCTACAACTACAAATTGTGCATAGATGATATGAGTATCCATCTACACCGGCTACATCATCTATCCCTGAGCATATCCCCAAGCAACTGACACACATATGCTCGATGGGCTCTCTGTCGCCCTCTAACGGCTCATCATCCAATACAATAGGGTGTGCTAATGATGTCCCATGATTGATGATGGCACCAGTCAATGTTGTGGCTGCTTGAAGAGTCTATAGCTCCATCGACTCTTTCAGCTCTAATGGGACAGCCTGATGCACCTTGGGTTTGGGTCCTAGGAGGCAGCGACTCTCTGCGGCTAATCACCTATGGGCTCTAGGTCTATCTTGGGTAGAGCCACCACCTCTACCATGAAACTCTCTCATGTCAAAATAATTTGGGCGCACATTGAGCACAAACTCACAATATATTTTTCTCAAAAAATATAATGGCACCTCATAATTATTACAAGGTGGATTGTCAAACACCATCCACCACCTCTGCCAAAAAAGATTCTTCATCTGCATATTGGTACACCAATGTATGGGAAACCTCTTTGCATTAGGAGGTAATGACTAACCAGTTTTGGGGTCAACAAAAAGGGCACATATTTGTTGTTTAGAAATATTTTTGTTTTTAACTCTATTGTATGATAGCCCATTGCCATAGAATTGATGACACCTATCCCTAAAGCTTCCCCATTTGGTAATTTCTGAGGAAACAACTATGGCACCACTAGCTAATGTTTCTAGGCTAGTGGCAAGGGATTGATGATGGTCAAGTTCATAAATTTTCAATTTTACAATCGGTCTATTGATTTTGGATGTATTTTGCCCTAACTGATTAATGAATTCTTCTTGTGTTTCGGCTATGCAGTCAAAAGGAGGAATTGGGGGTTGTTCTTGTGTGTTTTTAGGAGGTGCATTGGGTTGTTCTTGTGGGTTTTTAGGAGGTGCATTTGGTTGTTCTTGTTCTAGATTAGAAGAATCTAGTTTTTCAAACAAAAAATGAAAAAACCTAATCAAAATTAATGAAATTAAATTTAAAATATAAAACAAATTGCATAAACCAGAAATAAAGACAAAAGTAAACAAAAAATAACCTTGATCCATAGCCTGGAGGACAAATTTAGCACCCCATTCATGGTTTAGGTTAGAAAATGGGAAAAAAAAACTAAAAAATGTGCTTTCCGAGTAAATGAGGACCCAGTTTTTTTTAAAAACTTTTTTTATCAAGCACCACATATACGGTTTTACTACGATTATTAGCGTGTACGTGCTCATTCTCCTATAAGTAGCACATATGCGATAATTTTCCTAGGCATAGTGCATACGCACTCAGTTTCCTAAACGCAGCGCGTACGCGCTACCTTTTCTAGGCTCGGGAAGAACAAACCTAAGCGTGTATGTAGGAATTTGAAATTTTAAAACCGTGTACGCGTTGCCTATTTTTCCAAGTTTTTTATGGGTGGTGTCCACTTTTCTAATCATCATCTTTGTGCACATGCCCAGCACTGAACCATAATGTTGTCTGAGTCTGTTGAAAGATTTGATTTGTTGAAGCCCATTGCTTCTTGTGTCTCATCTGAAATTGACTGAATCCATGAAACTGATACTTTATTATGGAGAAGGTGGAACTTTATTACGGATCCGTGATGGAAGTGTTTCTTTATTGTGGATTGTGCACGGATAGACTGAAGAAAACTAGAAGAAATTGTACTCCTCGGAACATGTGATTCTCTTAGTTCCACACCTATCACTAGACATGGGATTTGCCTTAGCCATAGATAGGAGCTGATTTATTATGAATAGAATGGGTTGAAAAGGAGGTATTATTATGGATGGATAACCAATCTTGGGTAAATCAATAACAAGCCATGATGAGAATGGGTAAGTTTATAATGGATGGATAGGTTATGAGTGTGTGCAAAGTGAAGGATGAGATCCAATCCTGAAGCAGGGAGGAGCAATGTCTCTACACATGGCTCCGGTGACCCGGTTTTCACCATGGTACTTGTCCAGGGTGCCACCGAAGTGGTTTTCACCATTGGACGAATTTATTTCTCTTTACTTTTTTTGATCTTTTTTTTTTTGTATTTTTTTATTTTGATTTTGATTTTTTTGTATCTTTGATTTTTTTTTTATTTTTGAATGTTTTTAATTTTTTTTTCTATTTTAAAATTAGGATACTCTGAAGAGCTATGTGTAAAACCTATGAAGGTGCATTCTATTGATAAGATCCTCCAAAGGTTCACCCTCTATGGTTGAGAGTTGATATGCACTGGATCCATATGTTGTTGTGATGATATAAGGACCAAGCCAGTTTGGTTCGAACTTGCCCTTCTTCTCTCTGTCTTGCTGATTTTTAGGATTTTCTCTGAGAACTAAGTCACCCACCTCAAACGTGCGAGGCTTTATCTTATGATTGTAGATGCATTTTTCCTTGAATGAATGATGTGTACTTTGAGGGACTGTCTTCCTTGATAAAGGAATTGAGATAAAATACTAGTGTGTGGACTACATAGGCCCATATGTGTGTCACCTAAAGAAATTTGGGCATCCCTGATAACAAATTCCTTTGGGGAAGCTCCATTAAAGGTCCATGATGTATCACTAAAATAGAAAGGATGTGTGGAACAAGTGGATGAGTGATGAAAGCTTACGATTGTGAAAAGGAGTGAAAGTATCATGACATTATGCAGACTTAGGACCAACAAGTATTCTTTTTTACTAGAAATTTTAGAACTTTTGCCCCCAGTTATTTTGATATTAGGCAAGATCAACTTTTGTTATTTTTCTTTCATACGATTTTTATTCTTGACCTTGATTTTTTTAGAGTCCAATAGCTTATTATTTTGATTTGGATTGAAGGACTTCTCTTTATTTTTGACTTTTAGATTTTTCTTTTCATAGCTTGATTTTTGATACCCAATTAGTAAGGGCCTTTGTGATTCTTGTTCATCGAAGTCTAGTAGAAGAGTGGAAATGGAATGAATGAATGAAATGGTAAGGATATGTGAGTTCTCAAGAGGGTTCGTGATATGCTCAATAGATTCTTGACCAGAACCACTCTTAGGACTATTGATATCAAGAGCTACTTGCACTACTAGAGGAGATTTGCATTCAGACTTAGTAGCCACAACACTAGGTGATTCATACCTAATTCCTTGGCATTGCAAATTTTGTGTAGGTTGTTCTTGTCGACTGAATACCTTAGGACATAGTGAGACTTGATCAACATGAAAGATATACTCACCACATCCCATGTTTTTAACCTTGAACTTTTCTTTGATCTCTATTTGTTTTGATGTAGAAGCTTTCAAGGATTCTAGATCCACATATGCTGATGATGGAGTAGCCTCTCGATTGACTGGGATTATTATTTCTGATCTCTGTCCCATTTATTATAATATATGAATGGTTTTGGATCAACTTTAACGGTCACTTCAATTATATTGTGTGGAAACATGATATATCAATGATATGTTGAAGGAACAACTCTCATTTCATGAATCCATGGACATCCCAATAATATATTGTATGTGAGATCTAGGTCTAGGACTTGACAAACCACATCCTTCCTAACTAGCCCAACTCTGAGAGGTAAGGTGATTGTGCCCTTGGATGAGCGCTCTTTGTCCTCATATGCCTTGATAGTAAATTTGTTTGTAGCATTCACAACTTTATCTGAATATCCAATTTGTATTATTGTGTTCAAAGTACGTATATTGAGACCAACTCCTCCATCTATCAGTACTCATTTTATTTGATGTTTGTGTAGGAGGGATTCAATGTGTAAAGGTGCATTATGTGGTTTTCTCACAGAGACATCATCAACTTCTGTGAATGTAAGAGAATGTAGAATGGAAAGGTATCCCACCATGGCTTGAAACTGGTCCACATTCAGATCAGTGGGGATAGTGGTGTCTCTCAAAGTTTTGTCAAGAATGGCCTTATGTGTAGGGGATATGTGTAAGAGCTCAAGGATGGAGATAAGTGTGAGTGTTTTCCCTAACTGTTCTACCAGATCGTACTCAGGTTCTCCCAATGAGGAAGAGGTGTTTTTAGCTGGAGCACCTTCTAAAGTGACCTTACCTCGATGAGTTGTAACATTACATTTAGAGGTAGGTTCAGAAGAAGTTCCAATGCCTTTTAGGAAAACTTTGGGTCTTTGGGTAGAATTTTCAGGCATTTTGTCCTTCATGATAATGGTGCAGACATAATTGTCCATTGAAATGGGATTGACAATTGAATCATAGTTATAGGACACTCTAGTATAGTTGGTATGCTCATCTATGGCTTTGGATTTTTCCTTTTCGTGTTTAGGGAATGGTCCCTTAAACATCTCATGCTCCTGATTGGATGAATGTCCTTCAATCTCAATGTCACCTTTATCAATAAAATTTTGTATGATGTTCTTCAACTGATGACAATTTCTTGTTTTATGTCCTTTTCTCTTGTGATATTCACAGTACTCATCATCATTCCACCAATTTTGTTTGACCTTTGGCTCGTATGGAGGATTGTAAGGAATTTTTATTATCTTGTTTGCCACTAGCTTCTTGAAAGTTGATTCAAGTGGTTCTCCCAATGGGGTGCATTTCTTTCATGGTTTGGAAGTTATTTGATTATTCACTTGGTTGTTTGTAGAAATTTATCTAGAAAAAATGATTTTGGGTCTTACTTTGCTAGCATCAACAAAACCATCATTTACTGTGTTCTTGTTTTTGTTCCAAAATCATGTCTTCTCTTTTCCTTTAAAGTCCTCTTTGTTTTCTTTGAATATCTTAATTACTCCTTGTTTGATTAAGACCTTCTTTGTTGCTAAGACTTTTTCAATGATGTCCTTGAAAGTGGACAAGCAAGCTTTCCTTAGATCATAACCAATTTCTATATGGAAATTCTGTGTGAACATCTCTACCATTTTTTTTTTGTGGAATTTCACAAGAGCACCTACTGGCTAAATTCCTCCATCTTTGTAAGAATGATGAAAATGACTCCCCATCCTTTTGCTTGGTGTTGCACAAATTGGTAACTGATATGTCTGTCTCTATGTTGTATGAGAAATATTGGATAAAAGCTTCTGCTATATCACCCCAAGACTTAATTCCAGGTGGAAGTTGGGAAAACCAATCCATAGCTTGATAACCTAATCTTTGTGGGAATAGTCTCATCAAGTACGTTTCTTCTGATGCTACCTCAATGCAAGCTATGAAAAATTGTCATATATGTGCCTTAGGGTCTCCTTTGCCTCTGTACTTATTGAACCTAGGTGTCACAAAATGTGTAGGGAAAGGAGGCATTGGAATGATTTTCTCAAATGGATAGGGACATATGTCTCTCATTGTGTAAGTTGGCTTCGGTGTATTTGTCTCCTCCATTTTATTTGGTAAGTTTTTAATTTTCTATTCCAGATTGTTCTTAGATGGAGATCGACTTCTTGGACCATACCCCAAGCCTGAGCCACCGTATGGAGGAGGAGGATACTGCATATATTGATGGTATTGATCATAAACATGTTCATATGGAGGAGGTCTATAGTGATGTTGCGTACTTGGTATAGAGTCATGATGAGGAATGGAATATTTGTTTTGTCCATGTATACCATACTCTATAGGAATTTCATGAGTTTGTTCTAGTGTGTTGCCCCCAAATTTGACATGGGGTTTCCTTGTGTCCAGATTTTTAGCATGCCTTTGGATATCCAATTTCTTTTGCAGTTGGTCCTTAGCATTGGTGTGTGATTGAGTATATTTTTTTGCATAAGACTTCCATAATGATCTATGAAGGTGAGTATCATAAGCTTGACCATGTGTATGTGGGACCTCGGGTTTTTTAAACAAAGATGATGGTGATTCAGATGCAAAATGTGGTCCTCTATTACCTCCACTATTAGGCCTCCTTTGAACCATGTTGAGTTGAGGTTCTTGCAAAGGTCGATGTTCCATTATTTGAGACATGTCAAAATCATGAAGAATCTTCACTCCACTTTGCGCCATTACTTGTAAGAAATATTGTCTATCTCTTCTCATGATTTCCTCAACCGATCTGTTAAAATGGGGGTCCATAATATAGTCTTCCACTTTTGCTGAATGTACTGAAAAGTTGTTTGTATTTTCATTAAGTGTATCATTGTTGTTTGTATTATCCATGTTCTCAACATTGTGAATGTTTCTATAAGTGTCCATGTCAGGTAATGTGGTATGATTAGAATTGAAAAAGATATCATTGTCATACTCATAGGTACTCATTTTTGGAGACTCTTGAGCCTCTTTAGCTTCTCTCCTACATTTTTTGGAATGAGTTTCAACCATGAACTAGGTATTGACCAAGATATGTGAGACTAGATGAAAATGGAAAGACTATGGAAGACCAAGACTTGGATGGAATGTAAATGAATTTGAGGTGTACTTGCAATCTCCAAAGTGTAAGACCAAGTATGTATGTAGTAAAGTAGGTGTGACTTCCAAAGAGATGATAGATTCTCTTGATGGGGTAAGTTGACCTTGACTCTGTGTAAGACCAAATGAGACCCAAAGGTGATAGACCTTGATGAGGGACCAATTAGCAAAATGTTGTTGTATGTAGTGCATTGAAAAAGAAAGATGAGGACAAGCAAGTGACATTTTGACTCAAGTTTAGACAAATGTGAATGCAATGCAAGGTGTAAAGCAATGATGAACTTTGTGAGACCTAGAAATAGGATGAATTCTAGATGAAAAACCAAAGAGATAACCTAGGAAGCTCAATAAGTCTGAAACTGATTTCTCTTGTTTTCTCAACTATAAGTTTTTTTCAATGTTGAACACAGATATGCTTGTATACATCATAGATAGGGTTAAATGACATAGACGTGTTTGAAAACTACACAGATGCGTTTCTGATATTTTGTAAATGTAGTTTTGCATTTGAGAACATAAACGTGTTTCTGTCCTTCATAGACGTGGCTAAATGGAATAGACATTGTTGAACACTGCATAGACGCATTTCCAGAAACTAAGTGCAATTTTTCTAATTTTGTAAAGTTGTTGTTGCAACCAAATTTGAATTTTTGACTATTTTTTTTCATGACAAGAGGACACAATGCTAATGAGGACTCAATGTATGCAGGTGTTTAGACTCAAAATGACTCAAAAGAATGTATGTTGTTTGATGTAAAAATGTTTTTCATACACTTGAAGACACAAAAGACACAATGTTTTGATATTTGATCTTGAATGTTTGAATGTTTAAAAGAAGACAAGCACAATTCTTATGGTTGGCTAGGACAATAGTTGTTGATCCCAGATGGGGTTTCCCTTCAGGCTATGCTATTCAGAGTGGATACTTAGATGCTTGACCTCACTAGCTCCACCCTCGGCACTCACTTCTCCGAGGAAACAAAGCATCTGTTCCCATGAAAACTCCCCATGGAAAACTTTGTATCTCTACTAAGAACCATATGTGTGTGGGCCTATCTAGAGGTTTGACCTCCTACCCCAACAAATAGAAGAATTTTGGCTTTCTACAACAAAAAGGTGCTAGTAAGGGCATCCTCTCATGTCACCATACATGCAAAACTTTTAGCACAGTAAATATAGAAGGCTCCTAGCTAGTAGGGGTTACGCCCTACAACTGATCAAATAAAGTTGATCAAACGGGTTAATGGGGAGACATAGTATCGTTATGAACTAATCAACACACGTTACCCATGTCTTTCACCATGGATACAATTATTTATAGTGGTTCGAAAGAAGTGGGCTTTCCTCACTACCACTTGGGTCATTCTCTCCTCACTAGTAGTCCTAATGACCACACGAGGAGACAAGCCCTCTAGACAATAAACAAAAAAAGCCTATTGCTCAAGACAAAAGACACTGGTTCAATTTTTAGTGCACCAATTGAAGTTTTTTGTAATCTATAAAAGCAAGGCACACAAAAAACCCTTGCCAAAATTCTGCAACAAATATTTGTTAGTAGTTTTGCAATTATACCCCTCCCGCAAGCACACAAGTTAGGTAAATTTTATATCCAAAAGACTTTCTGAAAAAGGGGTCTTCGACAAGATGTGTTACTTCAAGGACAAGTTGCACCAATTTTTTAGCTAGATCACAAGATGTTAGCCTGAAATAAACCAGATCTGAAATCCAAATGATGAAATAAAGCCTTGAAATTTGAAACAAAACCAAAAATTGTAAAAATCTAAAATACAGTCGCGATTTAACCTAACACAGATGTGGTTAAGGATCACAGACGTGCCTAGATTCCCTGTAGATGAGCCTAGGTAACAAAAGCAGAGTCTCGGGACATAGACGCAGTCAAAAGATTCACAAACAAAATTCACGATCACAAACGTGACCTTGCAATCTGCAAACAAAAAGTAAAATAATGTCAAATGCAGACATGATTATAGAGGGTACAGACACGGCCGAAAATAAAAAACATTGTTTCGATATGCGTGGATGTGAAAATACTGAAATGTTATTGGAAAATGTTATATCTGCAACTTCAAAAACACAAAATCTATGACAAAAGATGTTAAATACAAAAGGACAAGAGTCCCACTGAGCGTGCCAAAATGTTTATAGTAAAAATGGAAACAACAATATAGAAAGACTGAATAGATTCAACCACAAAACCCTAGCCTAACAATAACAAAGATCCACCATAACATATGAAGATTGCCTAAGACAATGCAAATCAAATGAAATCACAAAGATTATACCATCACATGTCCAATAGGTTTTTTGATCTCCATTCTTCCTATCTCCATTGATCTTGCTTGATATATTTGCTCTCAGATCTTATGTGTGCAGAAGAGCTCAACAAAGAACGGAAATGTGGTTGCAAGTAGGCTTGATTGCATATCAAAGTTTGAATGCTAGAATTCTTGAAGGATTGATTAGTTGATTTAATAGAGTTGATAATGAAGGAAGCATCTCCTTATATACAAGACACTATAAGAAATGGAGGGATAATATTAAGAGGTGTAAAAGATAAATGGTCGGCTAAGATTAGAGGGTAGGTAAGAGAAATAAGAAAATAATGAGAGGGTAGGTAGTGTAAGAATTAAGAGATGAATGACATGTATCATGGGTAGAAAAGGATAATTAATTAATTAAATAAACAAAGATTTATTTAATTAATAGAAGAAGTGGGATTAATTAAATAAATAAAGATTTATTTAATTAATAGAAGAATTAGGCTAAAATAATTAAATAAATAACATATTTATTTAATTAGACAGGACAATTTTAGGTGTCTACACATCTAAGTACCAAAAACTGTCAAACAAGTCTCCTCTAATGAAAGACAACCAATAATCTCCCACATACAACTCAAACTCCCCCTGTGAATAATGTCTCTATAAAGATCTATATTTCTCCTTAGTAATATCTCTCCCCCATTCTTTTCTTTTTCACTTCTTTTTTCTTTTTCACATTAATATCACTCCCCTTTTGACATCAATGTCAGAAATCTGACAGACATATCAAAGCAAAAACATAAGCCTCGAAGACATAAAGTTGACTACTCCCCCTAAGAAGTAGCATCCCACATCAGTGGTGAAAAGAATAGTATCTCTTATAATGCATGTCAGACTGATGCCAAACTGCATCAATCAAGTCTCTACTGAAGGGGTAGAAACTCCCAATCTATCTCTTAGGTACTCAAATGATTCCTTGGAAAAAGGTTTAGTGAAAATATCCACAATCTTCTCTTTAGTGTTCACATAAACCAGTCTAATGTCATTTTTTTCCACCTTCTCCATCAAAAAGTTATTCTTGATAGATATGTGCTTTGTTTTAGAATGAAATACCAGATTCTTTGATATATCAATAGGAGCAGAGTTATCATAGTGAATAACTACAGATGCATCACAATCCACCTTTATATCTTTCAACATTTGCTTCATCCATAAAACTTGTGTACAGTTAGTAGAAAAACAACATACTCAGCTTCAACAATAGATAAAGAAGTACATGACTGTTTCTTGCTGATCCATGAAACCAACTTCTTTCCAAGAAAGAAAGCTCCTATGGAAGTACTTTTTCAGACATCAACATCTCTAGCCCAATGAGCATCTGTATATGCACACAAAGTAAAGTTGTCATCCTGAGGGTACCACATGCCATATTCTGATGTACCTTGCAAGTATCTAAAAATCCTTTTCACCACCATCTCATGATTTTCTCTAGGATCACTCTAAAATCTTCAAACAATACAAAAAGCATTCCTAATGTCAGGCCTAGTCTGAGTCAAGTAAAGAAGACCTCCAATCATATATTTGTGTCTTGTAGGATTTACTGGTGTAGAAACATCTTTTCCTATCAATTTCTCACTTGTAACCATAGGAGTAATTACCAGTTTAGAATCTCCCATACCAAATTTCTTCAACAATTCCTTAGCATATTTTGTTTGACAGATGAAAATACCTTTGTCAATTTGAGTAATCTGCAAACCTAAGAAAATTTTTGTCTCACCAATCATACACATCTCAAATTATTTCTCCATATTCTTAGAAAATTCTATGCATAACTTATCTTCACCTCCAAAAATAATGCCATCAACAAATACTTCAATAATCATTATATCATCATCAAAGATCTTATAATATAAATTATTGTTAGCACTAGGTGCTTGTTTCAGTCCATATAAATCTTTCCTTAACCTGCAAACCATATATGTATCATTTGATAGTGAAAAACCATCAGTTTTCTCAATATAAACTTATCAAGATCCCCATTCAAAAATGCACATTTAACATCCATCTGATAATCCTTGTAGTTTTTATAAGTAGCATAGGCAAGAAATAATCTTATAGCTTCAATCCTAGCTACAGGTGCAAAAGTCTCACCATAATCAATTCCTTCCTTCTGAAAATATACTTTACAAACCAATCTAGCCTTATTCTTTATAACTTGACCATCATCATTCAATTTATTCCTAATAACCCATTTAGTTCCAATAACATTTTTATTTTTAGGCTAGGGAACCAAGGTCTATGTGTTATTTTTCTCAATCTGATCTAATTCTTCTTCCATAGCTTTCAACCAATATTCATCTTTACATGCCTCAATTACTGATACTAGTTCAACTTGTGAAATTAAACATAGCTCATTAGTTGCTAGTATCCATCTTATCATCACTCCATTGCTTTTGTCCCCAATGATTTGATCTTCTAAATGAATCAATCTCACATACCTAGGAGTCTTCTAACTTTCTGCTCCTCTTCCATGTTCTTTAGTTACTATATAATTCTCATATGTTGCCAGAGGAACTAGTTCAACTCTTTGTTCCTGTAAAGGTGCTACCGGTTCATATATAATCATTGTTAGGATTCCCAAAGATACTGAGAGGGGGGGTGAATCAGTATCTGACCGGTATAAGAATTTACTTAAATGATAACATGAAAAGGATATCAAAACTATGTATTGGTAAACCAAAAATAATGCAACAAATAATAATAACAACCACAACATAAGAGACACACCATAACACCGTATTTTTAACGAGGAAACTCAGTGTGGGAAAAACCTCGATGGGATTTGTGACCCACAATATTCGCTTACTGGCCAATAAGAGAATATTAATATTTTCAATTAGGGGCCTGCACATGTAGGAAGGCCAAGTGCCTAGAGCTCACTGCTCAGTTACAAAAGAAGTCACACTGACTTACAAAAAAAAATTATACAAATCCAATTTCTTGTACTACTTCAGATCAGCATCTGATACGCTAGATTCAGTACCAGTTTAAGCTCTGCAATATTCATAAACCCTTATTCAATCTCTTCTTTACAATTCGCATGTTAGGTCTACATTAATCCTTCTATCCATGTCGCCTTACTTAAATGATCTACAATGATCCCATACTTATATGAGTCAAATTACAATAAGCCAAGTTGGCTTACAAAAGTTTTTACAATTAAATACAAAATATAAATATAAAAAATTCTTGTCGGCCAGGGTGCTGGTAATCTTCCTTTTTGGTGCCGGTGATCTATATGCCGGTGTAGAGTCTGTCGGTATCACATGATTGTAAGATTGCCATCAATGACAATACCTTCAATCACCTACAATTTCTCATTGGAGTGTGCATTTTCCAACAATCATTTCCATTGTTGGTTCCTTCTCATAAACTCTAATTTGACTTCTTTTTAGCTCATCTACTTTGACATTAGCACTCTCCACAATTCTCTACAATCTCTTGTTATAATATCTATATTATTTAATTTGATTAGAATAACCAAGAAATATGCCTTCATCACATGTAGGATCAAATTTCCCAATAATATCATCTCTCTTGATATAGCATTTACTACCAAAAATTCTGAAATACTTAACTGTAGTTGTATTGCCAAACCATAATTGATAAGGTGTCTTGTCGATTTCTCTTTTGATATGTACTATGTTGAATGTATAAACCATTGTGCCTGTTTCTTCTCTCTAGTAGATATGTGGTAGACTAGTTTCCATCATCATTGTTCTAACAGAATCCAAGACAGTTCTATTCTTCCTTTCCACAACTCCATTCTGCTTAGGTGTTCGGGGATTAGAAAATTATCTTCTTATACCATGCTTGTCACAAAAGTTATTAAATACACCGGATGTGAATTATCCACCATGTTCTGATCTCAAACATTTGATCTTCAATCTACATCTCAGTTTCGTCAATGATTAGCATGAAATATCTATCACCTTGAAATTTTTTAACTCTAGCAGGGCCACATAAACCAGTATGAATAAGATCAAGAATACCATTTGATTTATCTTATATACTCCTAAAAGAGGTTCTGACCTATTTACCCATTTGCATTCTTTACATACCGTATTATAGGGCTTCATAATCTTAGGTATATCCCTAACTGCCTTAGTTGAACTGATCTTCAAAATACAATCAAAATTCACATGAAATAGACTTTTATGCCATGGCCAACTCTCATCAATCTATGTAATAAAATATGTCTTATCACCAGAATTCAAATGAAATATATTACCATTTTTTGTGTACCGGTTGTAATCTACAAGCCAAATTTGTTAATGATTTTGCATTTTCCATCCTTGAACTGTAATTAAAATCCATTATCTACTAAGTATCCTACACTCAAATGATTATGCCTCAAACCATCAATATAATAAACATTGTAAGTAATGTTCTTATCATCCAATGATATAGTTCCTTTTCCTTTGATTATGCATGCCTTGTCATCTCCAAATCTATCTAGACCACCATCAAATTATTGCAAACACAAAAACTTCCCTTTATCTCTAGTCATATGATGTGAACAACCACTGTCAATTACCCATTCATCCTTATCTTCAATTTTAGCAGCAAGTTCCCTCTCTTTAGGTACATTCTCTTCTAGTGCCAGATCATCTTCCTTGATAGCCAAGAATACCCATTCCTTCCCATTGTCGGATCCAATATCAAAGTCTTTCGCTAGTTAATCATCAGAATCAGTAATGCCTTCCTCATCCGCTATGTAGCATGATTTGTCTTTGTTCTTCTTGTATTTATACTTGTTCTGATATATCAAGGGTTAGGCCTAAATGATCTTCTAACTCTTTCTTCAAATCTTGAATTTCTTTCAGGAAATCTAGATTCAAAATAACCAATCTTATTACATGCAAAACAGTTAAAAGGTGATTTTTCTTCATACTTACTTCCTATCGGTCCTTTTGGTACTCTTCTAGAAAATAGTGCTTCAAGTTTCTCAAACTCATCATCTTCTCTCTTCATATCTTCCAATTCCTTTGCATACAAATCTTTCTAGTCTTTCTTACTGATTGTAGATGTAGATGCATGAAAAGCAAGTTTAGTCTTCACAGCTCCAGAAGGTCCAAATTCTTCAATCTCAAAAGAACATAGTTTCCCAACCAAAGTATCTTTGTTGATAGATGTATTAGCCATTGTTCTCAACTCATTAATAGCAGTAGCCATAATTTTGTAATCTGATGGTAGGGCTCTCAGAACTTTAGAAACAATTTCATCTTCGCTCAGAGTTCCACAACAACATTTAATTCCCATAAAATTCGCATTTACCCTTTCCATGAATGCAGTAATCCTTTCATCTTCTTCCATCTTCAGGTTTTCATATCTCACCAAGTAACCATCAAGCTTAGAAATTTTCACTGTAGGGTCACCTTAATTAAGAGTCTCCAACTTATCCCATATAGCCTTTCCAGATGATTTATTGGTTAATCCCATTATTTGCTGATCAAAAAGTGCACACAAGAGGGCTTCTCTTGGTCTACAATAATTCTCAAGCTCCTTGTCTAGGTTTTCCAAAGGAGGATTTCTAGATCCTGGATTATAGGGTGTGACACCATTCTATGTAATCTCCTAAATCTCCTTGCCAAGACAGCTTAGATGATTCTCCATCTGAATCTTCCATACTATGTAATTTCTTCCATCAAGCCTCGAAATATCCCTTCGAAAGATAGCTCCAAAAGAATTGGATGAACTTGAACTATTAGTCGCCATAGGATCTTCCTCAAGCGGTTAAGATTTCTGTAGAGAGGAAAAAAGATTTGATATCAATTATTAGACAGGTCAAATAACTGAAAGACAACTAAGAGGGGGGGGGTGAATCAGTTGTCATAGGTTACCAGAACCATTAACAATGTAAAATTTAATACCAGAACCAAAAACATTAATATCAAAATAGCAGATAAACCAATTAAGCATATAAAATAATCACATAATAAATACCATCCGCATAATATGAAGATTTGTACATAGAAAACTCGGTAAAGGGAAGAACCACGGTGGGAAGCCTACCCACAGTCGGATAATACTTCCATAGTAAGTATGTGAATTATAATTGAGGGGCCTGCACTTGCAGGAAGGCCAACAACCTAGAGTGCACTGGTCATCACAAAAGGAACCTCACTAACTACATACAAATCCAAACTAGAATCCAGAGAAGTGTTGAACTGCAAAAGATAGCATCTCCTATGCCTAAGTATACTTCTGGTTAAGCTCAACACCGAAGGACTAAATCCTCTTACCTAAACCCAATTGGTTCTCCAATGATAGACCAACTCCACTGCCTAAATGATATTACATTATTTGCATATTACATTCCCTAACCATGACCTCTAACAACAACCATGATGATCTATAATGAGATCTTAAATCTATATATACAAACCCTCGACCATAAACAATCAGGTAGGGAACCAGATAATAAACCAATTACATAATTACAAACCATGTCAGCCTTAAACCAAACAAATAATATCAACACATAAGACATCCTGGAAATACATCAATAGGTCCTATCCACACATTAAATTAAAGTCAGTCCATAACCTAGATCAATCAGGACCAAGTATAGGTCCACACGCCACAACAATGATTTCCATCCACCAAGTCTTGAACATGATCACCAAAAACATCCTAAAACTCCACTAGAAGCTACACCAACACCACTTATGCAATTCATGAATGATTTCCATCAAAAGCTCTATCGGTGAAACCCTCACCAAGACTAGAAACCAATCTTCTTAGCAAGCAGGGTATCAACCGATCTCCAAACAAAAACCAACTAACCAAATATGAGCATGAGTATCATGAACAAGATGTTTCCATCAGGAAACCATACTGGATCCTACCGAATCATGCCGGATCCAAGTTAACTAGAAACCACTCAACCATACTGAGGCCGGAAGGGTCTAGGTAAAGCATCCAAACAACTAGTGTTGGCATCAATGACAAAACATCAATGCAACATATAATCAATTCTACTAAATTACCAACAAAAGTGATCCTCCTTATTCTTAGAAAATACAGTTAAATCATCCAGATAAATAAGGATAATCTTCTTTATTAACTCTCAGAAGGCTATGTCCATTGCCCTTTGAAAAGTAGGTCCCACATTGGAGAATCCAAAAGGAATTTTGGCATAAGCAAATGTTCCCCACTTATTGGTGAATGTGGTTTTGTGTTGATCTTCTTCTTTAACAAGCACTTGATTATATTTTGAGAAACCATCAAGCATTGAGAGAATCTCCAACCTAGCTATTGTTTGCAGAATTGGCTCCATGGATAGGAGTGAATAGTGGTCTTTTAAAGAAGATTTAGTCAGGTCCTTAAAATCTATGAATAGGAGGATGTCTCTAACTAGAACCAAGTTAGAGACCTAGGTGTTCTGTTTAATTGGGTACACTATCTGGGAGGTCGAATAACTTCTTCAACTCTTGAACCATAATGGATTCAAACTTGGGATCAATCGACATCTATTTCTGTTTGATGGGTTTGGCTCCTTCTGCTAGCTCAATTATATACTGAATGATTGAGGGATCATATCCTTTTAGATCATCATATGACCATGTAATGACTCCTTTATACATATCAGATAAGTGAATCAACTTGTCTTTGTCTCGATGAGAGACATTCTTTACCACTTTCATTTTCTTCCCTATAAATACTTTCAACCTAGAGTAATCTCCCATGTCTATCGTAAACTTTCTCTTTTCATTATGAGCATTGTCACAGTCAAATAAGTTCTCTAGAGTAATGATCCCCCTTGGGAGGTTACTGGTCTTGAGTTGAATAGTCTAATCTTCATATGCCTCAGACACTTTGGACTGCAACTTTTCAACAAACTCATATGATTGTTGGATAAACAAGGGTATGTGCTCATCATTTTCAAACACTTGCTAGTTTTGACCATTTACCAGAACTGTTAGTCTAATGATCACTCGAATGGAATTTTCATTTTCTAGAAACTCAAAATTGTATCAAATTGATACCCTATTATAGCTTGCTAGTCTGCCACCACATTCTACCTCCTGGGGATTCCTATAATATTGAAAATATCAAAACTCTCTATAAGATCCCATACTCTATGTCTATATGAGCACATACAGACATGCTTTGCTATGGATTGATCTCAGACTTGATTCACCACAAGCTCATAATCTTTGAGGGTTGTCCACTATTCAACACCTATACGTTCAACAAGGCTCAACCCGTGCACTAATCCTTCATACTCTTCTTCATTATTAGAGTAAGGAAACTGAAAACAGAAAGATCTCAGGGTTTTCTCTCTTGACGGAGAGGTTAATAAAATGCTAGCTCTAGATCCCACTTTACATCTTTCTCCATCGAAATGTGAGGTCTAGATCTTACAATCCAAGTCCTCTTCTTCTTTCTTTTCATCCGATGATTCTTTTGTAACCCTAGGGATAACTTGATCTTCATCAAAGATCACATATGTTTTGATGCCAGTGGCATGGTAACTACCAAAATGATCTAAATAAATAAATTTATTTAGGAAAAATTTCTATTTAGGTGTTATATCACCAGTTACTTCTTGATCTAACAACAATTTTACATAGCACATCTCATCCTTAGTGATGGAGGTATGGGCCACCTCAAAGTTTATCAAGGTTTCATTAGCTACATGCTTGGACTACAATAGCTCAGACACAATATTTAGTTTAGCACCATGCTTGGTTATCAATATGAGATGTGACTAGTCTAGAGAAAGATATTTACCAATATTGGTTGTGAAATCCCTTGACAAGGAAAGACCAAAGATGGGAGGAATGTCAATTATTATGACTTCTTGGGGAATTGTAATGCTAGGATAGGCATACAAGGTCAGTGGGAGTCACTTAATTATGCCTATAGCTTAGACTTTATCTTTGTCTAGCTGCATACCACCTTTATCTAGAGGTTCATATTGCAGTTTTAGAACCTCCACAATTTGCTTTGGCATCACTCTAGTGCTAGCCCCAGAGTCAATCATTGAATTATGGAGCAATTTATCGATAGAAAAAGAGTTAAAAAGAAAGGAATTGTATTGGGCTTATCTACCTTTTCATATGTAGGTGCCTCTCCTTGGTTTGTGAGTACTACAGATGAATGTGCTAGATCCCTGGAATCATATGCTTTGTCTTTTATAGATGCTGACTCGGTGGCAAGTTTAGCGAGACTCTTCACTACTTCGCCCAACACTTCTTGCAAAAAATACTTCTGCCCTTCTATAGAAAGAATATCCCATAAGGACATGCTCGTGGGAGCCTTTTTTAGCTGCTCCACAATATGAAGGGTCATAAGGATAGACACCTTTAGGTCCTTAGGTTTGTATGATGTGAATTCTTTAGGTTAATGATAAGGAGGAATAGTGGTAGGCTATTCTTGAGCATTTTCTAGACTCGTCTTAGGCTACTATGAAACTAGCTTGCTTATGAATCTGCATTTTGAATGGAGGTTATAGTCGAACTACACGAGAGAATCCTTTGAGGTGGAGGTGGTAGCATCATTAGTAAATACTACTTCACCTTTTATCCAAGAGAAAATCACATGATCTGGGGCAATTTCAGACTCTTTCTCTAAAGACAAGCCTTGCATCTGTGCAGTGAGTACGACATTGTCCATCCCTGGGGATACATAGATCTCAGCATCAAGATTAATTCCTTGGCTTCTTTGCTCCATCAAATTTCATTGCAAATTTCCCCATGGGAAATTCCTTGGCATGTGATCTTCATGATAGGGGAAGCACCAAGAATTAGTTTTGTCTACAAAGTTATTTAGTCCTATGACCAACTCTTTGCTTTGACTTGGTGGTATAGCTTATAAAGGACTTGGGATTGGAACAATTTGGTTATTTGGTTGTGACTGATAGCTTTATCACTTCCTTTGTATTGATTATGCTGATATGGAGACTTCCTGGCTTGATAATTTTGAAACAGGGGCCTTATAGGGGCTACTTGTTATCGCTTTATATTAATTATCTCATTTGAAAAGGTCTTCAATAGGTTCTTCATATCATTCACCTCAGTCGCTAAAGAATATGACGTAGAAATGTGGCTTTGCTGGGAACTAGGATATACAAGCATGGACTATAGGTAAGCCGATGTGATTGGAAGAGTTTTCTTTGAGACTTATCCCAATAATCTGGGTAAGAGTGGAATGGGAGGTCAAAGAGGAAGTTTCCCGCATCGATCAGGTTATTTTCCACCTAGATTTTTGATTCATATGTATTTGGGATTTTGTTCATGCTAAGGGATTCTACCATGATGGATATATCCAAATTGAATGCCTTGTGAAAAAATAAAAAAGCCATATTTGTAGGAGGACGATCGGTGACATGAATTCTTTGCTATTTTTTGTAAAACCTGGTATTGAAGTTAGTAATAGCCTCCTAAGGAGACCACTTTATGGTTATCAACTATTGTAGCAAGGAAGGTCTATTACCAATTTTGAGTGAATTGCTCAAACAAACAATCTCCTAGTTGGTCCCAATCAGCAATTGAATTAGATTGTAGGGATCGATACCAATCCTAGGATTTTCCTTTAAAGGAAGTCGCTAGTAGCATTAATGCCACATTCTATTGTATCAAATTGTGCATGATACACACATTAGCCACATCCTGCAAGTGCTCCACAAGAGTCTTAGAATATTCTCCAACGAATTTTGGTAGAGCTTTAAGAGTTGAGGCTGCAATGGGATCATATTGATTTGGGGGAATAGGTGGGATAAGAGGACTCCCACTATCCCATGTGACAAAATTTTGAAGACGAGGAATAACTATTTGCATAGGGATTTGGGTTGGGATTTGGGCACCTCCTCTCAAGACTCTAGGTTGGACTGCTACTATGGGTGGTACAAAGAGATTTGGATTCAATGCAATTTGAATTGAGGTAACAGGCCTATGACTCATACACTCTTTTTATATAGAGGAAATTTCTAGTCTAACTGGACATGCCAAAAAAAAACTTGTTGATGCCTAAAATTACTTCCAAGACAACAACCTTATGGGAAGTTCAATAAGCAAGGGACCTAATGAACCTTAACTAACAACCTTCGGGATTTAAGAACCTGAATCTTCATTCATATGGAAAGGGAAATGGGAAGAGAAAACTAAAATTTAAGCTAATCAATGTGATGCGCTAGAATTTAAAACTCAACTTCTAAGGAACAATAAACTATATATTAAATGCATAATTCAAATGGCCGAACTATCTTTTATTGTCATAACATTCATTCTAGATCCACTACCAACATAATTTATTCTAATCATAACCAACACTGGATTGAAAGAGCTTAAAACATGATCCATCATGTAAGAATTATATTCAGAATCATAAAATCTCAAACAATTGTAGAAATATCAGTCTTATTTTCACTCAACATAAAGCATATTATAAAGCATAAATAGTATAGAAAGGTCGAGAGTTGGCACAATCCAAAATATAAAAACATATAATAAAATTTCTAAAGTTTGAATAATATCAAAATTTGTCTCGAATGGTGAATCCCCTAAAATGACCACCAAAATTCTCTTTTAAAGCCCCCTTGAATGTGGTAGAAAAAGCTTGTGACATGTCATGATGGCTTCATAACCATTTCCTCGAGCAAACAGTTTCCCAAACGATCTGTGTCCCCAAATTTTAATCTCCATAGTTAATGGCCATCTCAGATTTTTTTCATACTTTTGTACCTTTCTGCCGAATATCTTTCACCACTATGTGGCCACTCAAGAGTCTTCAACTCCCTATTTCTTTCATTTCTCAGACAGTTCCGCTAGCCTAATATGTGGTTCTTGGGAGTGGCTTTATATTTTGCCTTTTATTACCCTGAAAATATACCCACTGAAATGAC
The DNA here is from genome assembly GCF_030272615.1 of Cryptomeria japonica. Lineage (NCBI taxonomy): Eukaryota > Viridiplantae > Streptophyta > Pinopsida > Cupressales > Cupressaceae > Cryptomeria > Cryptomeria japonica. The sequence goes on along the minus strand of NC_081413.1, from coordinate 67,873,007 downwards.
ACGTGGAAACTCGATTGACAATGAGCGGGCCCACCAAAACCAAAATATTGACAAAGAAAACATGGCAAAAAAATAGAGCAGCGACACACACACTGGGAAGATGTCTCCTCAAAATCCTTCCTGCTTGATGCGTGGCAGTATAGGAAAAGGATATGAGCATTGTAAAAAAGGGAACCAACAAAACAAGAGAAATATGTGGGGAAAATGAGGAACTTATTCACACTCCCCAAGTGAAAAATAATAATTTATAATGCCCTTGCTATCCAGGTGTAGCCTTTGGACAATGTTACTTGGAATGGTAGACATATTTTCCCAAATAGTATAATGATATATCATGGTTACTAAATTATGGAGGAAATATGCTGATCTATTTCCCTCTCTAAATAAATGTAACATTATGTTATTCTAGAAAGATTTTATATAGGTATGGACATCGTCAATCAAATCACTAATTTGGCAATTATATTTAGCTTTGTTAGTTAGGAGATTAACCACATTCAAGGAGTCATCCTCCAATAATAATATTTTTCAACCATGCCACTTGAACAAATTTTAAATTCCACACCACAAGGTCATTTTCATATACAAAGATTATCCCCCCATCACGGTTTTGCATGATGCCACACCTGCTTGCCTACTCCAAGTTCCCATGTGAGGAACCATCAAACCATAAGTAGGGGGAACTTTGTTTTGTTTGATTTGATTCATTATATTTATAGCTTAAAAATAATATAAAGTGTTTGAATTTTTTTATAAGTTTAAATGGAATATATAAGAAATATTTGTTATTATATGACCAAATTTTCTATTTGGTTATGGTTGTAGTGGGTTTGGAGGATATATTTGTAGGAAAAATAGCTTATAGTGTAAGGTAAAATTCTTTAATCATTGCAAAGGTTTTCAAGATACCAAAATTAGATTTCTAGTTCTTCAACCTATGTCTTGATAATATAAGAACCTAGATACAAAAATTCTTGTTAAGTGCAAAATTAAATGATTTTTATTTATTATAAATCATAATATGTTTCAATGATTTCCAAAGGTAAATGATGATGGAAGATTCAAAATGATTTCTTAAATTGACAACATTCAAAGGATACAAAACCATTTCCCTAAACAAAAAAATTCTTCAAGAAAAAGAATGAGAGGAAGGGCTTATAGAAGAGATTGAGAATATAACTCCAACAATTTTATCCCAATAGACATATTTATGAAGATTGCTCTAAGGTCTCATATCTATTACAAGGAGAAAATTGGTATTGAAAAGAATAGGTTACAAAATGAACAATTATATTAAATTCTAAGCTCATATATAGCATTTTGTATTCTTCAAATGAAAATACCAAGTCTAGAGAAAATAAATGATACCACAACTATTATTTTTGAGCTTGATATGAGCCACTTAAAAAGTATATGAACATTAGATAAGAGCCAAAAATATAATAATAAAAGGCAATGTAAAAATTCTACCACAAATATTTCACACACATAAGCTATGTTTTAGAGCTAACATATAAAGCATTAAATATAAAATTAAATTCTTGAAATAGAGGGTTTCAATATATGGGAGAGAATACACCTCTAATGCCATCAATAACATTATGTTAAATTTTGGGGAGATCAGCTTGAAGATGCAAAATATTTAGACTACCCTCAAGAAGATCATCGAGAATATTGTCGTTAGGCTGAGAGTGTTCGCTACTAATATGTCAGCTATGGTGGCTAGATTGGAGAAAATGCACAATGACAACAACTTCGTGGATCTAGAGATGGATGTTGGGGTCTCTAGCTCCAAGGATATCCCTCTCACCATGAGGAGGACTAGGCAAAGCACTAAGGTTGTGCAGTCTCCTATGCCTCAAGATCTTCTTGACCTCAAGGAAGCTACAAATACCATGTTGTTGTTGGAGAAAGAGGCTACTGATAGTCTCAATATTTTCATGTAGCTGGGTGGTTTTTTTTTTTCTTTTTTGCCAGTACCTCATTGGTTTTTTGCTATCTTTTCCTCTGGTTGTTGTGTTTATGCTGTCTATTGTAGCCCGTTTTGTTTTGTTGTTGTTAATGTTGGTCTAGCTACTTTATTGATATATCTTTGGATATGATGTACGGGGTTTCGGGTCCCCTAAAAACCTGGTTTCGCTTAATCAAAAATATTATGTTAAATTTAAATAACTTTAATTCCTGGCCATAAAAATAAGTATAAATTTGAGTTACTTATCATGGGGTATCATAAGAGATAATGGTCACTGAAGGGGAAATTTGAATATAAAATCATAATCAACCCTTAAAAATTTAACTATATATAATGAATTATAACTATTTTGTACTACAAAATATGTACCTATTTAATTTATATTCATTATTATAAGAGAAATGGGAAAATGAACTAATTTATTGTAATTTTTTACATAGGAGAAAAATATGCAAAATAAAACTCTTGGGGAGGAATAATGAAAAATAATCTAGTGGTGTAATTTCTATCTTGCATCACCCCAAAAAATTACATTTTTCTTTTTATGTACATTTCTTTAGTTGTGTTGAAGATCATGATGAAAATTTAGAGGTGTAGGATAATAAGAAGTTTAAAAATGTCCAAAATTGTCACTTATTATTTTTAGTAAGTCATCCTACATGGGCACTTATGGACCAAAAAGCTTACTCAAAGGAGTGGAATTGAAAAAAAGAGGCGATGGTGAAATAACCATCTCAATATTCTATAAGATTTGGGATGTACAATTAAAGTTTTTATCATAGAAAACATTTCCTTTAAAGCTTCATAATCAAATTTGAAGCCCTTTAAAACCTTAGAAAAGTCCAAAAAGTGAACATAATAAACTTCAAATGATTTCGATTTTTTAGATCTCTTCGTTATCTTGAGTCAAAAGATATAGCTCCAAGTTGTTGTGCTATGAAAATTTATAATTTAAATGAAATTTATTTTTTGATAGGAAAATGAATGGTTGGACCTCTAAGGACCCAAAAAGGGAGTCTCCTTCCAAAAAAAGTTGAGGTAGTTATTGGTGCCAAATAAAGAGGTGAACATGGGATATAGGAGATAACTATATTAGTGTATATTGCGCCTCCAAATTGTATAATTTTTTTAAAGAGTTGATTTTCTTTGTAGTTAGTTAATCCCACATCATTGTATTATTGTAATTTTAAAATATATAATTCCATTTTATTGAATAAACTGAAAATGGGTCTTTTTATTTCTTGTATTTTATTTGTTGATATTTGATTTTGTGCTATGTGTTAGTATTTTATTTTTGTAGATGAGGGAATTCTTTTCCAAATAATCCCCCTATCACAAGTATAATTGTGCAAACAAATCTTTGCAACATGAGTCGAATGGGATATAGGGAGGGGACTATCTTGGTTGATAGACATCTAGAATTGTATAGTTGGAAGAAAAGACTATAGAAAAGGATTTGGGTGACTGTTTTTACTTGTATCAAACACCAAAAGCTCAAGATGCTAATGCCTCCCTAAAACTATGCAAGAAGCCCTCCAAAGATATGGAATATTGAATACTAATATTTAGTGAGCTACATTAAAAATTTGTACAGGAGACATTTGAAAGTAGATCAATCTAGCATTATTTTTTGCTTGTAAAAAATTTCAATGGGCTATGTACCCCATGAAGGGCATGCAAATTCCCCACTCAAATTCACACAACTTAAGTAAGAGGAAAGATTCAAAGGACCACTCAAATATTAAACTAGTAGGGGGAAACCCCACGAGGTTTGGAACTTCATTGTTGGCACTACATGAAAGAAGGCACATGATCTCATTACCAGATCTCCCATAATTTGAATCTAATTTTTTAATAAATTATTTTTCAAATTATGAGAAAGGTCTATTTAAATTTTATCTCAAATGTTATCGTGATTAGATAGCTATTTAAATTTATTTCTAAATACCTTATAACTATATACATGAAATTATTTAAATATGAATCAATATTATTTATACATTTTTTAATCAGTTATTAACTATGATTCACAATGACAGTAAATATATGTTGTGAAATGTTGTTCACTAGTCTAAGCATCTAAACTAGGAATCAAACCCAATCCCACAAATTGCATTGGATAACAACCTATAGGCCCACCCATGAATCATTTGGAGAGATAGGTACAATGATATTAATTTTCTCTTATTGGTTTTGATTGATTGGATAAGTTAAATGTAATAACTAGGCTAAAAGGTGAAAAATTGACAATAAAAATATAAATAGATAAATAATAAACTAATAATTAGAGAAGAAAACAAGATCTAGAAAGACGATACAGAGAGGAACTTGCAAAACAATATAATCTCAAAGTAGGTGGACTATGGGGATAGATAGCATAATCTTGATAATTTTCCTGGCACAAAACATGAACCCAACTGAACTTGGGATCTTCCATCCTTCCTTTTGGTCAATTTTCAAGTCAAAACACCTAGACTATGGTGCTAAGAAACCTAGTCCTCCTAATTTTTGTTGAATTTCCTTTTGTTTTTGATAAGGATAAATGGGTTTTACAAGGACCTGAAACCTAAAGTTTTACAACAGTCGGCTAATAGCCAATCCGGCAAGAAACAACAACAAAATAGAGGAGCAACCCCAAATAGAAACAAAGACAAAAGAAGTGCAGACAAACAAGCCAAAGGAAAAAAAGATCTCAGTTAAGTGAGAGCGCCAGATCTTTGTTCTTTTGGATGGAAATCCTGTTGATTTCTTCAAGCTCCTCCATGATGAATCTAGAGGTACCCTTGTTGCTACTTCTGCTCCTTGTTCCAGAACTGGGTCTAGTGGTTTTGATGTCTCTAGCAGCCACATCATCTCCTCCAAAGTCTTTCATTGGGTCACTATTGAAGGATCTATAATCAGCAACCATATCATTGATCTTTTCAAGCCCCTCAATGTTGTTGTTCATGGCTTCTTTACTAATGTCGACTAGATTCTTGAGTTTTTTCTTAATCTCAACCATGGATTGTTCCAACTTATCAATCCTTTGTTCGTGGTACATTTCATTACCTCCACATTATGAGATATTTTTTTAGTCATGATCATGAGTTTTTCCATCTTGCTGGGTTCAGGGGAAGCAGTGAAAATGTCAATTATTTATTTAACCCCCATCTTAAGGGTGTTGATTTCGTGCTCGACCCACTTCCAGTAGCACTCTTGTCTTTTGGTGGCTTCCATGACAAGATTCATCACACTACTATCTTTCCCCTAATTATTTTCTTGACATTGATAGGGATGTCCAGTTTAGTCCCTTGGTGTGTAATCCTTGGGCTATGATCCTTCGCCGCCAACTTTTTCTTTTTGGTGAGGGGTTCGGCCTTGGAGATCAGCTTTTTGTTGGTTTTGTATTTACTAGTTGCCCATCTGGGGGGTTCTTGCTTCCAAGCATCTCAGGAGTGACCATCTTTTCCTTTTCATCCGCAAGTTCGTATTCGGGGTCATCAATAGGAACCCCACTATCGTCTAGGTCCATCTCCGAATCAGAGACATCTTGGACCCTCTGTCTACAGACCAATCTTAGCAAGCAAGGGAATAATTTCAAGGGATTTCATCTATTTCCATGATAAGGAAGATAAGTACCTCATGCAAAACAAGGTTGCTAGGGTTTTCTAGGTTCTTTTCTAGGCTATTATCAAGGGAGGAGGCAAGATAGTAGGGAACATAGATAATTTTACCATGGAGAAAATTATTTAAAATAGTAAAATGGTAGGAGAAGATACTTGCATACCTTCCACCAAGGGTGATATATCTCATTATAAACACAGCCATCTTAGCCCATGGGGCCATGAGGTCTTTTCTATTATAGTCATCGTTCACCATCTTGGTGACTCTAGAGTGCTCCTTGTCTTTGTCAAAGAAATTTGATAAGTCCTCCTCCCAAGTCTTTCGATCCCTCTAAAACCTTCTTCCACTCATAGCCAGACCAGTGACTATTGCCACCAAAGATTCATCAATCTGATATTCAACACCATAAGCCCTTAGACTCCCTTTTTTCCATCCGTTAACAAAGGCCTCCATAATCAGGGAGAAGGGCCATGATGCCAGTCCAGGTAGGGGACGAGACCACCATCGATGACTTCCTGCTAGACATCTCTATTCTTTTTCCACTTCTTGCAAGTAGAGGGTTCCTGTCTATTCTTATCCGCTCCCATTATGCTCCTGGTTGCAACATAATAGGAGATCACTATTGCCAACCAGTTGCAGAAAATGGGCCACACTGAAAGGATATCAAAACAGTAGCAAAAAAACCACATAATGAGATAGGAAAACTACGCACCGAGGAGGTTTCTAGAATATTGATTAGGGAAACCCAGAAACCGTTTCCCTATCAACTCAGTCATGTCATGATGAGGGATCATTGATTAAAACAGTAATCGTTACATGCCAAATCACATAGATTTTTGGGGAAAGCATCCTTTCTACTCCACCAGTTGGTTGCCACGTATCCGACTGCCAGATTGGCCAATAGATCCACTGCCTTATTACCTTCTCGGTATATGTGCAAGATTTTAAAATTTGTCAGATCATTAATTATATTTCGGTAGTTCTTGACTAGGATGGAAATTGTTTAGCTAAGATTTGTGTGACCACTCAAGCAGTTGATAGTGTTTAGCGAGTCAGACTCTAGCCACACTTTAGTAAACCCTTCTCTTTTAGCCATGTGTATCCCAATGTGGGCAACACTGGTTTCTGCATAGTGGTTAGTCTGGGTGCTCAGCGGGAGCACCACCATGGAAACCAGTAGACCAGAGTGATTCCTAGCCATTCTCCCACACCCAACCTACCCAAGATTACCTTTAGCCACCCCATCCACATTGATTTTGATCTAGCCCATAGGGGGAGGATGCCAAACAACATTTTGTCTACACTGCTTAGTTTTGTGGACAGGGTTGGAAATGTTCCAATCAATTTTCCACCGATTGATAGAATCCTAATCCTTATGGAGAGTAGGAATGGGGGAGTCATTCTTTCTTTTGGGGCAAGTGTGGAGAAATTTCAATTTGGTAGCATTGTGTACTCTAACAACCACAACAAAAGGAGGAGTTTCCAAGTCCTTGAAAACTCTCTTATTTCTTTCTTTCCAAATGCCCTAGGCAATATGAGGAAGAGATAAATTCCAAAGAACACCTAAGGTCTGATTATGAGAGGGGCATTTTCATTCAAAACACATTCACTAAGTAGAAATGAGGAAGACCGAGGCCATGTTCCAAATGTCAAGAAAGTGATTCCAGATATCTTTGGCATAGGCGCAATGCAACAGAAGATGACCAACATTTTCCTCTGCCTCTTTATAGAGAAAACATCTGTTAGAGAGAGGAATACCTCTTCTCCAAAGATTATCGATGGTAGAGATATTGCCCTACATAATCAACTAGAAAAAGATGTTAATTTTAGGAATTAGGAGGTTGTTCCAGATACCTACCCAATAGGGGGGGGAGAAGGATCTAGAGATAAAATTATAAGCATCAACAACTTTCAACTTCCCAGAAGAGGAGAATTTTTAGAACACTTCATCCTCCCCTTGAGAACAGGGGATGTGGATGCAATTCAACCAAGGTTTCATAGGTCTTAGATCATTATCCAAAAAAGAGAGGTTCAGCCATTCTCCATTTCTAATGTAATCAGCCACCCAGGCGCCAATTTTTCAAAGGCATAATTCTTTATAGGGGGGAGCCCAAATAGAGTCCGATAGGGGGCCCTCACCAGTCCACCTATCATCTAAAAACCTAATTCTGGTACCATTACCTAGCATCCATCTGCAACCATGCAAGATAACTTTGGATTAGCCAAAGAAATTGCTCCAGAAATCAGATACTGCGTTGCAGAACTCATAAGTTTCTAGAGTGTTTTGGATATGAGGAATGTGGTACTTAAGTCTGAATATATCAGTCATTCATTATTCTCATTAAGACATCTCCATAGCTTCTTGGACATTAGGGCTTTATTGAATTCTCTCAAATTCTAGATAGCCAGACCTCCCATAAGTTTGAGCAAGAAGACTTGATTCCAAGCCACAAGGTGTAATCTATTTTTGGATTTAGTTCCAGTCCATAATTTTTTTTTGAATTCTTTCCAATTTATTTGCAATTTTGGCTGAAAATTTGAAAAGAATCATAGCATAAATCAGAAGGCTCTGAAGAGAGGCTTTGAGAAGTTGGATCTTACCATCTTGGCTTAGTAAGGGGCCTTTCCATCCAGCCAATTTTTCTAGAATTTGTCTATAAGATTCTCCAAAAAAGATTCTGGAGTCGAGCCCTGGTAGAGGGGAAGGCCTAGATACGAATTAGGCAAACTTCCAATTTTGCAGCTAATAATTGAGGAAATTTTAACTTTCCTGTGCTCGGGGGTGTTAAAGAAAAAGATGGAGCTTTTAGCCATGCTATTTTTTTGCCCCGAGCCATGTTCATATATATTCAGAGTCATTTTTAAATTCTTGGCTTCTTTGATTGAACCTTCCCCCATCAAGAGATTGTCGTCCACAAATTGCTAGTGAGATCAAGTGAGGGCTTGAGAGGAGGGCCTAAGGCCCATAATATTGCAATTTATGACCTCCATTTGAATTAACTTGCTAAGAGCCTCACTCATCAAAATGTAAAGGAAAGGGGATAGAGGATCTCCTAGACCCAGAGAAAAAACCGGAGGTAGATCCATTAATCAACACAGAGAATTTTGGGGTGAAAACGCATTGCTCAATAATTTGGATGAAGTTATCTTTGAATCCAAATGCCTTGAGGATTCTGAGGAGGAAGCACCAATTAACTCTATCAAAAGCTTTGAGCAGGTCAAGTTTTAGGAGAAAACCTGGTTTTATGTTAATAAAAAGGGAGTGGATGTTCTCATGAACCACAATAGCAGAATCCAGAATTTGCCTCCCAGGCACAAACCCATTTTGATGCTTAGAGATTAAAGAGGGGATGAAAAGCTTAAGCCTGAGCACACGAATCTTGGTGAAAATTTCATAAATAGAGTTGCAAAGGCTCATAAGTCTAGAATCCTGAAAAAGAGCAGGCATTAGGTTTATTTGTGATGAGAACTAGGAAGGAGTTGTTCATCTCCTTGAGGAGAGAGTGGGATCCAAAACATTCTTGAGCTTCAGCGACCACATCAGAGCCGATAATATGCCAAAAGTTTTGAAAGAAAAAAAGAGGGAAGCCATCTAGTCTACGGACCTTGTTACCTTCAAAAGAGAAAACAACATTGCGAACTTCTTTAGGGGAGAGGATTCTGGTAAGCTCCAAGTTCATGTCCCTAGAGATGATGGAGGGAATTTCCTTCAAGATTTCAATCTAAGCTGAAGGATCTAGGCAGTCATCCATAGAAACGAGATTGGAGAAAAAATTTGTGGCTTGCTAACAAATCTCATCATGCTTATCAACCCATTTATGCTCAATCTGATTTTTGTTTATTCTATTTGTAACCCTATGCTTGAGAGTCATCATATGAAAGAAATTAGTGTTTTTGTCACTACTTTTGAGCCATAAGGCTCTAGATCTCTGCTTCCAAAATTCTTCTTCTTTGGAGATAATATCATGTAATTTGGTCAAAATATCAGTTTCTTTATTCGAGACATCAATATCAAACCTGTAACCTTGGATATGCCCATGAACCTCCGTAAGTTCCAGTTTGAGCCTCTCTTTAGCTTTGAAGATGTTGCCAAAAGTGGATTTATTCCAGTGTTGGATATTAGACTTAACATTGGAAAGCTTCTTGGCTATATGAAACATAGCCATTCCTTGGATATTAATATTCCACGACTCCAAAATTTTATCTTCAATTTCTGGGGCCATGAGCCACATTTTCTCAAATCTGAAGGGGTATGCCTTTTAGCCAGAAAATGGAGATGTTGCGAGGCAGATGGGGAAGTGATCTGATCCAGCACGAGCTAAGGTATTAAGTTAGCATGATGCCAACTAGAGCCAATCTAGAGAAATAAGACTCCTATCAAGCTTGACCTGAATAAGATCCTCCCCACTGCATCTATTAGACCAAGTGAATTTAGCCCCAATATGATCAAGATCTAAAAGGCTCAATGAGTTGATCATATCAGCCAAGTCTTATTTACTATCAATACAAATTGGCAAACCACCAGATTTTTCTAGATTAGAAAGAGGGGTATTGAAATCACCAAGAAGGATCCATTTCTTATTAGGGAAGAGATATCGAGAAAGGCAAATGGAAGACCATAGAGATTTCCTAGCTGATCTCCCATTAGGAGCATAGATGTTGGAAATGCTCAAGGAGGATCCATCTTTAAGATTAAAGAATATAGTAGCAATGTGATTGGGAGAAGATAGGACCACCTTACCACATAGCAGTCTTGGATTCCAAAGGGTGGTGATACAACCTGATGCACCATCAACATCCACGTAGTGAACACCACAATCTCCAAAAATTGCCAGTTTGACTTTTTCCACTTTACTACCAAACATTTTCATTTCTTGGACAAGACAAATATCAGGCTTGTGATCTCTAATCAAATTAGAAAGTAGGCCATTCTTATGGGAGTGGTTTAATCCCCCTATATTCCTTGAGATGACCTTCATTTAACATGAGGGGGGGATCCCATCCCCATTTCTAGTAAAGTTCTCTGGGCTCCATCAACAATGGCAACTCAACTTTGTATGTCTCTGCTAAGTACATTAGAAGGTCTCAGACCCTTCCCCCTTGAATCCAATCCACAATCTTCTCTTTATCTGTTTCTAGTTAGGACTCCCCCAGGAGACGGGATGATTTGGCCGATAGGGGAGTTCCTTCTTCTGTTTTGGGGCTTGACCTCAATAAAAGGAGCAGGGTCCTCAGGAGGAGGATAGATTGCAAGGGGTCGGTCTAGGGATTCAACTCAAAAGAGTTATCCATATCAATAATCAACTGCATGGGAAGATCTTGGGCAAAACCAAGATACGTTTGGGAATCCCCATCAGAGCAGAGGGCATTCACAAAAGGGGGAACCCCAACAAACTCCCCAGGGTCCAAGATGGGCGGGTCAAGGTCACTGGGAATGACTAGCTTTGGATAAGAGACAACCATAATAGAGTCTAAAGTAGTCGAGGGAGGCAGTGTGGCCAAGGCATCCAGCTTTAATAGGGGCAGCTCATTCCTTTTCTCCATTCCTTCTTAAGGTTAGATGGGCACTATCTAGCCCAGTGACAATTTTTTTTGTAGTGAAAACACGCAAAGGGGATGGATTCATACTCTACTTTTTTCACCCATCTACCGAGATTGGAGAAGAGATCTATCTTAGAAGGTTGGTTAGAGGACTATTTGACATTAACACAAAGTCTGCCATAGACTAGACATCTTTTTGCAGCATTCATTGGGTCGAAAGAGATCAAATCCCCGAAGAAGGAAGCAATACCTACAAAAATTTCTTCTCCCTATAATTCCATGGGTAAACCTGGTAGTCCGACCTAGATAGGGGCTTCATTACACTCCCATTCTTTGGGATTAAACCCTTTTTCCCATTTTTTAAAGGCCAACGAGGCTTTTCCTAGAATCCAGGGACCTCCCACCAGAACACATCAAAAATCTTCTTCACAAGAGAATGAGAAGGAGAAGAAGCCACCAGCGATAACCACAAGATCATTTTGACCTTTACATTTCCATTTCCTTGCCACCTAGGAATGAACAACCTCAATATTTGGATGTGGGCCTATAAATTTTCCAACCAAGACTAGATGCATATGAGCCATATTCTATTCAACAATATTGTCCAGAATGGAGATGAAGCAAGAGTCAGAGTCTCGGTCATTCTTATGTGGTATCGACGAAATGACCTTGCCTTTAAGATTTGATCAAAAACGAGAGGCCCATTTCTTGTTGCATTCCACAGAGGGAATCTTATTTTTGGGGCCCTCAACCTCCCTAGTTTTGTCAGAGGTGACAGAAAAACCATTGGCAGTATTGGTACTACCATCCCAGGTATCATTAGAGGCCCCATCCAAAGGGTCAGGGGGGGGATCACCTGGGATCCCAGATCCTGCAGGAGACAAATTCAAACCTGAACCAGTTCTCGCGCCAACTCAAGCTTCGACTTCCGCTCCTGCTCCTGCTCCTGCTCCTGACATTTTTTTTGTAGCTTAATGAATTTCCTTTTGTTACATATATCTCTATCTTTATTATGCTCCTGTGTACACTATCCAAATTTAAAATGTATTTTTGAGCTTGCATATACACAAATTTTCTTTAGTAATACCCTATGTTAGCAACCCTACAACAACGATGATGATGAAATAGAAATATGAATTAAAATGCTTGAATGAAAATTCTTCATTGAAATGATTATACTTTAATTGATGATGGAATTCTCATAGAATAATTCCTCCATGTGTTAATACAATAACAAGATAAATCATCATGAAATAAATCATCAATTTGTTATGAAAACATAATAAATCATGTCATCTTATAGGTTGCTACTCCTTGAACATAGATCAACTCTTGAAGAATAATATTTTCTCTTGAATTCAAATGATAGGATAATAATGAGATGATGAAATTAATTAGAAATGGTTTCTTATATAAGGTAATCAAGGTAAAATAGTATTTTGTTATACCTACAATAATTATTTTATCATATCAAGGATAGATCTAGAAATCTCAAGGCCGATATATTATCCTCTCAAAATGTTACCTAGAAAAATTGGACTATGGGGATAAGCCCCATAGTCTAGACAAAATTGGCCTAAATTTTAAGGGTCACAAGATAATAGGCCACTAATAATAGATCTATAATTTATATGATAAATGAAAATATTTGAGTGGCAAAAAAGTCCATTGAACTTTAAAATGAAATATGACACATGTAAGCTTAAAATGATCTAATATATAGGACACTTAGAATAAGGGCCCGAATAAAAGTGTGTTGATGTATTAAATACAATAGGACTCATATTATTGAATTAAATATTAATTTAATGTTAAAAAAGGTCCTATAATGTTTAGAGGAGTGGGAAAAATAAAAATCTAGGGGTTACCAAAAAATTTGGGCACTTTGGAGCGAAACATATAGGTCCAGTGTGCTCACAACATCCAAAAACCATATGACCATTAGAAAAATCATCAGAATCAGAAAAGTTGAATCCATTGGAAAAATATTTGTTTGCATGCTTTTTTATACAAATCCATAATCTATACAATAACATGTTGTACTTTGGTATAGTTCTTAGTACACAACAAGAAACTCAAGAAAACTTCATGCAAAAAAATGTAGGTTGATTAAAAATCAACTTGTGTATACCCTTTTTAAGTATTGTATAGGTTCATGTAGGGATGATGTCAATACATATAGTTAGCTAGGTTGATGCCAACCCACATAATTAACCTAAGGAATATTTGGCCAAAAAAATATTTTATTTGAAATATTTACTTTTGCCACGTCAACATAATCTTTTTGATATTAATGGAATCATTGGCACATTAGTAGAATATTTACCATATTAATAAAATATTGGCCCAATCAAGAAAATATTCCCAATTAGTAGAATTATTGTTGATGTCAACATGACATCATGTTAATGTCATCACTATACGAATGCAACATCACCCTTCCAAGCCCTTAAGTTTGACTTTGGACCTACACTCAATATTTTGGCCATATATTGGTCATAGGGACTCAATTTCACACAAATTAGATAAGATTGAAAAATTCATTTTAATACAAATCAAGTGATGTTAGTCTTTTTCCAAATTTTGATTCAATTTTTCATACCAATAACATGAAGTGAAATCTCTTGTTTTGTGCTTCTAGGCAATATCTTGCACATTTGGACTCTACATTTTGCAAATGAGTAAGTAATGGAAAGTTGATTCTATGCTCTATCTAGATATGCCACCTATTTTTTTAGAATTTGCATTGGGCTCTCAAAGATATTAGCTTTAGTTATTTATTGGTTTTTCCATTTGCCAGCTTAAAAATTTGGAAAAGGGTTTGATTTTCTTGCTGTGGGGGGTGGGTTATTTGAAATATTTATTTTTGCCACGTTTACATAATCTTTTTGATATTAATGGAATCATTGACACGTTAGTAGAATATTTACCATATTAATAAAATAATGGCCCAATCAAGAAAATATTCCCAATCAGTAGAATATTTGATGATGTCATCACTATACGAATGCAACATCACCCTTCCAAGCCCTTAAGTTTGACTTTTGACATACACTCAATATTTTGGTCATATCTTGGTCATAGGGACTCAATTTCACACAAATTAGATAAGGTTGAAAAGATAGTTTTAATACAAATCAAGTGATGTTAGTCTTTTTCCAAATTTTGATTCAAGTTTTCATACCAATACCATGAAGTGAAATCTCTAGTTTTGTGCTTCTAGGCAATATCTTGCAGATTTGGACTCTACATTTTGCAAATGAGTAGGTAATGGAAAGTTGGTTCTATGCTCTATATAGATATGCCACCTATTTTTTTAGAATTTGCATTGTGTTCTCAAAGATATTAGCTTTAGTTATTTATTGGTTTTTCCATTTACCAGCTTAAAATTTTGAAGAAGGGTTTGATTTTCTTGCTTTGGGGGGTGGGTTATTTGAAATATTTATTTTTGCCACGTTTACATAATATTTTTGATATCAATGGAATCATTGACTCGTTAGTAGAATATTTACAGTATCAATAAAATATTGGCCCAATCAAGAGAATATTCCCAATTAGTAGAATATTTGTTGATGTCATCACTATATGAATGCAACATCACCCTTCCAAGCCCTTAAGTTTGACTTTTGACCTACACTCAATATTTTGGCCATATCTTGGTCATAGGGACTCAATTTCACATAAATTAGATAAGGTTGAAAAGATAGTTTTAATACAAATCAAGTGATGTTAGTCTTTTTCCAAATTTTGATTCAATTTTTCATACCAATCCCATGAAGTGAAATCTCTAGTTTTGTGCTTCGACTCAATATCTTGTACATTTGGACTCTACATTTTGAGAATGAGTAGGTAATGGAAAGTTGGTTCTATGCTCTATCTAGATATACCACGTATTATTTTAGAATTTTCATTGGGGTCTCAAAGATATTAGTTGTAGTTATTTATTGATTTTTCCATTTGCCAGCTTAAAACTTTTAAAAAGGGTTTGCTTTTCTTGGTGTGGGGGAATGAGTAAAATCATCATGTTTTAGATTTACATACTTTCTTATCCCTTGTATGATTTAAAAATAAAATTTGAACGATGAACCCTTCTTTTGAGAAAGTGACACCACATAACTATCATATATAGAAGACCAAGATGACCAAATTAATTTGATCTAGGAGTGTATAGATATTTTTAGATGAGGCTTAACCAAAGATGACTTGTTAGTTTGGGATTCTTCATCATGGGGAGAATATGTATGACACTATGGGTTTGATTGGCCTGAATGTTTTAGATAGTCTCCAATTTGTATGTTGATTTTTGCAACACTCCAAGGGCTACGTGGCTCACATTTGAAGGGATTTTTGGGTCATTAATGAGCTCCATGCACTTCAAATGGAGATGACTTTGATATAATTGGTATTTGATCCCTTCCCCTCCATTGAGGCATTTGTAGAGAAATTCAAATATATTATATCATTTTTATATAATTATGGCAACGAGAAGATAAAATAAGAGTGCATATTTCTAATTATATCAAACATTCAAGTCTCATTTGATTTTCCACTATTTAACCTTCATAAAAATTCATCCTTGAGTTTTCATCTTCAACATTGGAGCTTCTCTCTCGTGGAGAGGATACAACATCTATTTGTTTATATCATATGGGGGATCTAGTTGTACTTTCAAGACCGATTCAATACGAAGGGGTATGTTTGGTGTCCATGATGCTTGGCCATATGTATTATTTTTCATTTCATTTTCTCTCTACTAGAGAGGAGTTTACATTCATTGGATTTTTCTCCTTTTTTTTTAAAGATTTTCATTGGTTTGTACATGAGTACCTAATCAAGCCTTCTTGTCAGGACCCATTCATGCTTCAATTTTTTCATTCATCTTTATAAGTTTAGGTAGTCCCTAATTAAATCTTAAAAAGGGTGTTGGAGTAATTAGGACAATTATCTAATTATTAATTAATAAGGCCCTTCATTTACTTTATTCTCTTAAGCTAAACTTGGGTGCTTTTTCCTTTTATTTAATTAAGCTATACATAGCTTAATTTGTCTCATTTACTATGATTATGACACTTGTCACTAGCTAATTTAATATTAGATTATGGTTTGCATCTAAGGTTTCATTCAATATGTCATAAGGATTCATCTATTCATTGTAATTATATCTTTGTCTACAATCAATATAGAATTATCAAGTTTTGTTGACCAAAACATTCTTTCCTGATTTATCTATCCGATAGTTTCTTTTCTTGTAAAGGACTCATGGCTTGTGAGGTTGAATCATCATCTTCTACAATATTTTCTCTTCATAGTTATAAAAATTTCTCCAAGTTAAATCCTCAAAAATGTACATTAATTTTCTATATCCAAAATTTCTCCGAGTTAAATCTTCACGAATGTACATTGTTAGATGCAACAACAGTTCCAGAGACACTGAGAGGGGGGTTGAATCAGTTTCTAATTGGTTAATGAAATATTTGAACTTATTTATAACTTTTTAAATTAGATTAATGTACCGATAAACAAGCAATAGTGCAACAAAGAGAAATTACAAAGACAACATAAATGCACACAATAACACAAAATGTTTTGGCGAGGAAACCCGATGTGGAAAAACCTCGGTGGGATTTGTGACCCATAATATTTACTCACTAACCAATGTGAAGAAATATTTCTTACAACATGGGCCTGCACATGTAGGAAGGCCAATAGCCTAGACTTCACTGCTCAATAGAATAGTCTCATTGTCTACAAAATGGATAATAAAATCCAATACAATGCACTGCTCAAAATAGCATCTACAATGCTTGACTCAATACCAATTTAAGCTCTGTCATAAACCTTAACCAAAAACCTTTTTGGTAAATGATATTCACTTACATAACCTATCTTCCTTATCACAAAATCCTTTTTCTATCTTCTACATAATATTCTTCTATTCCATGCTACTACCTTCTATTCATTCTAATACAAAAATGACTTATTAGATCTCATACATATATGAGTCTTTACAATACATCAAGTCATCTTAAAAATAATTAGTTACATTTACAATATAATTCGCATAAACAAAACTTTGTCTCATGTCGACCTGAGTGATGGTATACTTCATTGTCAGTGTAATCTGGATACCAGTGAATGTGCCTGCCAGTGCCTGTAGATGATGTTTGTGTTGCCGGTGAACCTGTTCAACTTGTTACTAGTTGGTTGCCATCAATAACAACATCAACCATTCTTATTGAGTGTATAATGCCAACAATCTCCCCCTTTGGCATTGATGGAAATGCTCATGAGAAAAATCTAAAAGTGTTATCCAAAAAATGAAATCCCAAATCTGATCCCAAAAAGAGTGTGCTCCCCTTGAGCAAGTGATCTCTTCTATGCATTTATTTTTCTCCATACTACTCCCCCTTTGACATCAATGGAAAAGGATGTAAAAAGAATCAAAGAATACAAAAATGCTACCTCATAGCCTATAACTGGTTTCTTACAAGTTGAAAAATGTCCTCCAAAATTAGATTCAGGCTCTGCATGAATTTGTTACTGTCAAAAAGAATGGTTTTTGTCTGCTGGATCATGCTGGTCAAATAGTGCATCTGTTGCTCTGGTGACCATTCTCCTTGAATTGTTGTCTTTGATAGCTCAACTCATGAAGTAATAAGATTGTCCAATCTTGGACCAAGTTTTCTTTTCAGTTCTCGGGCCTTTAACCTTAGCCTTGCTTTCTCTTTCTCAAGTTTCTCTAACTTTTCCTCATAAACTACCATTTCTTGTTAAAAAACTAAGGCAAGTCCCGAAGAACCTATCATATTATCGGCAATGTCATCTATCTCCTTCTGTGTCTTCTTAATTTCCTCATCAATATCTTTAGTCAAGTGTGAGGCTTTCTAGCTTCTCTATACAACTCCTTATATTCCAAAATTGTTGAGTTAAGTAGCGGTAATAGTGAATCCATGTGGTCAATACAATCTTTGATAGTTTTCTCAAAGAATTCACCTTTCTCTTTATCTACTCTTTCCTTTATAGTTTTCTCATTCACCTTATCTATGGTTAGAACATTTTCAACAATAAATTTGGACAATGCATCCAATTTACCTAAAGCATCATCAATATGATCTATCTTACAGGTTGGTGAAATCATCTTTAAAATAGGTAATGTGTCATCAATAGCCTTAAATGCTAAGGCATTGCAATCTGTTATCCTCTTAACTAAAAATAAAATAACATTTGTTACATTAGTGGGTTTGAATTCTCCAGTGGATGTACTTAGTTTTGCAACATATTTCCTTTCAACAAATACTTGCCCAATTGCCTTAACTATTTCTTCCTTGTTTCCATTGTTTGATTCCTCTTTATTTACATTTTCTATTGATTTCTCTGTCTATGTTATTACCTCTACTTCTTCTAGTTTTTCAGTCTGAGTAAGTACTTCTGCAACTACTGGTTTCTCTGTCTCCGGTTTCTCAGTGTTAGTTACCTTAGCCTCTACTAGTTTTTGAGTGTTATGAGAGTCAACATTGTGTGCTAGTGACTCAGAGATCTCACTATTCTTAATATCAGCCACCTTAACCTCTGCAATCTCTTTATCCACAATAATATTAAAATCTTGTGTATCAACATTCATAGTGAAAAGAATTTCAAAATCCGGGTTAGTGTCAGCATGTGTTACTTCTTTAGTTGCCTTATCCGGTTAACTGTCTGTATGTACTGGTGTATCTGAAGTTATTGGTGGAGTATCCTATGCTATTTGTGACCTATATAACAGGTATACTACCAATTTTTCTTTTACCTTTGTCCTTTTGGTATACCTTCGCAAAAGATTTATCCATTTTTTGTCTCTCACTTTCCTCTTTCTTTTCTTTTCTAACAAAAAATATGTCCCATTTGTCCGTAGTTTCATTGATAATTTCTTTTACTCTCCTAGCCATTAGGCTAACCTATCAGTTTCCACTCACAAAAAATGACCGATTTGCTTCAGAAATCAGATCATCAATTTCCTCTTTAGAATTTACAGGGTGCACTGCCAATAATGCTTCAACTTTTAACTTTTTATCTAATTCCATTACTGACATTCTTTTAGCCTCTAATCTTAAATACAAGTCATTCGACAGATCATCTACAACTTCAATAAAAACCTTCTTATAGATGTCTAAATGCAAAATTATACTAGCCTCTATTGTGTCCATGTTAGAATCTTTGTATGAATGATACAATTTTCTCACATTACTGAGGTTACCTTCTTGTGTTATCTCGTTTACCAGTTCCTCTAGTGTATGGGTCTCTGGTGTCTTAGGTTGTTTCTTCTTTGGAGTTAGCTTCTTCTTAGGTTCCCTTATAGCTTGCTACTATTTTATCAAAGTCCTTCCCCTTTTAGGAGAAGGAGAAGGTACCAGTGAGGGTTTTCTCTTCTTCCTCTCTACTCTTTTGAACTCTGGTCCTTTTACATTATCTGTATCCAAAGACGTGACAATCGATGAAACATGAGCTACTGGTTCCATTCCTTCCAGTTCACTAGCAGATATACCACTCAAGTTCATTAAATTTTATTTAACCTCCTTAGCCATATTGGATGCATCTCTGATAAATTAATCTCTTCTTTTTCTATTCTTTTGCATTGAAACAACACTCTCAATGGTCTCAGTGTTATCAAAAATTTCTTTAGATGGTTCCTTAGGTGCATCAAGAAGTGTCTTAGCATATGCTTCAATAATATTTAGATCAACTTCATAACCCATTTCTATTATCTAAATAGTTCTAGGAGTAACATCTTCCATCCATGTTTCATCTCATTTGATTACAAAGCAAATTTACTTATCATACTTGTCTATAATGCTCTATGGTATCGTTTCTCTAGCCTTATTCTTAGTTTGGAAGTTTTTGAAGTAGTCTACTATAATTTTATCACTGTTAGAGCTCATACTGGTGATAGCTTCCATGATTTGTTTGCCTACTGGGATGTGATATCCAAAGTCCTTATGACCAATGTCGGGTATCTCTTTGGTGAAGTAAAGCATAAAACGCACAAGTAGGTTGCCAATACGGAATTTCCCCTTCTTGTCACCCTTAATCTTTTTCAAGTTATCAATGAGTTCATCCTTAAGCCATTCACAGATATCAATCCTAGCATTGTTCTTGACCATCTCATATGCACTATGAATACATAAGCTGGAAACAAACTTTAATCTACTTGCATGTGTTACTCTATATCCAAGTACCATGCTCACATATCTCACATTTGCATCAGGAATGTCATTAACCCTAAGAGATCTATTGTCAGATGTGGCTCCGGTTAGGTCCATAACACCCTTGTTATGTATCTTCTTTGTTGTGTTGGGCCTACTATCAATTGAGGGTAAACCAGTAATTTCGTTGATTGCTTCCTTTGAGATTTTGAAAATAGAGTCTAGCCACATAAACTCTCCATGAACTCTACTCATTACAAGATGAACTACCTCCTTCAAAAATTCAGGTATGTTTAGAATTTCAACAAATCTTAGGTCTCCTACAATCTTATGCTCCGGTTTAACCAAACCTTGTTCATCAGTAATAACATCATTGTACATGTTCTTTAAGTCATCAATCCCTAAATTTTCTCTGTTGTAGTGAATGTAAATCCTTGGGTCTTTGACAAAAGCGACTCCCTTCAAAAATTTTGAAAAACCTCCAATAGAATCATCTTTCTTGGCAATTTCATGGATGATTTTAAATATGGGTCTAGGGTGCTTAATGTTTTATACCACAGTAGGGTTTGCAATAAACTCAGGTACAAAATATGAAGATGCCATTTCGATAGATAAATACCTCTTGCTTGAAATCTTGAATGCCTGAAAAACACTTTGCTTCTTTGCCTTAGGATGCCTTTGCTCAATTTTGTGCTCTCTGAATGCTTGGATGCTTGGTAGTTTGAAATGAGGGTTTTTCGGTGCTTTATAACCAAAATTTTCTTCAAAAAATGCATTAAATGTTTTCCAGTTAAGTGAAATCTTAACATATATGTGGATAAAGAAGAAATGTGTCTTCTTACCATCAACTGAGGGTAGAATGCATGATTTTCAACTTGTTGCCATACCCCGTAAGGATTATTCCTTAGTTAGATGAAGAATCTCCTACCAGTGGAGGGTTACTCTTTTCTACCAGTGCAAAGACAGATTCATCAACTCTCTGATCTCCTTTCTTAATCCTTTGTTTTGCAATTTCTTGCTTTATTTCATTTACATTTTATTTTCCCTTCTCATTAGATCCTTTATTATTCGTCAGTATAGTCTTGCTTCTACAAAATTTTCCAATATGCCCAATCTTATTACATGCATAACAAGTTACATTATTCCTCTAAATAGCTTTCCCATATCCTTGACCGGTTTGTGTTCTACATTGATTAGATAAATGTCCAAATCTACCACAAACATAGCATTTCACATTCATTCTTCAATTTTCTGAATTGTGACCAACTTTATTGCATTTGGAATATTGACTGATGGTTAAGTTTGTATTTTGAATATTTCTAAGTCTACATTGATTTGCTTTATGACCAAATATTTTACAATTAAAACATTTCACATTAAATTTATAGGCATTAGGTTGTCTTACCAATTTTCTATGATCTTGATTATTTGTAGCCCTGAATGTTTCTCCATAATCAAATCCAAGTCCAATTGTATCTCCATCAGCTTTTGTGTTTTCAGCATGCCATGAAGTCTTTCTGAACTTTTCTTGAATTTGTCTTTGTGTTCATTTATAATGATCAACTCATTTTCTAGAATGCCAATTTTTCTTATAAGATCCTCTTTATCATGTTGCATGTGAATTAAATCTATTTTTAGCATATCATTTTCAGGACAAAGTCTCATATTTTCATTTGCTCCATCATTAAGTCTCCTAGTCAAGTCTTCTTCATTCTTCTTATTGTCTTCAATATCCTTACATAGCCTCATGGTCAGATCTTGCATTTCATTTCTCATGTTAGTGTTCTCTTGTCTCAACTTCTCTGCAATATCACTAAGAGTTTCTTTTTCATCATCATGTTTTTGCATTTGCTCATGAAGTTTCTTCCTCTTGTTTTGTTCTATAACTAGGTTCTCCTGAAGTCCTTTAATGAAATCCTTAGCAGTCCTTAGATCATCTTCAAGTTTGATATTCTTCAATTTTTCTACATCAAAATATTCAAGAGCCCCTTCCATCTATTTTTTCAAACTCGCCATCAATATTGGTTTCAGAATCTTCCTCAAGTTGTTAGGATTTTGCAAATAGAGGACCAGGGTCTGATACCAATTGTTAGATGCAATGATAGTCCCATAGACACTGAGAGGGGGGCGGGGGTGAATCGGTGTCTAACCAGTTAATTAAATATTTGAACTTATTTATAACTTTGTAAGTTAGATTAATGTACTGGTAAACAAGCAATAGTGCAGCAAAGATAAATAATAGAGACAACATAAATGCACACCATAACACAAGATGTTTTGGCGAGGAAACCCGGTGTGGGAAAAACCTCGATGGAATTTGTGACCCACAATATTTACTCACTGGCCAATATGAATAAACATTACTTACAACATGGGCCTGCACATGCATGAAGGCCAACAACCTAGAGCTCACTACTCAATAGAAGAGTCTCACTGACTACAAAATAGATAACTAAATCCAATACAATGTACTGCTCAAAATAGCATCTGTAATGCTTGATTCAATACTAGTTTAAGCTCTGTCATAAACATTAACCAAAAACCTTTCTGGTGAATGATATTCACTTACATAACCTATCTGCCTCATCACAAAATCTTTTCACTATCTTCTACACAATATTCTTCTATTCCATGCTACTACCTTCTATTCATTCTAATACAAAAATGACTTATTAGATCTCATACATATATGAGTCTTTACAATACATCAAGTCGACTTACAAATAATTAATTACATTTATAAAATAATTTGCATAAACAAAACTTTATCTCATGTCGGCCTGAGTGCTAGTATACTTCATTATCGGTGCAATCTGGATGCCAGTGAATGTGCCTGCCGATGCCTATAGATGATATTTGTGTTGTCAGTGAACCTATTAAACCTATTACCAGTTGGTTGTCATCAATGACAACATCAACCATTCTCATTGAGTGTAGAATTCCAATAGGAGCTTCTCTCCCGTGGACATGACACAATATCTCTATGCTTCTATCATATGGGGGATCTAATTGTACTTGCATGACTGATTCAATACGTAGGGAGATGTTTGGTGTCCATGATGCTTAGTCATATGTATTATTTTTTATTTCCTTTTCTCTCTATTAGAGAGGAGTTTTCACCCATTGGATTTTTCTCCTCTTTTTTTTTTTTAAGATTTTCATTGGTTTGGACATGAGTACCTAATCAAGCCTTCTTGTCAGGACCCATTCATGCTTCAATTTTTTCATTCATCTTTATATTTTTAGGTAGTCCCTAATTTAATCTTAAAAAGGGTGTTGGAGTAATTAGGACAATTATCTAATTATTAATTAATAAGGCCATTCATTTACTTTATTCTCCTAAGCTAAACTTGGGTGCTTTTTCCTTTTATTCAATTAAGCTATGCATATCTTAATTTGTCTCATTTATTATGATTATGCTACTTGTCACTAGCTAATTTAATATTGGATTATGGTTTGCATCTAGGGTTTCATTCAATATGTCATAAGGATTAATCTATTCATTGTAATTATATCTTTGTCTACAATCAATATAGAATTATCAAGTTCTGTTGACCAAATTATTCTTTCCTCATTTATCTATCTGATAGGTTCTTTTCTTATAGAGGATTCATGGCTATCCAAAATACCAG
The DNA here is from genome assembly GCF_030272615.1 of Cryptomeria japonica. Lineage (NCBI taxonomy): Eukaryota > Viridiplantae > Streptophyta > Pinopsida > Cupressales > Cupressaceae > Cryptomeria > Cryptomeria japonica. The sequence continues at coordinate 67,849,080 of NC_081413.1, read as the reverse complement.
TCCAACAATTAAATCATTAATTTTGTCATCTTTCATCCATCATTATATTTAAGATTACACCATTTTTTTCAAATATTTTATGTTAGGATTCTTCCCTTTGTGAATCCCTTGTAAATTTTATATTATCGATATAATTTCCATACGTCAATAAAATTTTGATGAATAAAAAATGATCATCGAAGAATAAAATCATATGAGATCTAGTTACCATTGGTCATATTTAATAAATGTTACATATTTTATTAATAGAACTTATTTTAGTTACCATTATTAGTTTCTAGAGCTTCACACATGCAAACAAAATAAGTTCTTTTACTTCCTTGTTTTGAAACAATTAGATATATAAAGGAAATCATTCCTTAAATTCCTCATATGGTTCCACCTGATTTTGATATTAATGAGTCATTGAAACAACTCACAACCAACACAAATAAAACACTAATAATATTTTTCCACCATTTCCCCCCTTAGTGCGAACATGGTCAAAACTCACACCCTTCAACTGTAGCAAGCACAACTCTTGTGGCTCATGATCTTGATTTAAACAAAAGGAACCTCTCATCAAGCTTTCATGTTTTTCACACAATTTTACTACATTTGTTCACCTCATATGGTTTTCTAGATCACCACTAACCTTTTCAAGATCCATGAACTGCATTACGCTAGTGCTTTTGTTCATTACAATTCTTTACACTATGAGGTTACATAAGAAAATCACATGCAAGACTAGAAATACCTATTGTTGTTGATCATGTCACTCAATGTCCAATAATGTAGGAGATAATGATTACCACTAGTGATGGAATATTGTTGTTATATTCCCTCCAATAATGTCAAATTTCCAATTATTAGGAAAATAAAAGCACACACCACAAGAGATTTCATCATGCCACCAAATTTGATAAGAAACCCCGTTGTTCATGGCTAACAAGTGGATGTTGGGTGTCCTCCTTCTTGAATTATTTAGAACATATATTCCTCTTCAGTAAGACAAGATAACTCTTCATCACTAGCATATTCTTTCTATTATGTTTCTTTAGCCAAATATGCATGATGATCTAGTTTATCATCTAGTACATCTTGTTCCCTCTTCTTATAATTAAGAATTACATGTCCTATTTCATTACAATAGAAGCATTTTATTTTTCCTTTTGGAGGAATATACTTATATTTATACTCAAGCCTTTTCTTTCTTTGTTATGTACAAATAAGACCTTTTTAGATTTCAAGTCTTCAAATATGATCAATTAGATTAGATATTACTCCTTCAAGACTAATGCTTACATTGCTTAATGTAAACAACATTCCAGACGTATTCTTAGGCAAACTATTCAAAAGTATTGCTTTGGGAGCATCATATTTTACATTCTCATTAATCCCAACTAGTGAATTTAAGAGAGAGTGAAACTTACTAATATGACCTACCATCCATCTTCGATCCATACAATCTTTTCTTCAATGTTGCCTTGGCACTTTCTACTTTGGATACAAAGATCTTGTTTAACGACTCCCAAATTTCCTTTGCTGACTTTGTAAAATCCATATGGTATAAGTATGCTTTTGATAAGCCAATGCCAATGGTCGCCAACATTTTTTTATTTTTGATAGTCCATTTGGTGAGTTCATTTGGATCAATTAGAAAAACAGAGTTGGGTTTAACAACATCACAAAGATATTTTTTGGTCAAGTTTAACTACATTTGTATTTGCCAAGTATGAAAGTCGCGACCTTCATATTTTTCAGTGAAACTTAATTTATCCATGACTTCTCCTTTAATCAATATTAAATCAAAAGTGTTAGATAAAACTTAAAAAATAGACCATATTCAACTTGACTTTGACTTACTTTACACAATAGTTTACTTTCCTTTTGAACTATGTAATAAAATATCTATATTAAAAATAATAAGACATTGAATTGGAAATAAATTTTAATAATTTAATTTATCTTCCCCTCTATAAACATGGACTTTTAAAAACACTTACCTAAAATGAAATTACTAAGTTCAAATAACTAACTCGACTCAATGGACACAATTGTGATGAGATCATACAAAATGAGTTCCAAAAGTTGATGAAAAACAATCGCTACACCTATAGTTTAGGTTTATGAGGGTGTGGTTGCATTGATTAAATGAACTCCTCCAACAAATCTCGTCGCACCATTTTCTTCTAGATGCCTTTGTAAATGCAAATGTCATTTTGTGCAAAATTTCTTTTTGTTGAGTGTTCTCATTCTATTTAATTGTTTATCATCTTCACATTCTACCATCAATATTTTAAGAGAAGTTGGGATAGCCCCACAAGACAGTAGTTTGTCGTGAGTTTCTTACTTTTGAGGTCTTGGGTTACAATTTGTTTGAGCCCTATGTTGTTGGGCAGGCATGTGTGTAGGTTATAGGTTGCATACCACAAAGGTTTACGTAGCACTCCTCCAACAAATCTCGTCGCACCATTTTCTTCTAGATGCCTTTGTAAATGCAAATGTCATTTTGTGCAAAATTTCTTTTTGTTGAGTGTTCTCATTCTATTTAATTGTTTATCATCTACACATTCTACCATCAATATTTTAAGAGAAGCTGGGATGGCCCCACAAGATAGCATTTTGTCATGAATTTCTTACTTTTGAGGTCTTGGGTTAGAATTTGTTTGAGCCCTATGTTGTTGGGCAGGCATGTGTGTAGGTTATAGGTTGCATACTACAAAGGTTTATGGAGCCATTCAGCATAGAAGAGACCATGTTGAGTAATGCCCAAAGTTTGTTTGACCAGTTATACCCCCAACACAATGGAGTGATATGGAGGAGGATGCATTGACGTGGAGGGGTGGAGAGATAAGGAGAACATGTAGATATAAGGAGTAAGGAGAGATAAAGAGTTCAAATGGCTAGTCAAACATCTTCGAAGGAGATAGAATAGATAGGATGACATAAGGAGATATAAGGGTGTTAATGGTGAACATATCTGAGGATGAGGTTCCTTAAAAAATATGGTCTCACTGGTTCATAGCTCTAATCAAAAGCGACTTGGCTTTATCCTCTTAACAAACCAAAAAAAAAATCTTAAAGAGGTTAAAAACATGTAGTTTTATGAATTATTGTAAAGTAGATTTTTGGAAGGAAAGTTAATGAACCATTGTTGACATAAAAAATACATATGAAGCTTTTTTGTGATATTAGACTTGATTTCTCCTAGTTGTCATTTCTTTTAATTTGTTATTTTTTTTTCTTTTTAGTTGATTCATTATATTTATAATTGAAAAATAATATATAGTATTTGAAATATTGTTTAAGTTTAAAATAAATGTATAAGAAATGTTTATTATTATATGATCACATTTTCTATTTGGTTATGGTTGTATTGGGTTTGGGGTATATATTAAAAGGACTTCACTTTATAGCATGAAGTGCACTTCTTAAATAATTGAAAAGGTCTTAAAGGTACCAAAATTATATGATCGTATTTCTTCACCACATGTCTAGATGATATAAGCATCTAGATAACAAAAAAGGTTTTCTTGTTAAGTGGAAAAGAAGAAATGTTTTCCTTATCATAAAGAATAATATTTTTTGATAATTTCTAAAGATAAAAGTTGATGTAATTTCCAAAATAATTTCATAAAATGACAACATAAAAAGGACACATAACCATATCCCTAGAGAAAAATTATTCAAGAAACGGATGAACATCGAGAGTAATAAAACTATTCTGAAGGTTTGCTTCTTGTAGTGGACGACCTATCATAAAAGGATTATGAATAGTGACAACCTTTGGAAGTAGGTGTATTCCAATTGTGAATATATGTGTCATATGTGAAGATGTGGAACAAAGTATTAACCATCTTATGTTCTATTAGCATTTGTCCCAGAAAGCTAGACAAAATATTATTAGCATCTTCTCATTATCCTAGGTGTGGCAATTGGACCCTAATTTTTTCTCGTTAGGATGGACCTCTATGTCATCCCATCCTTCCAGAAAGGGACTATGGTGGCAGGTTTTTCTTCACATGTGATGGAGCTTATGGAAAGATTGTAATAAGATAATTTTCAGAAATCATAACTCTTAGTGGAAAGCTCTAACCTACTCCATTATTAATCATGTTAAAGAGAATAGGAAATTCCTTCAAAGGTTGAAACATTCTCACCCTCAGCATCACTAGACTAGCTCATAGTTGAAAATTGGGAAATGGTTAATTCCCTCTCTAATTTTATTTTCTCTCCTCATGACCTATAGGAACAACATAAAATGGTCTCCTACAACACTAGATGGTTAAAAGTAAACTTTGATGGGTTCATCTAAAGGGAACTTGGGTCAAGAAGGTGGGGGTGGAGTCATTAGAGATGTAGATGGTAGAATGATGTTGGCCTATGTAACAAACATGTTCTGTCAAACTTCCAACTTGATGGAAGTGGTGTCAAATTTTGATGCCATTTACATCACTAACAATAGGGTTATGAAAAAAATATAATTGTTGGTGATTGTATAAATGTCATCATGATGTTGCAAGGAAAGGATAAGCAAGGTTGGAGGATGATGGACCTTATCATGAAATTCCAAAGTGCATTAGCCACATTTCCCATGTAAGGATCCAACACACAATTAGGGAAAGGAATATGATTGTAAATAGGTTGGCAAAACTTGGTCTCTTCTCCAACAAGCTTAAAATATGGATTGAATAACACGAGTTACCCGATGAAAATTTTTCCATGATACATGAAGACATTTTTTATCTTATATATATTATACTTTAATCATTTATTGATGCGGAGACCCTTTGATAAATCTAGTGAAAGCCATGTTTCCTTCAAAACTAAATTTTGTTGTCATTTTTCCTAAGCTAGTTTTAGCAACCCCTTACGACCACTGTTACTAATTTCTCTATGAAAGGTATTACTATGGGTTGAGACATCATTCAAACTAATTCATACAAGTGTGACATCCTCAAACACAATGAAGCTCTTGGAAAAAGGTTGTGAAAGTGTTGGTTAACAGATTTGTCTTGTCTTAATGTTATGTTGACTAACTCGTGTTAACCCTATTTAAGGGTGCAGCTTCTCGTATGATGTTCAATGAATTCTTTTTAAATTTTAACTTCACTTTTAACAAGAAACCGAGTAAAGGCATTTGCATTCACAAGTCAAAACCACATGAATGCTATAAAGATAAATATTACGTATGTAAACTCACGGACTTACAACTAGAATAGATTCACTTCTCAAAAACTTTCCTCTTAACATGGATCTGATCGAGTCTCACTTAGGTCTCACAGGACAAGGGGGATCAAAACATGCATGCAAAATTAACAATAGACCTACTTATTAAATTCATTCACAAACATATGAAATTGAAATAACCAATGAAGTGATAGATGTTGCATAAACAAATATATCTCAACAGAGATTTTTTGTTCACATTCAAACACACAGATTTGAAAGTTGTGGAATAAATATCATTCTATTCACTGATAAAATGTCTTCCTTGAAAATTCAACACATTCATAAGATAATAAATTTTGCTAATCTATATCACCACAAAAATTTATCTAACCTTATCAAAGTCAAGTAAATCAGTTTATATATCCACAACCTAGATAACAATTCATACAGGAAACACGAAAAACAAACCCTTTCCACCTCGCGAATTCAGAGAAACCAGTGTTTAAATAGAAAAATAAAATTGTTTCACAACTAACAACTGAAAAGAGACACCCTAGCATAGAACATTCCTAAGAAGTTTTGATAACTGCTTTCTTCTTCCAATCCACGTAAGCGACAACAAAGTGTTGAATGATTGGGCTATGCAGAAGGCCCACGTGTGTCATTCTTTGCTTCCATACTTCCTTCTCATGGCATATTTGCACTACTTTATCTGAATGCTCACCTAGGTTCTGAATGCATAAGAAAATAAGTGATTATGTTTTAGACATGAGGTTCAAGTCATTTAAAATCAAGCCCTTGGCTTCTTTGATGTGGTTGATTTTCTCTTCTAATGACCTTGTTATGACCTCGACTATTTCTCAAGTTTTTCCATCATCTTTTAAACACTTTAAACTAACACAAAGAAGCTTGTTGTGCATGGAAGATACCAATTCTGCAAGTTGATTCACTAATTTGGTAGACTCTTCATACGCATGTCTCACCAACGCATTTCTCCATTCTACATTTTGTTGGGATATGTACAAAATGTTATCATCTGAGGCAGGAACTAGCTTCTCTGACAAGAACTTCATTACATCATATTCATGTACTTCTCTCATCTGAGCTTCCCTTTTCACCCCCTCAACTTCTTCATTCTTCCATTTGACAATTTCACTCTCCAATTCATTTGTTACCATGTTTGCATCATCGTGAAACTCACTTAGGTCCACAATGTATTTCCCTCCTACTTTCTAAATTTTGTCCAGCCAATCTACAACAATGTCTACCATTAATCTGCATTTATGAATTTGCTCAACTATTTTTCTATTGATAGGGGAATTAGGATCAAAAGATGGAGGTGTCTAAGAAATGGGTTGCAGATTAGGATTATTGATGGCTTTAATGCATTCTGCCATACTCCTCATTATCTCTTTCATTTCAGACTTATCTTTTTCATCCTTCGAGGATCTTTTCAACATCTTCTTGGTTAAAACTTCCAAATGTAATGCATCTACTTTGTGAGTTCCACCCCCTAAGTTCACTTTTTCCATCGTGAAATCTTGGTTTGTTGGATCGACCATAGTTTCATCAGTTTTTGGGTGAGCAATCTTCAGAGTCCAATTATCTGTATCTTCATCAAAATTAATTTTTTATAGTCTTTAAACTTTTGGCTTTGGAAACCTTACCCATAAATTTGTTGACTATATATCTTCGGCAGGGATAGATAGTGGAACAATGTTCCTTTTCTTACTAGTTAATGTGTTCTCCAACCACGTTGGTCTAGGTTGCAAGAGATTTGTCTAAACTAACTTCTGCATCCTTTTGATCTCTCAATATTATCATAGTGTCCATATTAAGGGCTTCACCTACCTGTTGGCTATCACCTTCATCATCTAAATCATATACTACCACATTTGGATTTGAAAAATAAATATCTATCTCAGGCACAGTCTCAAGGTCAATTACTATATCAACAGGGTAAGATTTTCTTCTGCTCTTAGTTCTAGAATTATTGATTCTACCTATTGGTAAATCTTCTTTCCTTTGCACCCTTTCTATTACTTACTCACCCTTCTCCTTTTTCTTGGATGAACCTACATAGGATGGAAAAAGGGGATTAGAAACCAAGTATTTTGTGGGAGAGACTTAAATTTTTCTTGAACTTTTTCTTAGTCTTTGTTCTCTGGGCCCCTTTTCTATTCTTTGGATAACCAAGAACATCTTGGTTTTAATATGTTGTTCTTCATTATTTACCCAATCTATTTATGAAAATACCCCCTTCTCCCTATCATCAACAAACTAGGACTCAAGAAAATCACTTTCATCATCAACAATATTTGTAGTATTCATCTTCATCCCAAAATTCCTAATCTGTTCTACTGAGAGTCTTAAGTGATCTCTTCTTCAAACCTCATATTCATCCATGCAATACACCCAAAAATCTTCTAGGTTCGATATATGTTGAAAATCCTTCTCGAGTGTAAGGTAGGCCACTGCAAACCCCTTAGCATCAAAATCAATTTTAGGATCATACAACTGAAAGTTGAGCTTCTTCAACTCCAACTCTAAATTTAGAGCATCTGAGAGACTATTAGAGGTGTAATAAGTCAACTCAATGGGAAAATAAACTCCTGTCCAATGCTTCGCCCTATATTTCTTGTTTATATTAGCAAGTTGCCTGCATAATTCAATAAAAACTTGATTGTGAGAGACATATCTTGGCAACTTATATGGTTCACCTTCAAAACCACCAACCCTCAAATAAGTGAATTTAGAGAAACTAAATATAGAAGCTACCATATGTGCTTAAAAACTGTATGGCTTCCTTAGTCAATCTTTTATGGATATCCCCTTTCAACTCAAAAACTAGTCTCCCAAGGAAAACATCATGGAGCTTATGATAATTCTCAGTGGCTCTATTCTATTGTAAATGCAGGTGATAATCATATATCCTCATGTCATTTTGCCAATTTTCATGATATAAGCCAACCCATTTGCGAGTGCAAGATAAACAGTATATGTTGTAAGATGACATATAGAAATTTTTGTTACCAAAATAACTTAAACCCTCATGCATCCTTTTAGAAATTAACTCCACCCAATCTATGTATCTCCCATCATCTAAAATAACCTGAATAAAGAAGTATATCCAATCTTCCCAAAACAAGGCCATCTGATTCCCTCTAATCCTATGAAGCAAAATGACAATATCTTGTACCTCTCTAATCAAATGTTCTCTGGTTAATGGTGTAGTTAAATGAGAACCACCCTTCTAAAGATTCAATAACCAGTTCGGGGCAATAACACTTTGATATATTATCTTATTTTTTTTAAAAAGCCCCTATGACTTAGACATTGTCCAGTCTTCATAGATTTCTTTCTCAGGAATCTTCATTACTGCAACAATGGTTTCCTAATTCACTTTCAGGAGAAATTCACCATTTGCAGTTTTGATGCTCCTTTGAACAAGGTAATAGTGGTTCATACATTCTTGAACTAATTCTTGAGAAGGAATGACTGGTAGAAAAGCTACTGCTTCTATTAACGCACTATCAATTATTTTCTATATGAGATGGGAATTTGCAAAATCCTACACTCTCTCATGAAATTCCTTTAAATCTACTGATGGGAGATAAGTGTCACCTATAGTTGGGTGTGAACAAACAAGCCCTGAGTTTTGGTCAATTTTAGGCAATGTCGGCCTCATCTTGGGTTTCTACACAAGACTTAGAGCTAAACAAGAAACTTTGCAAGAAAACAAATGAACATAGTTCCAGAATACATAGAATGATGAGGATGAGGGGAAAATAAAAATACTCACCTTGAAAGAGGATTCTAGATTGCAAAAATAGAGGTCAAGTCACCATGTGTAGCATCTAACACTTGCTTAATTGTGAAATGAGAAACTACAAGAAATGATTTTAAAAATAAATAAAAACTCAAGTAAGGGTGAAATAATTGCTCACACGATTCACTCAAGAATAACTGACTACTTATCTATGCCTTCATCCTTTCAAAAGACCGTAACCTGAAATCTCATAATTGTTCATTTTATTCCTTCCTCTTCAGGATTACCATGCAATATAGTACACCTCACAGTTTATTAGCTCAGGTTCTTTTTAAATTTGGAATATCCTTTTTTTTGAAACACCTGCCAACATGATGCTTTCCTTTTTCTCTTGAAGTTGCATGCATACAATGTTGAACATTGAACTATGAACCCCTTCAGTAATGGTTCAAGGATTCAATTTCAACAAAACCAAAATGGTCTACTGACGAACCAACATAAGAATATACAATGGACCTTTCCAAAGACAAGACTTCAGACCAAATTCCACTCTCACACATATTGAACCTTGAACTTTCGACAAAGATGATTTGAAGGTTCAATTTCAAAGATGCAGCCGACAAAATAATACTAAAGACATGACTGCAAAGAGACAAGACCACTTGAACCTGAATTTTGTACATTGGACGAGCTCAATAGAAAGGTTCGATTTCTAAATAATTTAAATATGACCTGACATATAATTAAACTTTACACAAGCGTTCTCTCTAAAGAACACTGCCAAAAATTGTTCAATCTTTAACAATTGAAAATTAAGGAAGGGTAATAGAAAGGTAATATGGCATTGTATATTAAGGTCGCGAAGGATTTCAACCCTTCTCTATCTGAGAAGTTTTCCCAATCCTAGAAAGAGGGAAATGTTAAAGTGGGGAGTGTGGAACTCACAGTGTTTATGGAAATAACTGCAGCCACCACTAGTCTTATTATGGAAGGCACAAATTTCCCTAAGAAACCTAAGGGGAGCTACAAAGAGGATTTTATGAGCTTCCTAAAATTAGGCAAGAAGGTATCTCACCTATAGCATGGATTTAAAAGAGATGATTTTCTTGGGGATTTGTAAGAGGTCACACTACATTGTGAAAGAAAAAAATGTCCTTCCATTACACTAGGGGCCTATCCTAGATCTATATAATTTTCATCTAAACATGTCCTACACTAATGGGCCTACTTTTAACCCCTCTATTGCTTTCCCTAATCCCATCTTTGTTGTTGACCTTTTAGAAAAACCAGAGATTAGAGTCATAAATTCTACTCTTAAGCTTAAAAGAACCCCTACTCAGCTTAACCCTAGTAGGTAAGCTAAAATTAAGAACCCCCTAGCCCTTCTCATTATATAATTCAATTTGAAGAGTAAAATGAAAAGGAGAATAGTTTTTAGGACTCTTCTTACTCCTATTCTACTGGGTTAGATTAGACTCCAAACTACCCTATGGGTAATTTTTCCACCCCTTATACTCACTCATTTGGTTCCCCTCCCATTCACCTATTAGCTTCCTTTGAAAATGGGATTTATGAATCCTCAAAAGAAATACCAACAAAATTTTTGATGCGTACAATAGATAAGAAACCATAACCCACTAGGTCCTCAACCAACCCACCATGGTGAAGAAAAAAATATAATAGGCTTGAGGCCCTCACAAAGACATACATTAGAGCTTCTATATGGGTGATAAATGGTAACGATCAAAGGGTTTGGGTGGTGGCTAATGATCTAGAGGATAAACTTAAGAAGTGGTAAGAATAAGTAGAGGTAATGAATGAGATAAGTGAGAGGGTAATCTAGAAAGATGATGAGAGGGAGACAACAAAGTATACTGTAATGCCCGCCAAAAATACCCCAAAGAAATATAGCTAAAAACACACTAATTTAATTTTTTTTTTTAAACAATACAACACATAACATCACTTAAGCAATGTAGTGAGCACACAACAAAAATTAAGTGTTATGAACATAGATTAAATCACTCAAGCTATTCAAAGAATTACGCAAGCGGAATACAATAGATCATTACTACTGCCTCCCTAGGGTATCTCAACAACATTACTTAATCTACCTACATAATAAATAAGCATTTACTTTCTTCCAGTTCAATACCTCATAATCTTAATCATTATACACACATAGGTGCAACATAGCAATACCTAACACCCGTGATATGCAGCCTACCTAATCTTTCATTTAATATGAGATTCTATCTTTTAACGCATAGCTATTTCCTTTGTCACTTAGATTCATTTTATACACCAAATTCAAATATTCCTATTACCATTAACCAACCTTCGACTATTAACATCACCATTCACATATCAAGTTGAACCCTTACATTGCATTAGCACCATTTCCATTTACAATTAACTTCTACATAGTCATTTATAATTCTATGCTCCTAGCATACTTACTACTTCATCATGATTCCAAAAGCACATAATTCAATAATCACAATGTTCTCCTGAACATTTAATTCTCATAAAATATCTTACACTATATCAACTAACCAACAATCATCTCATTACAAATCAAGTAACTACACAAATTCATCTCAACACAAACTAAGGTACAATATCCTAATTCCATAACAACTAATAGAATCCACTAAATGGAGATATAACCTTAAACCATAACACATGATACATTATAATCCTTTCCTAAAGACAAGCATTCATTTTACCATCTACCCATACACTTACTAGTAATTTCTATTTATAAGATTAGCAATTCATTCACTAAGGACATCTGTACAATATTTTCATAAGGAACATTCAACTACATCCCAAACATTATAAGATTTTCAATCCTACCATTCGATCACTAACTACGAAGTATGATACTATAATTTCTAATTCTTTAATCACAAACATAAACATGTCCTAAGATATCTTCCAACATTACTCAAACTCACACCTCCTATCAAGACATAACATTTCTTCTACTTAAATCATTAGTTGAAGACATCATTTCAAATCTAATACCATTATCATAACATTTACATGATTTACTTTTAACATGGTTCATCAAGAATACAAAATACATCATTTAGTTTCGAACAACAATACTTATCCACATCTCATGCATCCATTTCATTTAATATAAATATGTTATAATACAACTCAAGGTTCATCATTATAATCATCTACCATAATCAAAAGACATCGCTATAACTAGAAATAACATAGTCATTTCTCATATACATGACTTCTTTTACAACCATTACATAAGAATTTCATTACATAAATCACATAACCATTTACATTCTTGCTACAATTATTATCCATGAACAATCTAAAGAAGCATCCTTATCCATGCAAGAAGAATCCAAAGATAGGAACATCCCAATGGTTTAAAAGCACCAACCACCTGACCATGTGGAACCAAAGGAGCTACCCCCGGTGCTAGGAGATGAAACAAGGGCCCAACACACACTCTACATCTAGGCTGACACTCAAAACCAAAGATACTAACCAACAAGGACTCTCAAGCAAGAACTCACACAGAGCCACAAGAATAAACTCCCAGAGGTGTAAAACTCATCAGGAAATAAATACATCCAATAAGCATAATCATAAATCATTAAGGGGAAACACATGTAGGAGTGGAGTGTCATCACATGCCATCCTCATAACATAATAACATAATAGCACAAGGCACTAGCCTGATGGACATGTGGAGCCATCTCAACCTATGAGAGACCAAGGGAGATTAGCTTACCATCTTCATGGCCTTCTCATGCTTATCCTAAAACATCCTCCCTAGGACATAAGTCATGAGGCTCAAAACTATTCATTATCTTGTTTAAGTGTGCTATAATTTTTCCATCCCAATTAATTCATTATCAATGTTATCACTTGTTTACAAATCATAGAAAACTCCAATGTGCCCTGGTGGTCTAGACTTCATGCATCCTGACAAGGAACCTCATGCCAGGCTATCTCTCATGACCCCGGTCATCACAAGGAAGCCCACTCATCCTAACATGGCCCAACAACACGTCACAAGAGGCTCTACCAACATAAATACATTAAAATAATACTCAATGTAGCCAATAACTTCTACACATACTCTCACAACATATGCAAGGCTACAACAACATCAAAATGACAAAATGAGCCTCTTGGCTAGCAATAAACAAAGGCATATTAAGCCATTAAATTTGTTGTCATTAATGAAAGTAAAACCACAGCAAGGCCAACTCACTTGCTGCCCCAAAATAGCAACACTTCCAACTCACCAACCATAGCACATCAATATGGATGAAAGGACAATTCTTTCCCCAATAACATAGGAAGGTAAATATGCTTGAAACCAACAAAATACATCAAATAAAATTAGATATAAAACTATAAATCATCAACACCCTCAACAATGCCTCTGGTACAAGAATTAATCTAGAAAGCACCACACAATCAAACAACTAGCAAATGAAGGCCTATTTATCAAAAATTAGAAAAACAAAACAAAACCAAGCAAAACCATCCTCCAATCAAAATATTTCAAAAATATTATTTTCCATACCTGCCTTCCCAAAGTTCAAGAAAATAAAATATATTTTCTACCTACCATAAACTTCTAGCCAATCAAATCCAAGGATAGGTAAAATAAATTAAACCATTGACCTAGGGTGAAAATAACTTTTAAATAAAAGAATACAAATTACCCCCTTTTAAATTACTTAATGGGTAAAATAATATTACCCAATAAATAAAATTCACCTCAAAATTAAATAAATAATACACAGTTGAAGGCCAATATTAAATCAAAACTCCATGCACGACACAGACTCAGAAAGACACAGAAGGCTTTTAGCAAACCCAGAAATACAAATATTTAACACAAACTATAGAATAAAACCTTACAACAAATTTATGCCTTCATATATTTCCTTCCTCACTATACAAATTTTAGATTCATTTCCCCAAGCTCACACATTCAATCTGCAGACATTGAGCATAGAAGAAAACTGTAAAATTAAATATAAAAAGGTAGAATAACATCTCCAGCCTGCAATCCATGTTATGGAAGAAGCTGAAGAAGAGATTCCACTAGCCAAACCAAATCCAACCCAAGCTCCAGCCAAAATCTAAGAGAGAAGAAAACCAAAACCAAGAAGAAAACTTGCTGGAGAAAATTTTCCAGAGAGGAACCAACCCTCAAAAAATTCACTGAAAAGAAAATAAAAAGACAAACATTAACCAAAAACCCTAGCCTCAATCTCAGCCAATCAAAATATTCCAATCTATAATATAGTTTACCAACCCCACCATATAATAGAATTTTACCTCCCTTTTTAAATTCAACCAATAAGAGAAGAGGGTAGGTAAGGTAAATATAAATCATGCTTTTTACAATTTGGTGGGATTGTTTTATCATTTTATTATTTATGCAACCCACTTAATATAAAAGTCAAACTAATAAATAAAATATGAGCCACAATTAAATAAATTAAATGGGGAAATTAAATTAAATAAACCAAAGGCTCATAAATGAATTAATGAACTAGATAAACATTAAAAGCCAAATAAATATTAAACCATAGGCGATTAAATAAATAAATAAATAAATACCAATAAAGGTCAAATCGTAAATAAATATAAAACACATCATAAGCTAAACGATAAAAATTAAATCATCATTAAAATAAATAAACATTTAAATATCAAATAATCAAATAACCAAAAAGGCAAGAATCCAATAAATTAAATTAAACATTAGATAACCAAATAATCAAATCTCTATTAATCAAAATAATTAAAATAAACATCATTAATTATTTAATCTCACATCAATAATCAAATAGTCAATCTCAACATAAAAGGAATAACCAGCCAATACTAACATACTCACAACATAGAAGAAACCCAGCTTATTAACTATCATGATGACTTGCGCCAAGACACTGACGACTCACAGTGAACAACTTAGATCTAGAGTATGTGAGGGGAAATTGTGCCAACTCTGAACCACATACCATTGGGATTTAAAGACACGCTTAGACCTATGGAGCTAGGTGGAGTCGATGTCTGGTACCTGCAAATCTTGCATCCACAAAGAATGATACGACATATGCATATATATATTATAACAGACAAGGGTTAGAGAATCACAACGACACATCCCGCTCACAATGAGTGATGTTGGAATTGTCTCTATCCCAAAGATAGTCATACAACAATCAAACACACCATAAGATCAACTCATCATAGATAATCATTAAATATGGTTAGCACATAAAAACATCATCAAGTGCATGATTAGTATAATTCATGATTATAGTAAGGCATGTAAAATCCATCAACAATTATGCTCATCAAATCACATGATCAATATAATCTTTTGATAGTCAATCACATAATAAGCATATAGTGTCTAATAAATCACACGATAATAATGATAGTATCAACGTCATATAAATCATCTGAAATGACCTATGCCCAATAATGTCTATCACGCATAAACTAAAAGTCCACTCTTGTCAAAACAAGTCAAGTTGAGGGTGGACACTACATATACTTTGGTAGGGAGAGCGAGAGGTCTTAGGGAATAGGATGTTTGGTTGTAGAGACTAAATTTGAAAAATAATAGTTCAAGGAAGAGGTAGGGGACAAATTTGGAAAAGAAAGATGATGTTTGGTTGTAGAGACTACATTTGACCAGATTCAAGAAGTATGCGCAAGATGAGAGAAATAGGGAAATGAATTGAGCCATTGTTGTAGTTATGCCTATTAATTTAGGGAAGATAGATACCACAAGGCCAACAAAGATATACCCTATGGTGAAGTAGGAGACAAATATTAAAGAAGGAATAAGTAGGGAAAAGAAGAGAAGATGAAGAACCTAATAATTTAAATGGTAAATGGGCCACTCACTAATGATCAATCAACTTAATATAAATATTTAGTGTTTAATTTATTTGGGATTACATATCTACAACATATAAAAATGGAAATAGAAAAACAAGATCAAAATATGGATCCCTAAACAATGGAAGAAGACTATGATATCTTGGAGGAGATTTGGACAAAAGTATAGGATTGGCTTCACAATCACTTGGAGGAGGAGGAGGAGTATAGTGATTCAATACTTCTCAAATCTCTATGGGATTAAGGCATTAAGAAGAAGAAGTCCATAAAAGTTCCACTTGAGTGTGAGGAAAAGAAGAATTAAGGAAGGAATATAGACCAAGTGAAGCATAGTATAGATAATGATGTAGAAGATTAAGAAAAAATAATAAGAATGCAAATATGAAGGAAGGGATGCTCCCTTTCCAAGGGGACATAAGGCTCATCATGTGTAACTTTTTTTGCCTAAACACCCCTAAGAAACAATTGTTTTTCAAATACTCATTGGATAAAGAAGTAGACAACATTCTTATTGAGGACACTGAGTTGAAAAAATAGATAGAGAATATCTTAAAAAGAGATTAAAAAGATAACACGAGATATGGGTGAAATTTTAAGGGAGCTTGGGTGAATTAATCAATATTTTGAAACCAAAATTAGTAATGGGGGAAAATCTTGTTGAGGATAAAAACTGGTTAAGTTGCATAATAAGGAGCCTCTCAAAAAATATTGTGTGTGTATATGGCCTAGTGGCATGTATTATGAAGAGATAAGTTTGGGAAGACTTAGATCACATAGTTTCAACATGGCTAAAGGGCTTGCACATTTTGAGAGGATATTGCAATGCAATTTTGAAAAGAAAAGATAAAAACATGAGTTCAAAGGAAACCTTAATCCTATTTGGAAATTGAAATATGGGTAGAGTGAAATAAGATTGGGGAAATTCATATGAATAAGTGAACCTATACATTGATGAATAGGATAGTGAGATTTAGTATGATTGTGGAAAATATTGATAGGTTCATCTAGAAAGGAGACTTGGAGACATTTCCCTATAGGCTAGAAAGTTTCTTCCAACCCTCGACATCTTCAGATTACTTCCAGATTCAAGTAAACATCATTGGGCACAAGTGTTTTGGGAGGTGTCATTTTAAATTTCAAAATACATGGATGAGGCATTCAAATTTTCTTGATTTTGTATAAGAATAGTAGGAAGAACAGACTAATATGTTCAAGGTTTCCTCCAAATTAATATAGATTAAACAATTCTTAAAAGATTGGAATAAATTATAGCTCGATGACATATTTGTTAGTACAAAGAAATTAGAAGAGGAGCTCAATGCTCTCAATGAGGAATTAATTTCATCAAACATGGATCAAGAAAATATTAGAAAAAGAGGTGATGAAGAATTATGATGCACACTTAGCAAGGGAGGAGTTGTTTGAGAGACAAAAATCTAGAAAAATATGGTTGGAGGAGGTGCATAAAAATTCACTTAAAAAATCACATTAGCACCAAGCATCATAAAGATAATAACAAAATCTAAAAGATAACCCTAGGTAATATTACAATGTTAGAAAATCTTGGAGAAATTAAAGAGGTAGCAACTTCCTTCTACAAAGATTTTTTTAATAATTGACAGGGTTTTGAGTTGTACATGTAGAGTAGCATTCTAAAAATTATCTCAAATTTGGTCACAGAGGAGATAAGGCCCTAGCATTGGATTACATTCGAACTGCATTCTTTCAAAAGTGTTAGTAAATTGTGAGAAAGGAGGTTGTGGAGGCAAGTGAAGATCCTAAAGAGTCTAGGAATATTTTGAGAGAAATAAAAAACACCTTATAGTGCTCATAATATAAAAGGAGTAAGAAAGAACGTTTAATGACTTCAAGAAATATCACTATGAAGCACCCTTAACAAAATTTTAGCAAAAGTAGAAATAAATAGATTGGAAAGGATTCTTTTAGACATTATCTCAAAACAAAAAAATAGTTTTTTTCCTAAAAGATACATCCTTGATGGAGTGAGCATAGCCTAAGAGATGATTTATTCACTTCAAAAGATAGGGTAATCTATAATGTTGATCAAAATGGATATCAAGAAGGCATATGATCAAGTGGACTAGAGATTACTTTTATAGGTAATGGAGGCTTTTGGTTTTTGTAGACATTAATTAATTTAGATTTACAATTGTATAACTAGTCCTAGATACTAATTGTTGATAAATGATTATCCAAAGGGGAATTTTGAGGGCTCCAAATGACTTGGAAAAGCTTACCCCCTGTCCATATTCCTCTTCATTATTATGGCAGATTCCTTAGGTAGAACTTTTGGTAAAGTCATTTTTAGAAATAAAATTGAAAGGTTAATAATGACATCCAATATTATTCCAATCTCACATTAATAATTTGTTGATCAAGCAATGATATTTTTGGCAACTAAAAGACAAGAGGCTATAAACATTGATTAGACCCTCTTCATCTACTTGAAAGTTTCAAGAAAAACCGTGCGGAAAAACAAATTAAAAAAAAGTACTTCTCAACTTCTAACACCAAGGAACAACAGATCGTCAAGATGTTAGATTATAAAAGAGGGAACCTCCCTTGCACATTTTTAAAATTTTAAATAGAAAATGAATAAATATAAACAAACTATGGGATACTCTTGGAGATCATAATGCAAATAGGGTTACATCTTGGAGAGGTTGTTGGTTGGCATGGGTGGGAAGGATAGTTATGATGAAATCAGTTTTTTTAGTCATCCCAATCTACCTCATTGCTTACTTATCTCTCTAATAAGGAGAAAATCATAAATTGAATTAGCTAACGTGAAGGTTCTTTTGGCAATGCAATGATGATAAGGATATATCAAGTTGATAGCATGGGTCAAGTTCTACAAATTAAAAGTAGTTGGATGAGTTGGGCTTAGAAACATTTATCCCATAATATGGCATAGGTGTTTAAATTGGTGTGGAGGATGTTCAAAGAACATGATGCTAGCATAGAGAAAATATTCCATGCATCCTTATTAGAAGCTCTAATGTACATCTAGGGCCATTTGGAATTCTTGCACATGTACGTCTGTGTCAAGAACAAACACAAAAGCTATTATAGAGAAAATATCCCAAGAATCCTAATTAAAATCTCTAATGTTCAAAGGAAATTTTGGCAGTTTCCTTGCTGTTGTCTGTAACTCACCATTGTAAAACTTAAGACCATCCTTCCTTGAATCGCAATACTCTTCCATCATCCTTTTCTTGAACCACTCTATTCCCATTCCCTGAGTAGAGATAAATAACATTACATTTATGTTGGTAGTATTAATAACCACTCGTAGGGTCTTTCCTTCAATTACTCTAGTATTCACATAGAAATTCATGATAGTTGCATATAATAATTCTAGACAATAATGAAAAAATGGCAGGCATGTACTATGGGGGACCATAGAACCATAACTGATACCCCAAGGTCTCCAAGTCTTTGTTTGGTTTCTTTTGCATTCTTGTGTAGGCACCTTCGCATAGAGACTTTGGGTTTTCTTGTAATTCTTGGTTATGCACATCATCAAACTCATAATTTACGAGATTTGTATTTACCACATTGTTATGGGCCCTCTTTGAAACCATTTTGGTATGTGGGTATGTTGGTTTTCATGGTATTCTTGCATAGGCAAAAGAAATAGACCCGAATACATCAATGATAGTTGTGGGGTTGGAAGGTCCTTCCCCTCCGGCTAAAGTTCTTTTTGGCGCCATGACACCTTCTCACTATAAATTATCTGGGTAGATTTTAGTATGTTCTGCTCCTACAACAATTGAATCTTTCTTGCAAAGCCACACAAATATCAAGCACTTAACTTATTTTCAATACTCTTTTAACCCAGGTATAACCCTGAATTAACCACACAGTAAAGCGTCACATCCAAAGCATGCCGATATTTGGGATTTTCATACCAAATTAATTCACTATTGATGCAAGAATGCCACCTCACTGTAGTACTTGATTACTTTATGTTCTTTGAAGGATAATATTTGGAAAGAAGAGCCACAAGTGGGTAGTACGATGTTCATCACAAATCTTTCATTTACTTTTGGATAGCTGAGTCTAATGAAAGTCATTTATTACTCAATTTCTTGTAGATTTAAAACTTTATAGCAGGACACGTGGCCTGTGCTCATATACATCTTTACATTTTCTAAGGATGTCACCACCAGCTCATGATCTTTATTCCACCTTGGCTTCACACACATCTCGACACTCTTAATCAGATTTTGATGATGTAATCCTAACGCAATACTTGTACCACTGCCATCTCGAATTTTGAGCTTAGCCTATAAATTGATTGTATTAGCTTCTACTAGCTCTCATCTTGTATACACAAAATGTGGCTAGATACATGCATTAGGTTCATTATCTCTAGGGCACAATTGGCCTTTCTAGGAGATATTACATAAAATAGGTTAATACGCATGAACAAGATGAAGCATGCCCTAGGGATAGTTGTCATTAAGTGGGTTTTTGTTGATGAATTCATTATTAGGGAGGAAAAGTATAACATAAATACTACGATTACTTCTTGATTTGTGTCCTCCTTACTAGATCTAGGGGAATAGAAGAGTAAAATAATTATGCTAACAAAGGAGATGTTACCAAAGCACTTTCTTGGAGGCATGGAGGAGGTTGTTCAATCCTCAATCATAGGTCTTGGAATTCCCATGGTTGTTTACTTAAAGCTCTACAATGAACTTGGAGAGGTGGTTCCCTGGATTCCATTTTTAGGAGGTTTTTGCACCACCAGAATAGAGTAACATCGAGAGAAATATGCTAGTGCTTGTCATTTTCTGGTGCAAGTAATGGGCATAGAGCCTATTTTCATCTTGGATTGGTATGAAGATTTTTAGAGACTCATCATGCCATATTCTCCTGCTATCGCCCTTGCTGAATTTCCCCCACTTGATCCAATACCTCCTATAGTTTTTGGATCTTCTTCTAGAGAAGACGGAGAGGAAAAGATTGATTAGGTTATTTTATTTTCATCTTATTCTATGATACTCACACTCGGAGGCTTAAGAGCCATTTTTTATTGTAATATATAATAATAACCATACAGATAAATATAAATACTACTCTTTTGGCTTGCATTTTATTTATCGCATCAAATTTATGGGTCTTTCTTTTACTTAAATTTAGACTTAAGCACTAAAATTGTACATAAATCTAGACTTTACACACTATTTGCAAGGTAAATTAAAGTACACATTCTAATAGAAGGGTTTGAGATGAGCCCCATTCACTGAGATTCCTAATGGTTTTCCTTCTAATGTTTCAACTCAAATTCATTTGATTGTTTACATGTAACAATACGATATGGGCCCTCCCATAAAGAGTCAATTTTTTGGTTTTGTCCTAGCTTGGCAACATGTTCATTACAATTTAACACCAAATCTCAGTATTTAAAACTTGGGTTAGAATATTTCTTGTCAAACCATCTTTTAACCACCTACTTCTTGGCATCAATCACTTCTCAGGCAATTTCTCTATGTTCTTGCAATTTAAGTAATTCTACCAGCCAAAATTTGTAGCTCCATTTTCTTCTACTTTCAAAGTATTCAATATATGCATGGGTGTAACCCGGTCGGCCCAAAGTGCATCTATGAGATGCTTGTGCCATTCTCTTTTATGCTCAGAGCCTATCCTTTTAATTAGCCTTATCAGGTTTTTGTTTGTTGATTCAGCAAGACCATTTCCTTGAGGATAATAATTTGAAGAAATGTTGATTAATATCTCATTATCGAGTGCAAATTTGCATATTTCAGAGCCTAAAGAGGCTCGAGCATTGTTAGAGATAATAGTTTCTGGGAAGTCAAACCTTGAAACTAGCTCTTTCAAGAATCTCAAGATCTTTGTTTCAGTAGTATTCTTTAAACGGGCTGCCTCTATCCATCTAGTGAAATAATCTATTGTCACTAAAATCCATTTTTGCCTTAAAAAGTATTGGCACTCATTGCAGGTTCTGACAAGTGAATGAGCTACATTAAATAGGTCGAGCCAAAAATAACCACCAAACATAATTTTGGTAGCAGTAGTCTTTGTATAGAAATGTTCGTCTCCTAGCCCTTCATGAAATTTGTGAATAATCTTTTTAGCTTGCTTCTGGTTTGCACACCTTCGGAGGACTCCATTAAAATTTCTCTTAAAAAGTACACCCTCCACTAGTGCATAGCTACTATTTTGTAGCCTATAGAATCTCATTTTTTTAGGAGGGACATTAGGAGGGTATCTCCCAGTTTGCATAAATATGATCCTATCTTGGACCCAATAATCTTTTGATTTTATTTCATTGACCTTACCATGTTGAGAATCACCCTCCTCTTCTTTGGATGGAAGTACCTGACCCATATATTCACACAACCCTGATCCTTGGACTACCTTGATGGGCTTGACTTCAATGTCATATTCTAAATTTTTTGTAATCCAATTCACCCTTTTCTATATTATCTCTCCTTCCATGATATATTCGCGTACATTGGAATGTGTGACATAGACTATAGTTTTGTTACAAGTGATCAGATGTCGGTATTTCTTTAATTATTTTACAATGACAAAATATTGTCTCTCCACGAAGTTATACTTAACTTTGTAAGTCTTTAGTGTTTGGAAATAAAGTACTACTAGTTACTCCCTCAAAGGTCCAAGTTAGCTAAAACTAGGGTAGAGGATATAGCTTCCTTCACTTTCTCAAAGGCCTGCATTTCTTGATCATTTCATTTAAAAGGATGTTTCAGCATGATGGTGATAGGTATGATCATCCCAACAAAGTCAGGTATAAATCTACTGACAAAGTTTATCTTTCCTAAGAAAGATTGGACACCTTTCTTGTTTACTACTAGGGGTAGTCCTCTAATGGCCTCCACATGATCATGGTCAATTGAAACTCCTTCATTGGACACTACATGTCCTAACAATTTTCCCTTCGGAACCCCAAAGATACACTTCTTGGGATTTAGAGAGATGCAAAACTCCAAACATTTATGAAAGAATAACTCTAAATGGTTAAAGTTGTTACACAATTCAAATAATTGGAAGACAACTAAGGGGAGTGGTGAATTAGTTGTCACAGATTACTGAAACCATTAGCAATTTAAACATTAATATCAAAACCAAAAACATTAATACCGAAATAGAAGATAAATAAATTAAGTATAAACAAGAATCATAGAATAAATACCATCCACATAACACCAAGATTTGTACGTGGAAAACCCGGTAAAAGGAAAAACCACAGTGGAAATCCTATCCATAGTTAGATAATACTTCTGCAGTAAGTACGTGAATTATAATTGAGGGGCCTGCACTTGCAAGAAGGCCAACAACCTAGAGCATACTGCTCATCATAGAAGGAGTGTCAATGAATACATATAAATCTAGACTACAATCCAGAGAAGTGTTGAACTACAAAAGCTATCATTTTCTATGCCTGAGTACAGTTCCGGTTAAGCTTAATATCAAAGGACTAAATCCTCTTACATAAATGCAATGCAATCTCCAATGATCGACCAACTCCTCTACCTGAATGATATTACATTATTCACACATTACATTCCTTGGCCATGACCTCTAACAATAACCATGGTGATCTACAGTGAGATCTTATATCTATATATACAAACCCTCGACCACAAATAATCAGGTTAGCCACCACATAATACACCAATTACATAATTACAAACCATGTCGGCCTTAGACCAAACAAATAATATGAACACATAAGACATCCTAGAAATACATCAATAGGTCCTATCCACACGTTACATTAAAGCCGGTCCATAACCTAGATCAACAGGGACCAAGTATAGGTCCACAGACCATAGTAATGATCTCCATCCACCAACTCTCTAACATGATCACCAACAACATCCTAAAACTCCACCAGAAGTTGCACCAACACCACTTATGCAATTCATCAAAGATCATCAAAAGATCTGTCGGTGAAACACTAGTCGGAACAAGAAACCAATCTTCTTAGCAAGCAGGTTATTAATTGATATCCAGACAAAAGCCAACTGACCAAATATGAGCATGAGTATCATGAACAAGCTGATTCCATCACCAAACTATATCGAAACCTACCGGATCATGCCAAATCCAACTTAACTAGAAACTACTCAACCTACCGGGACTAGAAGGGTGTTGGTAAAGCATCCAAATAGCTAGTGTTGGCATCAATGACAAAACATCAATCGAACACATAATTAATTCCACCAAATGGCCAATGATCACCCCCTTTGGCATTGATGGCAACACTAGATGTGAAGAACATCTAAGTATCAAGAAATGCCAAACAAATCTCCCCTAATGAAAGACAACCAACAATCTCCCACATACAACTCAAACTCCCCTTGTGAATAATGTCTTTGTAAAGCTCTGTATTTCTCCTTATCAATATTTCTCCCCCATTCTTTCCTTTTCACTTCCTTTCTCTTTTTCACATCAATATCACTCTCCCTTTGATACCAATGCCAAAAATCTGACAAAAATATCAAAGCAAAAACACAAGCATCTAAATCATAAAGATGACTACTCCCCTTGAGCATTAGCCTCACACATTAGTGCTATAAATAATAGTATCTCCGATAATGCATGTCAGACTGATGGCAAACCACATCAATCAAGTCTCTACCAAAGGGACAGAAACTCCCAATCTATCTCTCAGGTACTCAAATAATTCCTTGGACAAAGGTTTAGTGACAATATCTACAATCTGCTCTTTAGTGTTCACATAATCCAATCTAACTTCATTTGCGTCCACCTACTCATTCAAAAAGTTATAGTTGATAGATATGTGCTTTGTTTTTTAATGAAATACTAGATTATTCGATATATCAATAGGAGAAGAGTTATCATAATGAATAACTATCGGTGCATCACAATCCACCTTTATATCCTTCAACATTTGCTTCATTCATAAAAATTGTATACAGTTAGTAGTAGCAACAACATACTCAGCTTCAGCAGTAGATAAAGAAGTACATGACTATTTCTTGCTGATCCATGAAACCAACTTCTTTCCAAGAAAGAAAGCTCCACCGGAAATACTTTTTCAGTCATAAACATCTCCAACCCAATGAGCATTTGTATATGCACATAAAGTAAAGTTATCACCCTTAGGGTACCACAAGCCATATTTTGATGTACCTTGCAAGTATCTAAAAATCCTTTTCACTGCCATCTCATGATTTTCTCTAGGATCACTCTGAAATCTTGAAATAATACAAAAAAAATTCATAATGTTAGGCCTAGTCTTAGTCAAGTAAAGTAGACCTCCAATCATATATTTGTATCTTGTAGGATTTACCGGTGCAAAAATATCTTTTCTTTTCAATTTCTCTCTTGTAACCATAAGAGTACTTACCAGTTTAGAATATCCCATACCAAATTTCTTCAATAATTCCTTAGCATATTTAGTTTGATAGATGAAAATACCTTTGTCAGTTTGAGTAATCTACAAACCTAAGAAAAATTTCATCTCACCAATCATAGACAACTCAAATTCTCTCTCCGTATTCTTAGAAAATTATATGCATAACTTATCTTCACCTCCAAAATAATGTCATCAACAAATACTTCAATAATCAGTATATCATCATCATCGGTCTTATAATATAAATTACTATTAGCACCACCCTTAGTAAAACCAAGCTTGAAAAGATATGTATCCAACCTTGCATACTAAGCTCTAGGTGCTTGTTTCAATCCATATAAAGCTTTCCTTAACCTGCAAACCATATCTGTATCATCTGATAGTGAAAATACCATCAAGTTTCTCAATATAAACATCCTCATCAAGATCCCCATTCAAAAATGCACATTTAACATCCATCTGACAAACCTTGTAGTTTTTATTAGTAGCATAGGCAAGAAATAATTTGACAACTTCAATCCTAGCTAGAGGTCCAAAAGTCTCTCCATAATTAATTCCTTCCTTCTGAGAATATCCTTTACAAATCAATCTAGCATTATTCCTTATAAATTGACCATCCTAATTCAATTTATTGCTAAAAACCCATTTAGCTCCAATAACATTTTTATTTTTAGGCCGAGGAACCAAGGTCCATGTGTTATTTTTCTTAATTTTATCTAATTCTTCTTCCATAGCTTTCAACCAATATTCATCCTTGCATGCCTCAATTATTGATACCGATTCAACTTGTGAAATTAAACATACCTCATTAGTTTCCATTCTTCATCTTATCATCACTCAATTGCTTTTATCCCCAATGATTTGATCTTTTAAATGATTCAATCTTACATACCTAGGAGTCTTTTGACTTTATGTTCCTCTTCCATGTTCTTCAGTTACTATAGAATTGTCTGATGTTGCCAGATTAAGCGGTTCAACTCTCTATTCTGGTAAAGGTTCTACCGATTCAAATATAATCATTTCCACTACCAGTTCCTTCTCATAAACTTTGATTTAACTTTTATTTATCTCATCTACTATGACATTAGCACTCTCTACAATTCTCCATAATCTCTTGTTATAACATCTATATGCTTTACTTTCTTTAGAATAACCAATAAATATGGCTTCATCACATCTAGGATCAAATTTCCCAATAATATTATCTCTCCTAATATAGCATTTACTACCAAAAATTCTAAAATACTTAACTATAGGTGTATTGCCAAACCATAATTCATAAGGTGTATTACCGATTTCTCCTTTGATATGTACTCTATTAAATGTATAAATCATTGTGTTCATTTCTTCTCTCCAGTAGACATGAGGTAGAATATCTTCCATCATCATTGTTCTAGCAAAATCCAAGATAGTTATATTCTTCCTTTCCACAACTCCATTTTGCTGAGGTGTTCGGGGAGAAAAAAATTGTCTTCTTCTACCATGCTTGTCACAAAATTTATTAAAATCACCAGATGTGAATTCTCCACCATGATCTGATCTCAAAAATTTAATCTTCAATCTTGTCTCAGTTTCCACTTTAGCCTTAAAGATTTTAAACTTTTCAAATGCTTCGGATTTTTCTCTCAAAAAAGTAACCCACATCATTCTAGAATAATCATCAATGATTAGCTTGAAATATCTATCACCTTGAAAACTTTTAACTTTAACTAGGCCACATATATTTGTATGAACAAGATCAAGAACATCATTTGATTTATCTTGTATACTCCTAAAATAGGTTCTGACCTATTTACCCATTTGACATTCTTTACATACTAGATTATAGGGCTTCGTAATCCTAGGTATATCCCTAACTACATTAGTTGGACTAATCTTCACAATGCAATCAAAATTCACATACTAATCTTCACAATGCAATCAAAATTCACATGATAAGACCTTTTATACCATAGCCAACTCTCATCAATATGTGTAATCAAACTTGTCTTCTCACCGGAATTTAAATGAAATATATTACCTTTTGTTTGTGTACTGGTTGCAATCTCTAGGCCAGATTTGTTAATGATTTTGCATTTTTCATCCTTGAACTGTAATTAAAATCCCTTATCTACTAATTGTCCTACACTAAAAATATTATGACTCAAACCTTCAACATAACAAACATTGTCAGTATTGTTCTTACCATCCAATGATATAGTTCCTTTTCCTTTGATCATACATGCCTTGTCATCTCCAAATCTAACTATATGATCATCAAATTCTTGAAAATATAGAAAATTCCCTTTATATCTAGTCATATGATGTGAACAACCACTGTTAATTGCCCATTCATCCTTGTCTTCAATTTTAGAAGCAAGTGCCTTATCTTCAGGTACATTCTCTTCCAGTGCTGAATCATCTTCCTTGATAGCAAGGAATACCCATTCCTTCCCATTGTTAGATCCACTAGCAAAGTCTTTTGTCGGTTCATCATCAAAATTAGTAATGCCTTCCTCATCCGCTATGTAGCATGATTTGTCTTTGTTTTTCTTGTATTTATACTTTTTCAGATATCTAGGGTTAGGCTTAAATGATCTTCTAACTCTTTCTTCAAATCTTGAATTTCTTTTAGGACATCTAGATTGAAAATGACCAATCTTATTACATGCAAAACATTTAAAAGGTGCTTTTCCCTCATACTTAGTTGCTACCGGTCCTTTTGGTACTCTTATAGCAAATAGTTCTTCAAGTTTCTCAAACTCATCATCTTCTCTCTTGATTTCTTCTAATTCCTTTGTATACAACGCTTTCTAGTCTTTCTTACTGGTTGTAGATGTAGATGCATGAAAACCAAGTTCAGTCTTCATAGCTCCAGAAGGTCCAAATTCTTCAAGATCAAAAGCAGATAGTTTCCCAACCAAAGTATCTCTATTGATAGATTTATTAGCCATTGTTAGCAACTCATTAATAACAACATCCTTCATTTTGTAAGTTGATGGTAGGGCTCTCTGGACTTTTGAAACAATTTCATCTTCACTCAGAGTTCCACCACAACATTGAATTCCCATAACAGTCTCATTTACCCTTTCCATGAATGTAATAATCCTTTCATCTTCTTCCATCTTCAGTTTTTCATATCTCACCCAGTAACCATCAAGTTTATCAATTTTTACTATAGGGTCACCTTCGTTAAGAGTCTCCAACTTATCCCATATAGCCTTTCCCGATGATTTGTTGGTTAATCCCAATATTTGTTGATCGAAAAGTGCACACAAGAGGGATTCTCTTTCTCTATAATCATTCTCAAGCTCCTTGTCCAAGTTTGCCAGAGGAGGATTTCCAAATCTCAGATTATAGGGCGTGACACAATTTAGTGTAATTTCCTAGATATCCTTGCTGAGACATCTCAGATGAGTCTCCATCTGAATCTTCCATACTATGTAATTTGTTCCATCAAGCCTCGGAATATCCCTTAGAAAAATAGCTCCAAAAGAACTGGATGAACTTGAATTATTAGTCACCATAGGATCTTCCTTAAGTGGTTAAGCTTTCTAAAGAGAGGACCAAAGCTCTGATACAAATTTTTAGATAGTTAAAATAACTGAAAGACAACTGAATGGGGGGGGGGGGGGGGTGAATCAGTTGTCACAGATTACCAGAACCATTAACAATTTAAACTTTAATATTGAAACCCAAAACATTAATACTAAAATAGTAGATAAACCAATTAAGAAAAAACAATAATCACAGAATAAATACCATCCACATCACACCAAGATTTGTACATGGAAAACTCGGTAAAGGGAAAAACCATGGTGGGAAGCCTACCCACAGTCAAATAATACTTCTACAGTAAGTATGTGAATTACAATTGAGGGGCCTGCACTAGCAGGAAGGCCAACAACCTAGAGCACACTTCTCATCACAAAAGGAGCCTCACTGACTACATAGAAATGTAGACTACAATATAGAGAAGTGTTGAACTGTACAAGATAGCATCTCCTATGCCTGAGAACAGTTTCGGTTAAGCTCAATACTAGAGGACTAAATCTTCTTAAATAAACCCAATTGCATCTTGAATGATCGACCAACTGCTTTGCCTAAATGATATTATATTATTTGCACATTACATTCATTGACCATGACCTCTAACAATAACCATGATGATCTACAATGAGATCTTACATCTATATATACAAACCCTCGACCATAAATAATCAAGTCGACCACCAGATAATAAACCAATTACATAATTACAAACCATGTCAGCCTTAAACCAAACAAATAATATCAACACATAAGACATCCCAGAAATACATCAATAGGTCCTATCCATATGTTACAATAAAGTCAGTCCATAACCTAGATCAACCAGGACCAAGTATAGGTCCACACGCCACAACAATGATCTCCATCTGCCAAGTCTTGAACATGATCACCAACAACATCCTGAAACTCCACTAGAAGCTACACCAACACCACTTATGCAATTCATCAAATATCTCCATCAAAAGCTCTGCTAGTTAAACTCTCACTGGAACCAGAAACCAATCTTCTTAGCAAGCAGGGAATTAGCCAATCTCCAAACAAAAACCAACTGATCAAATATGAGCATGAGTATCATGAACAAGTTGATTCCATCACCAAAATATACTACAGCCTACTGGATCATGCTGGATCCAAGTTAACTAGAAACCACTCAACCTATTAGGACTATAAGGGTGTCGGTAAAGCATCCAAACAACTAGTTTCGCATCAATGACAAAACATCAATGCAAAACATAATCAATTCCACCAAATGGCCAAAAAAAGTTATCCTCCTTGTTGTTAGAAAATACAGTTAAATAATCGAGGCAAATAAGGATAATCTTATTTATTAACTCCCAGAATGCTATGTCCATTACCCTTTAAAAAGTATCTCCTACATTGGAGAATCTAAAAGGAGTTCTCTTATAATAAAGTGTTCCAAACTTATTGGTGAATATGGTTTTGTGATGATCTTACTTATTGGTGAATATGGTTTTGTGATGATCTTCTTCTTTAACAAGCACTTGATTATATTTTGAGAAAACATCAAGCATTGAGAGCATCTTTGACCCAGCTATTGTTTACGGAATCTGCTCCATGGATGGGAGCGAATAGTAGTCTTTTAAAGAAGCTCTATCCAGGTCCTTAAAATATATGAAGAGGTGGATGTCTCTAACTGGAACCAAGTTAGAGACCTAGGTGTTGTGTTTAATTGGGTACACTATCTGGGAGGTCAACTAACTTGTACAACTCTTCAGCCATAATGGATTCAATCTTGGGATTAACCGACACCTATTTCTGACTGATGGGTTTGGCTCCTTCTGCTAGCTCAATTATATACTAAATGATTGAGGGATCATATTCTTTGAGATCATTATATGACCATGTAATGACTCCTTTATACATATCACATAGGTGAAACAACTTGTCTTTATCTCACAGAGGGACATTCTTTACCACTTTCAGTTTCTTCCCTATAAATACTTTCAACTTAGAGTAATCTCCCTTGTGCAACGTAAACTTCCTCTTTTCATTCTGAGCATTGTCACAATCAAATAATTTCTCTAGAGTAATGAGCCCCCTTGGGAGCTTATTGGTTTTGAGTTGAATAATCTGTTAGATTCAATGACAGTCCCAAAGACACTGAGAGGGGGGGTGAATTAGTCTCTAACTGGTTAGTTAAATATTTGAACTTATTTATAACTTTGCAACCCAAAACAATGTACCAATAAACAAGAAATAGTGAAATAAATAGAAATAACAGAGAAAACATAAATGCAAACCATAACACAAGATATTTTAACGAGGAAACCCAGTGTGGGAAAAACCTTGGTGGATTTGTGACCCACAATATTTACTCACTGGCCAATATGAATAAATACTACTTACAATAGGGGCCTGCACATGCAAGAAGGCCAATTCCTTGGAGCGCACTGCTCAAAAGAGTCTCACTGACTAAAATATGGATAATTAAATCCAATACAATGTACTATTGAAAGTAGCATCTCAAATGCCTGGTTCAGTACTGGTTTAAGCTCAGTCAGATACCTTAACAAAAACCTTCGTTGTCCACTATATCACCTCATACAATAATCTGCTATTCATTACATTCAACCATCATAGAAAATGACCTATGAGAACTCATACATAGATGATTATTTACATATACCTAGTTGGCTTACAAATAATTAATTATAATTACAATATAAGTCATTTAAGGAAAACTTTATCCCATGTCAGCATTAGTTCTGGTATACTTCATTTTCGGTGTAATCTAGATGCCAGTGAAAGTGTTCGTCAGTGCTGGTGTATGATGTTTGTGATGTCGGTGCATGTGTAGAAACTTGTTGCCAGTTGGTTGCCAGTTGGTTGCCATCAATTACAACATCAACTATTCTCATTAGAGTGTAGAATGCCAACAATCTTCCCCTTTGGCATTGATGGCAACACTCGTGAGAAAAATCCAAAACTGCTATCCAAAAATGAAATCCAAAAAGAAGTGTGCTCCCCTTGAATAAGTGATCTCCTCTTTGTATTTATTTTCTCCATACTATTCCTTATTTTTCGCCATACTACTACTCCCCCTTTGACATCAATGGAAAAGGATGTCAAAAAGAATAAAAGAATACAAAAATGCTACCTCAATGCCTATAACCGGTTGGTTACAATTTGAAAAATGTTCGCCAAAATTAGATTAAGACTCTGCATGAATTTGTTGATGTCAGAGAGAATGGAGTCAGTCTGCTAGATCATGTCAGTTAGATAGTTCATTTGTTGCTCCAGTGATCATTATCCTTGAACTGTTGCCTTTGATAGCTCAACCTGCTGAGTAATGAGACAATCCAATTTTGGACCATTTACTTTTGAGTTCCCAGGCTTTTGACCTATCAAATTATCTGCAATATCATCGATTTCTTTCTGTGTCTTCTTGATTTCCTCATCTATATCCTCTATCAAATAGTGAGGTTTACATGCTTCTCTATACAACTCCTTATACTTCAAATTGTTGAGTTGAGTACCGGTAATAATAAATCCATATGCTCATTACAATTTTTGATGGTTTTCTCAAAGAATTATCCTTTCTCTTTATCTACTCTTTCCTTTATAGTATCCTCATTCACCTTATCTATAGTTATGACATTTTTAGTAATGAATTTGGACAATGTGTCCAATTTACCTAAAGAGTCATTAATGTGATCTGTCTTACAAGTAGGTGCAATCATTTTCAAGATAGGTATTTTGTTATCAATAGCCATAAATGCTAAGGCATTACAATCTGTTATCCTCTTGATAGAATCCATTTGAACCTCTATTATGTTAGTGGGTCTAAATTCACCTGTAGATGTGCTTGATTCTGTTGTGAGTTTCCTCTCAACAAATGCTTGCCCGATTACCTTCACTATTTTCTCCTTATTTCCATCAGTTGCTTCTACTTCTCTTACATTTTCTATGGGTTCCTCTATCTGTCTTTGTACCTCTTCTTTGATTTTTTAGTCTGTACAAGCACCTCTTCAACTATCAGTTTCTTCGATTCCAGTTGCTTTGTGTTAGTCACCTTATCCTCTATTGGTTTCTCAGTCTCCAGTTTCTCCGCTTGTGTCGGTATCTCAATATTTTGAGAGTAAATAGTGTGTGTCAGTATCTCAAAGACCTTAATTTCCTTAGCATCATCTTCCTTAACCTTTGTAGTTTCTTTATCCACAATAATGTTTATATCCTATGTATCCATATTCATGGTGAAAAGCATTTCAGACTCCGAGTTAGTATCATCATGAGTTACTTCATCAGTTGCCTTATCCAGTTAATTTTCTGTATGTACCCATGATGTTGAAGTTAATGGAGGGGTGTCCTAAGCTGGTGGAGGGATTTTATCTATTACCTTTATAGTAGGTACACCACCAGTCTTACCTTTCCCTTTGTCCTTTCGGTATACTTAGCAAAATATTTGTCTAATTTATGCCTTTCCTCTTCCTCTTTCTTTTCCCTTTCAACAAAAACGATATCCCATTTGTCTGTAGTCTCATCAACAATCTCCTTAATTCTACCAACCATTAGGCTTACTTGCTGGTGTCCACTAACAAAAACTAATCAGTTTGCTTTCGATTTTAGCTCATAAATTTCCTCTCTAGAGTTTGCAAGGTGCACTACCAATAACGCTTCAATTTTTAGATTTTAATCTAGTTCCATTACTAACATTCTTTTAGCTTCTCGCCTTAAATATAAGTCATTCGATAGATCCTCTACAACTTCAATCAAAACCTTTTTATATATATCTAAATGCAAAATTATAGTGGCCTCTATAGTGTCCTTGTCTGAATCTTTGTAGGAATGATAGTACTCATTCACATTGCAAAGATTTCCATCCTGTGTGATCTCATTTACCAATTCCTTTGGTGTCAGGGTATCTAGTGTCTTAGTCTGTTTCTTCTTTGGTGTTAGTTTCTTTTTAGGTTCCCTGACAGCCTGCTACTTCTTCCTCAAAGTTCTAGTCCTTTTTGGGAGAAGGAGAGGGTACCGGTGAGGGTTTTATCTTCCTCCTTTCTACTCTTTTGAACTCGGATACTTTCCCACCATCAGTATCTAAAGAAGTAACAACTGATGAAACATGATATTTTGGTTTCAATCCTTCTAGATCACTGGTGGATATACCACTTATGTTCATCACATTTTCTTTGACCTCGTTCGCCATCTTGGATGCATCTTTGATAAACTTTTCTCTTCTTTTTCTCTATTTTTGCATTATAACGGTACTCTCAATGGTCTTAGCATTTCCAAAAGTTTCTTCAGTTTGTTCTCTAGGTTATTCAAGTAATGTTTTTGTATATGTTTCAAGAATGTGTGAATCAACTTCATCACCCATTTTAGTAACCCAAATAGTTCTAGGGATAACTTCTTTCATCCATGTCTCATCACATTTGATTACAAAGAAGATTTGCTTGTCATACTTGCCTACTATGCTCTAGGGTAACCTTTCTCTAGCTCTCATCTTAGTCTGAAAGTTTTTGAACTAATCTGTTATAATGTTGTCACAGTTAGAGTCCATACCGGTGATAGCTTCCTTCATTTTTTTGCCTGCCGGGATGTCATATCCAAAGTCCTTATGACCAATGCCAAGTATCTCTTTGGTGAAGTAAACCATTAGACACACAAGAAGGTTGTCAAAATGAAATGTCCCTTTCTTGTCATCCTTGATCTTTTTTAGGTTGTCTATTAATTCATCTTTAAGCCATTCATAAACATTAATCTTAGAATTGTTCTTTACCATCTCATATGCATTATGAATACATAGGCTAGAAACTGAATTCAATATATTAGCATGAGTTAATTTGTATCCAAGTACCATACTCACATATCTCACATTAGGATCAGTAATGTCATTAACCCTAAGAGATCTGTTATTAGATGTAGCTCTGGTTAACTCCATAATTCCCTTGTTAGGTATCTTCTTAGTTTTGACGGGCCTACTACCGGTTGAGGGTAAACAAGTGACTGCCTTGATTGATTCCTTAGAGATTTGAAAAATAGAGTCAAGCCACATGAAATCTCCATGAATTCTACTCACAACTACGTGGACTACCTCCTTAGGAAATTCAAGTATGTTTAATATCTCAATGAATCCTATGTCTTCAACTATCTTATGCTCCAGTTTAATTAAACGTTGTTCATCAGTAATGACGCCACTATACATATTCTCCAAATCATTAGTTCCTAGATTTTCTATGTTGCAGTGAATGTAGATTCTAGGTTCTTGGCAAAAGCGACTCCCTTTGGAATTTTTGAAAATGCTCCAATAGAATCATCTTGCTTGGCAATTTCAAGGATGATTTTAAACATACACCTAGGGCACTTAATGTTTTCTACCACAGTAGGGTTTGCAATAAAATAAGGTGCAAAAGATGAAGATGCCATTTCAAAAGATAAATACCTCTTATCTTGAAATCCTTGAATGCCTAAAAATCACTTCATTGCTTTGCCTTTAGATTTCCCTTGCTTAATTTCACACTCTTTGAATTCTTGAATGCTTAGTGAGTCGAAATGAGGGTTTTCTAATGTTATATAACCAAAAAGTTCTTCAAAAACTACTTTAAATGCTCACCGATTAAGTGAAAACTTAACATATATGCCGGTAAAGAAGAAATGTATCTTCTTGATGAATACTAAGAGGGGGGGTGAATTAGTATACCAAAAAATACTGAACTCAAACACTTTATCAATCTAGAAGTAAACTGATATAACAGTTTAACTAACAAACCGGTTAACACAAATACAAACCAAATAGTAAGGAATTCACCCACAAAAGCACAATCACCATAACACAAGAGATTTTGATGTGGAAACCCAAATAGGAAAATCCACGGTGAGATAAAACTCACAAGTAACTATTTGTAGAATAGTAACCAAACCGGTTAAGGTCATTCAATGTTCTTTACCAAAACAAATCCTATTATGAATCTTAATCTCTATTAGGAGATAAGTCTGATTAAAGACTACCTTGTGATAGGATTTTAGATCCACAAATGTGAATCACCTTGTTAGAGGATTTACAAAGGCTTTTTTGGGCCTACCTTGTTAAGGGTTTCTAACGTGTCAAAGATGTGAGTAATCAACAAGTGAATGATCTAGCAAATAGCATAGTCTGCTTGGTTACATCCATGATAGCTCATTGCTAATGCATTTCAGCATTACTTCAATCTTTAGTAAATCCACACTCTGTTATAGTACATAGACTTGATCTTCTCTATTAAGATCACACATAAAAGAATTCATCAACCACCAAAAACCCTAGACATGATGTCCTTAAAAGGAAACTGATTTCATGTGGGTCCAATAGGATTACATTGCAACTTCCTAGGTTCATTGTATCTAGAAACATTTGGTAACATGACACAAAATCACCGTCAAAGTGTTAGTGGATGGTAACTGATCACAAAAATATACCGGTTGGTAACTCATCACAGAGTATTACCGATTTATATAACTTTACCGATTACCAACTAGTAGCTCAGAGTAATACCGATTTAACTATTAAACAGATTACCAGTTGAGAAAAGTGAAGACTAGGAAAATGATAATTGCTTCTTCTAGTTCCTTTGCTCCATTCCGCTTGAGATCCTCAAACCAGTTGAGGTCCTCATGCCGCTTGAGATCGGTAAACACTTTCTGCAAGACACCAATAGTCTAAAGACTATAACATAATACCGATTTGGAATAAATACCGGTTGAGCATAACTCAGACAAATAAAAAGTAATCTCATAGCAAGTGTGTGTCCATCAATGTCAATCACAACATAATCATCAAAAATACCAACAATCTCCCCCTTTGGCATTGATGGCAACACTTAGGAAAATTTTTGACATCTAAGTGTTTTACAAAAAAAATATGCCATAATAAAAAATACTCCCTCTAAGCATATACATTATCCCTTTGTAGAAAATACAATGTATACTACTTCCTTATAGAGATAAACATGAGTATACATAGCATGCATCAAAATTTTAAATATGCCAGAATACTACCAGAATACTTCTACTACCGGAATACTTCTCCCCCTTTGCCAACAGTGACAAAATACAGTTGAATAGCCCCTGTTTCTATTAGCTGAATAAATGTTTATGACAATAACGAGTGAAATTTGTCAAAAACAAATTTAAAGTCCTGCATAAATTGCTTCATGGATAAGGACCATGACTCAAGTAATGAGGTAACAACCTCACTCTCCGTTTGCATCTGGGATACCTATTCCTCCATGGCATCCAAGGTACTCATCTCTTGAGTAATCATCAAGGCATCTAGATTGAGATAGCACTTCTGAAGTATTTGCAGTCTAGGTAGTAGAACCAATTGTAGTTCCTACAAATCCTTGGTCTGGTTGCTGATCTCCAAATCAATTATTGCAGCCTAAAGTTGAAACTAGTAAACGGTTTGCCCATAAGTGGTAAAGGAATCATATGGGGTCTTGAAGGTGCTTATGAATGTCTGCAAATCAGTTTGCAGTTTGTCTTTCTCAGCAAGCACATCAACACATAATAGATGGGGTTGACATATCTTACTAAGCAGTAATTTCCCCTCATCCATTGCATCTTTGATGTCCTTCTATGCCTTTTGTAGATCAGACTGGAGCTCATGTAACTTTTTCACCAATGCAGTGTTCAAAGCCTTTTGATGCTCCTTCTTGGCATGTATTTGAGCAACCTCTTCTAGGATTTGTACCTAGTCCTCCACAACAGTGCATAAGAGTTTCAGTTGGGCCAGAGAGGAATCGGTACTAGGGAGGTTGGTACTAGGTACCGAACCGGTAAGAGTGTCCATCGCAGCTTGGATCACATCTTGCTCCTTCTTCCTCCTTATCACCTCTAGGCATTCTTGAGAAAGATTAATGGTTTGTAGTAGCTCTGATTCGTTAGCAGATTGGAGGTCAATGGGACTAGTAATGTCAGCCAGTTTGGCTTCACTACCGGTTTCCTTTGGAGTCTCCACTTGAGTGCTCTACGCTGCTTCCTCCTTCTCTTTCGCTCTTAGCTTGTCTTCTTCTACCTTCTTTTTCTCCTCTTCCTCTATTTTTCTTTTCTCTTCTTCTTCTTTCTGCTTCTCTTTGTCCTCATCCTTCTTCTTCTTCTCCTCTTCTTTTCTCTTCTCCTCTTCCTTTCTCTTCTCCACTTCCTGCTTCCTCTTCTCCTCTTCCTGCTTCCTCTTCTCCTCTTCCTTTCTCTTCTCCTCTTCCTTTCTCTTCTCCTCTGCCTATTTATTTTCTTCTTCCTTCTCCACTTTCTTCTTCTTCTTTTCTTCCTCTTGTCTCTTTTCTTCTTCCTTCCATTTCTTTTTCACTTCCTTCTCTTGTCTCTTATTTTCCTTTTCTTTCCTCCTATCCTCTTCCTCTTTCCTCTTTTCTTCTTCTTTTCTCTTTGCCTCTTCATCTGCCTGTTTCTTCTTTTCTTCTTCCTGTTGCTTCTTCTCTTCCTCTGCCCGTTTTTATTGTCTTTCCGCTTTAGTTGGTGTACCTAGAGTAACATCTTCACCGTTCAAGGCATCAACATCAATAGGTTCCATTTGATCAGTGACCGGTACTCCTTCACTGTCATACACTTCATCCGGTTGACTAATTTGTGGTTCTTGCTCAGCTTTCTGGTTGGCTTCAGCCACTTGGTGCAACTTTAGAGTGGATTGAGCAATGGAGTGGGTATCTTTTACCACTTCTGGGACTTTTCCTTCTAGCAACAAGAGTCTCCTTCTTCTCAAGAAGAAGAGGCCCTTATATCTTTCCACCACTTCATAAAGTTAAGTTTTAGGCACATCATAAAAGTATTGTGCAAATACTTCCTCTGTTATTTCCTATTCCTTCTCTATGGCAATGCGCCACTTGTTATCTAAATAATTATATAAAGAATCAGGTGTCTCAGATTTAATTCTGATGGCCACTGGTCATTAATACATAAATAATTAATGACTTCCTATTCAACTTCTTCCTTTTCATCATCATTAAAATCATCAATGCACTCTTTCAAATCACCAAGCACTTTTCTTCTAATATTCTTAATAGTTCTTTGACAATGTGTCAAAGGTTTGTAGGAGGAAATATCAATATTTACTAGTGCAGATGTTGCCGGTTCATTCTTTGTCTTTTTCCTCGTTTGCCTAGTCTTCTTAGGTTGTTCTTTAGACACACTATCCTTTGAGTCCAGTGTGGTGTCTTTTGTCTTCTGCTTCCTCTCAAAGACTTTGGCAGGGGCAGCTTCGGGTTTCTTTTTTGTTGGTGACCGCTTGGTCACTTCGGGACTTGCTACAATAACCAGTGTTGATATTGAAGGCACTGCCTTTACCTTCTTTACTGATGGTTCTTCAACTCGTGTAACCCTTTCCAAAAAGGTGCCATTTCTTTTTGCCTTTGGATCAAGGGGTGAGGCGAGTAGGGTAGAGGCATACCCATCTAGCATGTCATACATTACCTCATATGCCATGGGCTCCACTTCTTCCTGTCTAGGCTCAAACACCTCTATTATGCACTCATTAACTTTGATGGTGAAGCAGATGTCATCTTGATATTTTTTGACAATATCAACTGATATTCTCACTCTTTGGCTCATTTTGCATCTGAACTCATGAAAGTATTTGTTTATAACTTTTGGGTAATCGGTTCCAACCACTTGAAGGCTTTCCTTGATTTGCTTTGTAGCTAGTTGGTCGACAGACCACTGAATATCCCTGACTCCTGGGAAGTAACCTTGGAAGTAGAAGAACAACCCAACCAATAGTTGTCCAAACTTAAATCTCAGGGCGTTGTCCTATTTAATCAACTTTAGGTTCCCTACAAGTTGCCTTTGCATACAGGTGCATAAATCAAATGATGCATCTTGTAAGCAGCATTTATTGCTGCAACAGAAACAGAGTTGATCCTACTAGCATAAAATGTCTGCTAACCTATTACCAAGCAGGCATATTACCAGATCATCCTTGATGGGATTGATGGTCATTCCACGTTGGTCGCTCATAGAACTGGTGAGCTTGGTAATTTCTGTCTAGCTAATCTTCCTTAGGGTTGGCACTTCATCGACATTACAGAAATTGGTGATGACATGAATTGCTTCCAGTGTGATGTCATGCATCCACTTTAAGTACATTTTATCACCGTGCACTCTGCTCAAAATGATGCGGATGTGATTATCTAAAAACTCTTCAAGGAAATAGATAATAGTTCTGATACTTAATGTAAGTACAGATCCAATAGCCAACAAGATGAGAGGGGGGGCTGAATCATACAAACCTAATCTTCCATAAAAACATCAGATTGAACCTCGGTAACATATACTTCAGTAATATAACAAAAACTACTAAACATGCAAACTCAAAAGCATATAAACATCGTATCACTCATAACACCAGATTTAACATGGAAACCCAAATAGGGAAAAACCACTATGGGATTTTGGACCCACTAAGAAATATACTCTTCTAGAGTATGCTCGGTTAAAAGTAAATCCTGTTAAAGATTACAAACACATTGCTAGATGTGACCCGGTTAAGGGATTTCCCTCAGATCTGTTAGGAACTTCACCTTGTTAGAAGTGACCTTGTTAAAGGATTTCAAACACTCAATCAAAATGTCACCTTGCTAGAGGGTTTTACAAATAAGACTGTTAAGTCCACTCGGTTAAGAGATTTTCTGTCACTTTCACAAAATAACAACAATAAAAATCTATCTGCAACTTCACATCTAAAATGCTAAAGTAGATTCTTATTTGCTCAATACAATCTAGACATATACCTAATCTAGTCCATCTATTGGGCTTCTATACTCTGTTATTCAAATAGGTCTTCAAGCTTCTATGCTCGGTAATCACTATGTAGCATCCCTGTGCATACATTTGCCTGCATGCATTGTTTATCAACAGTTCCCTATTTATAAACAATTCACCAAATGCTTAATCTCCTTGATCACATTTCCCATGATCAATCATAGCAATCAGATCTTCAAACTTGTCCAGGTTCAATGTATCCTTCGATCTGAAAAATGTTTTACCCTACCTTGGAACTTGCATACATTTCTTGGAACTTGTGTTAGGGTAATGCGGTTCAATTTGCACTATAGATCTTCATGCCGATCTTCCTTTGCCATAGATTCATTAACAAACTTCATGCATGGCATACCAATCATTTAATCAATTCCAGCTCATCAGCTTCCTTCATTAAATAACGCATGTAGCCATTTAATGTATTATGTTATAGCTCGGTAACAACTTGGTAATAACTTGGTAAATACTAAAGTTCACTCAGTAGACATTGTGCCTTCATTAACCGATAGCGATAACCTTAGGGTTTACCAACTAGGTTCCTTAAGATTTACCGACTAGGTTCTTTGCTCGGTAACATAGTATAGTATTAACCTTACAATTTACAACATATGTATGATGTTAAAACAATCTAAACATCATGATCTCATCATTGTTTGACTTGGTAATAGTTGCCCATTGAATACTTTATTCATCCCCTTATATTCATCATATTCTTTCTGTGTCTTTTACCGACATCTTTATACTCATCAAATCATACTTTCCAAGATATGGCAACATCATACTGAATTAGAAAATCAATATCTTGACATCAAGGACAAAATAATAAGATTAAGATAGTAAATCATCCTTAATTAGTTATATCCATAATCATCAACAACCTTCTCAATATCCTTATTGAAATGCCAACAATCTCCCATTGTCTGTTATAATGCCAAATGCCAATAATCTCCCCCTTTAGCATTGATGACAAAACCAATTGATTTGACCTAATTGATTTGGATTTCTATGAGTTGTTTGTGAGATTCTGAAATGCTCTCTTCCTATTGTAGCATCGTAAATTGTACGCACTTGCTAGGGTGGTACAATTTCACACCTAGTTTAGCACCCGCCTTGGTGCATTTTACATTTTGCATTGCATTTATCCTTTAGCACTTAATTAATCAAATTAATTAGGTCTAAGGTCCTATTTCATCATCATTCACATTATAAAGTCCGGTCCTTTCATTAAAGTGTACCCCTTTTCATTTTATTCCTCTAAATTAAAAAGCCTAATTAAGTCCTATTTTGAACTTGGGGGCTTGATTTCGAGGGTCAAAACATCTCAAAATCACCTGTAACTTCAGGATTCTCTCTAAAATCATCATATCTGACGACTCTAAAATTTGGTGAAAAGTTGCTGGGACCATGGCGCCCGGAGTGCACACGGTCCTGGACATTTTTCTCGAAATTTTAGGAGCACGATCCAATCATAAAATAAAGCTTAACCCCAAGAAATTGGCGGGAGATTCAATCTCTAGGTTGGCCAAAAGATGAAATTACGACCAAGGGTTTCATACATAAGAGCTCTCTTTCTTCATTTGAAAGGATCCGAATTTTGTTTTCAGGAACCTCATATGCAGTGAAAGAGCAGATCTTTGAAGATTTCAACAACATTCAACATCCCTCTATCAAGCATTTATCAGTTCCATTCATCCATTTAGGGCTTGGAAGACATTGAAGAACAATAGGAGATTACCGACTGAAGATTGGCTTGTACCCCTCCCTTGGGGGTTGTGTATGATTTCATGTTGTTTTCATGTCTTTGCATAAGCTTCAATATATCATTTATTCATGCTTTAG
This sequence comes from Cryptomeria japonica, assembly GCF_030272615.1. NCBI lineage: Eukaryota > Viridiplantae > Streptophyta > Pinopsida > Cupressales > Cupressaceae > Cryptomeria > Cryptomeria japonica. Next base: position 67,806,706 of record NC_081413.1, on the reverse strand, counting down.
ATCACTTTGCATCTTGATTTAGAGAATTTACATTATCATTTACAAGCAATTAGGGTTTACTTTTTAGGTTGCTGTTTGCTTACTTGCATTTTAGATCTTGCACACACACAAGGTCTGCACACACATTACTTTTACAATACAACTTGGCTATTCATGGAGGTGGAAATCACCGAAGTAGGGGTTTGACTAAGGCAAAACCCTATATAGCCGCCCAAAAACCTTTTTCAGATACAAGTACAGGTTTCGGGACTCGGACGACACCGCAGGTTGCAGATCCGGGAAAAGTAGGTCGAGACAGCACTCCACACCAAATTGCAGAGCAAAAGAACAAGACAGGGGCGTGGGGTGCCTTGGTCCTGCCAGGACAGGGGCACTGGGTGCCCTGGTCCCTGGGACAGAGGCGCTGGGTGCCCTCGTCCTCTTAACAGACACCATTTTCGATAGTTTTCCAGAGTGCAAAATGGCAGTTTCAAGTGCAGTTTCTGGGACAGAATCAGGACAGTGGCACCTGCAACCCCGTCCTGAACATTTTCAATCAAATTTTGACTCTGGGTATGCATCTGCATTCTTGTCTTGTCCTTGTGTTTGTAGCTTTCCATTGTTTAAGTTCAATTCTGCAATCTTGTTATTAGTTCATACTTGCATTTTAGGGTTAGGAATTGAACTTGCATAATCTTACCTTTCAATTACAACAAAGGAATAGAAATCCTAATAGGTAGCCCATGGCTCTCTCTTTCACAAAAAGAAGTAGCCAATTGTGTGATACCTCTAGGCTCTTTCGTATTCTATAATGTGTGTCAAAAGGTAGGATTAGGGCATGTTAACCTAGTCTCGCTTTTTCTCCCACACATTTTAGTGAACCCGACGTGAATCTATCATTGCTTCCTCTTGCATTAAATTTGTTAGATCTAGATCTAGATTTAGTGTGTTTTCATTTCATTTTCATTAAAAGGAAAAGAAGAAAAAAAAAAAAGAGTGTGTTTCTTTGCATTGTGTGTTTAAATTTCATGCAACTTTTATTTCAAAATGTCAGACTTTTATTTGCAAAATGTTCATGCTTATGATGATTATTATGAGTATAGCCAAGATGAATTAGATGAAGCTTTAGATGAGTTTTTGAACCCTAAAGATGCTAAACCTTCATTTTACCAAAGACTCATAAACCTTGTTTCTATGCCATTTAGGTGTGATGAGAAAGATAAGTCAAATGGTTCCTCTCAAGGGTACATTCCTATCATCTCTTCCACTAAATCTAGTAACATGGTTGTTTTCAACAATCCCCTCTATGAAGAGATATCTCCTTTTGAACCAAAAGATAAACCTTTTGATAGGTATGATCATACTTTCTTGGATGATGCTCTTGATGACTTTGTGGCTTTATCAAAATCTTTAAACAAGAACAAGACTTCTAAATTGGTTAACATGATAAACTTGAATGAGCATAAAAAGCCTCTCTTTGAAGTCCAAGGTGCTTATCCTTCTCCCACATTTCAAGTTGCTAAATCACCTCTCCTTACTGTCCAAGGAGGGTATGATCATGATTCCTTTCGTACTCCGAATAAACCAATCATCACTGTGCAAGGAAGAAAACCTATAAGTCCTTATAGTTATGCCAAGCAAATAACTAGAGAGAGTTATCATGCGGTTGCCCATACTTATCATACTAGAAATAATAGGCAACCCAGTCCTCCTCCGGTTACTCCATTTTCTCTTCTGAATCCTCAACCAATTCTTCCGCAAGCTCCACGTATTTCACAAGTTCTTAGTAAGGAATATGATCTCATAGAACAACTTAAAGCTACCCATGCTAAGATATCCCTTTGGGATTTGATTCAAACTTCTTCCGCTCATCATGGAATGTTACAAGATGCCTTGAAAGATTTGAATGTTCCTCCACCAAATATATCTAGTAATATAGCATCTTTGGTTAACTCTGTGATGAATCCTAAAGCTCAAATTGTGTTTACCCAAGATGAGTTGCCTACTAGTGAAATTCAACATCAATATGATCCCTTGATGATTGTGGTTATCATGAAAGACACTGCTATAAGATGAACACTAGTAGATAATGGCTCTGGTCTTAATGTGTGTAGCATTAATCTTTTGCATAAGATGAATGTGTACACATCCCTAATGGAGCCTGACTCTCGTCCTATTCGAGGCTTTGATAATGTGGCTAAGACTTCATTAGGTATTATCACCTTACCCCTCACAGTGGGGCCTGTTACTTTACCTACTCCTATCCATGTTATGTCGGGAAATTTAACATACAACTTGTTATTAGGGAAACCTTGGATTCATAGTATGCAAGTTGTCCCCTCTACATTGCATAGACAAGTTAAATTTATCTATAACAATAAGACATATACCTTGATAGGTGATACTAATTTCCAAGCTTGTTTACAAACATCTACTTCCAAAGGGGGTTCTTCTAAGCCATCCTCGTCTAGTGATGACTCTTTAAACAAGATACCTATCAATGAATCCTCGCTCTCTGATGATCAAAATTATTTGGATGAGTTTGGAGCTCCTGAAGAAGACTCTTCTCGACTTGAAACTACACATAAGAAGGATTTTGATCCTGAGAAGGTTCTCACAGACGACGATTGGGGATCCCTTGATTTTAATCCCACCTTTGTAGGTGAATATAAGGTTCCTTCTAGAGAGCTTAAAGTTGAAAAGAAGGAAGAAGCTAAAAATCAATCAACATTACCTGAGCCTATGAGCAAAAATTTTGTGGCCGCTTCTCAAACTTCTTCTCCTCACACCTCTAATTCTAAAGAGTTTGATTCTTTGTCTTATGAAAAACTGCCTTCTCTTTTTGAAATGGCTGATCGTTATGGTCGTGGTTTTCGCATTTTTGCTAAACATGGGTATCATGGAGATGGTTGTGGCGCTCACGAACAAGGGATAAAGGTTCCTCTAGAGAATAATCTTCACAATTATGCCTTTGGACTTGGCTATAATCCCTGCAAGCGCATTAAAGCTTCTAAGAGACCATGTATTAGTTTTAATCCTATTTCTACATCTCTATCAATGCAACACCCCGAGTACATTGATGAGGATCCTTCGTGTGCCTGTGCTTTGGATGTTTTTCCTACCGATGATGCTTTAGCTGAGTTTTTAGGAGCATATGATACTCTTCCTCATTATCATCACAATAGGGGACTCCCTTATTGTTTGAACACTGAAGCCTATTTTGGAAAAGAGATTGATAATGATGAGATTGTGAAAGAATTCCCTCAGTTAAAGGATACTCCTCAACAAAGTAATCTTCTCATAAGTGACACCACTAATGTTAAGATGGATCCTTGCAATGAAGAAAAAGTTATTAAAATTGTAAAATGTTTGGATGAAGAGGAACAAAAACAATATGAAGATTTATTGCATGAATTCCCCGAGATCTTTGCTTGGACATACTCTAACATGCCTAGTATAGATCCTAAGATTGTTACTCATAACATTGTCTTAGTTCCTGATGCTAAGCCCGTGAAACAAAAGATTCAAAAAATGAATCCTAAGGTGGCTCTGCTTGTTAAGGCTGAGATTGAAAAGTTATTGGAGGCTGGATTTATCTGCCCTATTGATTATTCCCTGTGGATTTCAAATATTGTCGCTGTGGCTAAACCAGATAATAAAATAAGAATGTGTACCGATTTTCGAGATTTAAATAAGGCTTCTTTAAAAGATGATTTCCCTCTTCCAAACATTGACATGATAGTTGATTCTATGGTAGGACATGCCTTGTTATCCTTCATGGATGGTTTTTCAGGATACAATCAAATTTACATTAACCCTCAAGATCAATTCAAAACTGCTTTCACCACTCCTTGGGGTACGTTTTGTTGGATAATGATGCCTTTTGGACTTAAAAATGCCGGTGCAACTTATCAACGAGCGATGACCCTTATCTTTCATATGCATAAGATTTTAGAGGATTATGTTGATGATATTTTGGCCAAATCCATTCTTCACATAGATCATATTAAAATCCTTCATCAAATCTTTGAAAGAATTCGTAAATATCACATGCGCTTGAATCCCCAAAAATGTGTTTTTGGTGTGGATAGTGGAAAACTATTAGGATTCATAGTTTCGCATCGTGGGATTGAGGTGGATACTAAGAAAATAGATGCTATTGTCAACATGCCACCTCCTATAAATGTGTCTCAACTCAAAAGATTACAAGGGAAGATTCAAGCTATTCGTAGGTTTGTATCTAAACTTGTGGATCGTACTTTTCCTTTTACTCAACTTCTCAAAAAGAATATCACTTTTCAATGGAATGAAGATTGTCAGCAAGCATTTGAAGATTTAAAAGTGTATCTGGCTAATCCTCCTATCCTTCGACTAGCCGAACCTTCTAAACCCTTTCTTCTTTATACAGCTGCTTCCTCTCATGCTCTTGCAGCATTATTGGCACAACATGATAAAGATGGTAAGGAGTGTCCGGTTTATTATATAAGTCATACCTTACTCAATTATGAGACCCGATATTCTACGATAGAAAGACAATGCTTGGCCTTGTTGTTTGCGACTCAGAAATTGAGACATTATCTCTTAAATTCAGAAGTCCACGTCATGGTAAAGTTTGATCCTTTGAAGCATCTTTTCTCTAAAACTGATTTATCAGGACGCCTAGCTAAGTGGGTTATGATGTTAACTGAATTTGACCTTAAATTTGTTTCACAAAGAGCAATTAAAGGGCAAGCGTTGACCGATCACCTAGTTGAAGCCCCTTCACCTTTCTCCTTCCCTAACCCTGAGTCTTTTCCTGACGACTTCATTCTTTGTACAGAGAAAGATGAAACTTGGGAGTTATACTTTGATGGCTCTAAGTGTCGTACAGGATCGGGGGCAGGGGTTGTTTTGATTTCTCCTACAAAGAAGTCCATTCCCTTATCTTATCGTCTCAATTTCCTATGTACCAATAACATTTCTGAGTATGAGGCTCTTATAGCAAGAATAAAGGCAACATTAGCTTTGAATATAAAACACATACATATTTTTGGAGATTCTCAATTGATTATAAGACAAGTAAGAGGACTATATCAAGCAAAACAAGACAAATTATCACAATATAAAGACCTTGCTATCTCTTTGTTATAAAAATTTGATTCTTACACCATGGAACCTATTCCTCAAAAAGATAATCGACATGCGGATGCAATGGCATGTGTGGCTTCTTTGATATCTTTAGAGGACCCTATGGTTGATCTTAAATTTGTTATTCACAACCTTATTTCTCCAGCTATTGTAGATGATTCTAGCTTGGTGACATGCTGTGATTTTATAGACTCAGATGAATGGTATTCACATATCATAAGATACTTGACTGATGGTACCTTTCCTGATTCCACTAATAGGAACACTAGGGCTAGAGTTCGCAAGCTATCCGCTAGATATATCATTCTTTCTAATGTTCTTTACCGAAGGGGTTATAATGGTCTTCTCCTTCGTTGTCTTAACAAATCAGAAATCCCTATTGCTCTTGAAGAGGCGCATTCAGGTGCCTATGGGGGGCATTTTGGAGGCAAATCCTTGGTTCAAAGGTTGCTTCGTATGGGATATTATTGGCAAACTATGCAGCAGGATTCTTTTTCATTTGTTAAGAAATGTCATCAATGTCAACAACACAATAATTTGATTCATGCTCCTGCCCAAGAACTTCGTTCTCATGTAGCTTCTTGGCCTTTCTCCGCATGGGGGCTGGATCTTATCGGTAAAATCTCTCCTCCTTCATCTCAAGGACATACTTTCATTATAACCACAACAGATTACTTTACAAAGTGGGTAGAAGCCGTTCCCCTTCGCTCTACTACTGCTAAAGTGATTTGTCGATTCCTTCTAGAAAACATTATTTCTCGATTTGGGATACCTTCCACTATAATCTCTGATAATGGGACATCATTTAAGAACAAGGACATGAAGAAATTCCTCGAGAAGTATCATATCAAACATCGATTTTCTACACCATACTATCCTCAATCAAATGGTCAATCCGAATCATCCAATAAGATAATTGAACAAATTCTTCATAAAACCGTGAATAAGCATGGTAAGGATTGGAGTACTCAGCTAATTTATGCTCTTTGGGCCTACAGAACGAGCATATGAATTGCTACCAGAACTACACCTTATAATCTTATTTATGGTGTTGATGCTATTATGCCTTTAGAATTAGAGATTCCATCACTTAGAGTTTCTCTCAAAGGTATAGTAGATGATGACGCTTATAGAGAACAAAGACTTCAACAGCTTGAGATGCTTGATGAACAACGTATAAATGCTCTTGAGCATATTCAAGCGTATCACAAAACTCTACAACAAAGCTATAATGATAAGGTTATTCAACGTTCCTTCTCAGTGGGTGACTTAGTGCTCTATGAGAATCAGCGCAATGTGAATGCCTTACCTGAAGAAAAGGGAAAATTTAGTCCTAATTGGCTTGGACCGTATATTGTTATTGAAGATTATGGATCAGGTGCTTACAAAATAGCGGGTGTAGACGGTACGTCTCTTAAAGACCCTATAAACGCTATGCACTTGTGTAGATACTATGCTTAATTCCTCATTCCTTATCATTCATCTATTTCCTTTCTCACTTCTTCAAAATTGGACAATATGTTAGCATATCTTTGTTAGAGCAAATGGAATTAAATGATGTTTTGTTTAATCTATATTGCTTCGTTCCTAACAAGCGTGTTTCTTTACTTTATGGTTTGTCTTGAATTCATTTATGTAAATTGCAAAAGATTTACATTTTTCATTATGTTGGCATATTATACAATATCTTTATGTGTTAAGTTGAATCGTGTCATGTTGTGTTTAAATTCAAATTAAATCACATTAGTTATATGATTCTTAGGCTTAACACATATTTTCTTCCCTATCATCAATGTAGTACTTGATCAAATATTCTAATTAAGTCACACATGTACCAATTTAATCATGGAGCATTGAGAAATCAATCACACGGAAATTAAATTTGGAACATACATGTACATCTACCAAATGTATTAAGTTTAATCAAAATACCCATTGTTTTTAGACATTAAAGATAACACGTTTGAGACAAAGAAGCATGTATATATATATGTGTGTGTGTGTGTGTGGATCAATATACAAAGGTAGGTCACTACACATCCAAAAAGTGACCTACCCTACATCATAAGATCATCTCCTATCCCTAGGGCTGGTGGCTGGAGAGTGACGACTAGATGCTCCCTCCTGATCCGGTCATGCGGGTGGACCCATAGGGGTATACCATGATATAGATCGTGAATGGCTCCGAGAGGAACTCCTACGATCCCTATCCATAAGGATCACGTGATACGAGGTAGCCTCGTCCTGAGCTGCTGCTAGATCACGCTGTGCCCATTGAAGATCCTCTGATAGAGCTCGCTCTCTCTCCCTCCATATCTCTACTTGTACCCGAAATGGGGAAAACAAATCATCATGCTGACCCGCGTTCCCTTGAGGTCTATAAGCAACCTATGAGGAACTAGGGATCTGCGCTGTCGTGGAGATATCTGTCACTACTTGCTGGATCAGAGAACGCCACTCCTGCACATTAGCTATAGCTGTAGAACAGAACATGTATTAGTACCATTTTATATCATCAAAACATCAATCAATCAATTTAAACCTACTATACCTGGATCTCCCTCATGCCAGTAGGGATCGTGATATGGTAGCATCTGTGAGTGGGAACTACTAGGCTCCCCACGCTCAAATAATCTATGCACGATGGGTGTAGGCTGGCCCGTATTAGAAATAGGTCTCCGTATCGCCTCATGTTCCCCCTTTTGGGGAATAAGAGGAGGATCCAGGGCTATGGTATCATCTCTTGAATGGTGGGGAGCGGCATCTGACCCATCCTCATCATCTCTATCCTCATCGTCATCCTCATCCTCATCCGCATCCTCACCTGCATCCTCGTTCTCCTCATCTATATCTGTGTCATCATCCTCCTCCTCCTCGGCACTAGGCTGATCCCTTGTGGGTGGATCAGGATCTCCTGCCTCCTCATGACCCTCTCCCTCCTCTGACCTAGATCCCTGATCCTCATCTCGGTCTCCATGTCTCCATGGGCCTGGATGGCCTGTCGGGTGATCTGGTGGAAAGATAGGCCCTGGGTATGATCTCATAAACCATGAGAGATACCTGCGCTATGCCCCGGGATCTATAGCATAATCAGTGACCACATCCTAGTCGGACCCCTCTATATCTATGATCTCGATATCATCTATCGTAGGTCTTGCTACTGCTCTGGGTCTGGGAAGGACTTGTGAGTGTCGAGTGTAGATGGGCACATCGGCTAGAACACACTGCTCTAGCCCAAACTGCCTCTGTACTCAGTCAAAGTAGAATGGGACTATGATGTGTGGATATCGCCCTCTCTATAGGCGGTTCCTCTGTAAGCATGCTAACTATCTCTCCATCCCATCCCATCTGTGCATCCGTAGATATGGTCTCCACATAGTCACCTCAGCTGTCAATCTATCAAATGTCACTCTCCAATATAGTAGATCTCCAAATCTCCACTCACTGGTAAGTGGATAAGAAAATACCCTAGGTCGCTCGCTAGCGACACTCATCAGATAGCTGACAGGCCTGGTGCATGTAAAGTGCTCAAATATCCACACCTGCAGAAGTGTGCATGTCATCAAGCTACAACCCTGTCCGAAAACATACTCCTCGAGGTCGTGATAGAGATGTGCAAGCATACTCCGACCCCAGGCATATACTCTCCTGTGTCTCTCCATAGCCCTGATGCACCATGTGAGACCCCCATGCATGTGCGTACCTCGCCCATTAGGGCAGATAGCTAGTGCAATGATGGCTATCATAAGACGTCTCATGAGGGGCACCTCTCCTGTAGGATGTAAGAGCCAGCTGACCATGATACGACCTCTCGTCTCACTTGGCATGACTCTCCCTATGCAATATACCTGCTCCCTCTGATGATCCTCTACTAACCGATCGGTCGCATATGTTACGGTAGCTCCTCTGATCGGTAGGCAAAGAATGCGGTACACATCCTCAAGTGTCACCATCATCTCCCCTACTAGAAGTTGGAACGTGCATGTGTCAGGATCCCATCACTCCGTGAGTGCCATCAGCATCGCGGGATGAAATCGAATGGCCAGCATAAGAATCATAGACCATAAACCCATGATCAACAATGTGTCTCTCTCTGCCTGAGTCAGTCGGGGAATCTGATCTCGCAAACTGTGAAGAATCTACCCCGTCGTATGCTCTCTCATGTATGGGAGACCCTGCAACACAAAAACATAACTATAATTAGTACTCAATAATCAAAATCATTCATGCAAACTATCGAACATCGTATGCTAACCCTGACATCTCTCGCCAAGTCCTGATTGGGACCATGGCGCCCTGTCAGGGACCATGGCGCCCTGAAGGGACCATGGCACCCTGTCAAGGACCGTGGTGCCCTGAGGGGACCATGGTGCCCCACAGGGACCATGGTGCCCTGAAGGGACCATGGTACCCCACAGGGACCATGGTGCCCTAGGTGGGACCCAGGGTCAGATTCCAGGGCCCGCAAATGATCACAGAAAGTCAAATGCAGAAAATCAAAAGTCAACGTTCAGTCAACTCACCTCGTCCAGTGGCTCGTAATCGATCACGGCCTATCGCAGGATCTCAATCCTCATGGGACGCTCTGGTCGTCATGAAGGCATGATGATGGCTATGTGGGCTCCACTGCAATAAACAATATTCAGAAATCAACAAAGTGACAAATGCAAATGTCACTTTCAAGGTATATACTTTCATTCCTTTAGCTTTACTTTCAAAACCCAAATTTTCCTCTATCACTCATTTCATCATAACCTGAGTTTGGGAGATGTGATTTTTGAACCGTTTGTTGCGTAGGAATTGTATTTTCATTCCCCTACTCTTGGGATGTTCCAAAAAGTGCTCTAATGAAGCCTTGTTAGTGAACATACCTCATCAATACTCTCTTACATAATTTGTCGTAAGTAAACATGCTACCCTGTTTCACCTCCCCAATAAGCAAGTCAAAACAGGGGGGGCATATAGCTACTCACAAATTTCATTACCTTCCTTAGTAAGCATTAGGTGATTTTGTGATCTAACGTGTGTTTTGTAGGGTGCGGTTCCTAACTATGTACTGCAGATACCGCTGGGGGCTTCGTTTGACGAACTTATGGATATATCCTTTTTCAAATGATGTTTACTTTCTTTACTTTAGCTTGCATATGCACGTAGTACTCATATGACCACTAAAGTGGGGGCTAAATGTAGCATCATAAATTGTACGCACTTGCTAGGGTGGTACAATTTCACACCTAGTTTAGCACCCGCCTTGGTGCATTTTACATTTTGCATTGCATTTCTCCTTTAGCACTTAATTAATCAAATTAATTAGGTCTAAGGTCCTATTTCATCATCCTTCACATCATAAAGTCGGGCCCTTTCATTAAAGTGTGCCCCTTTTCATTTTATTCCTCTAAATTAAAAACCCTAATTAAGTCCTATTTTGAACTTGGGGGCTTGATTTCGGGGGTCAAAACATCTCGAAATCACCTGTAACTTCGGGATTCTCTCTAAAATCATCATATCTGAAAGCCTTGAAAATTTGGTGAAAAGTTACCGGGACCATGGCGCCCGAAGTGTACACGGTCCCGGACATTTTTCTCAAAATTTTAGGAGCACGATCCAATCATAAAATAAAGCTTAACCCCAAGAAATTGGCGGGAGATTCAATCTCTAGGTCGGCCAAAAGATGAAATTACGACCTAGGGTTTCATACATAAGAGCTCTCTTTCTTCATTTGAAAGGATCTGAATTTTGTTTTTAGGAACCTCATATGCAGTGAAAGAGTAGATCTTTGAAGATTTCAACAACATTCAACATCCCTCTATCAAGCATTTATCAATTCCATTCATCCATTTAGGGCTTGGAAGACATTGAAGAACAATAGGAGATTACCGACTGAAGATTGGCTTGTACCCCTCCCTTGGGGGTTGGGTATGATTTCATGTTGTTTTCATGTCTTTGCATAAGCTTCAATATATCATTTATTCATGCTTTAGATCACTTTGCATCTTGTTTTAGAGCATTTACATTATCATTTACAAGCAATTAGGGTTTACTTTCTAGGTTGCTCTAGTTTGCTTACTTTCATTTTAGATCTTGCACACACACAAGGTCTGCACACACATTACTTTTACAATACAACTTGGCTATTCGTGGAGGTGGAAATCACTGAAGTAGGGGTTGACTAAGGAAAAACCCTATATAGCCGCCCAAACACCTTTTTCAGATACAAGTGCAGGTTTCGGGACTCGGACGACGCCGCAGGTTGCAGATCCGAGAAAAGCAGGTCGAGACAACACTACACACCAAATTGTAGAGCAAAAGACCAGGATAGGGGCATGGGGCACCCTGGTCCTACTAGGACAAGGGCGCCGGGCGCCCTGGTCCCTGGGACAGAGGGGCTAGGTGCCCTGGTCCTCCTGACAGACAGCATTTCCGACAGTTTTCCAGAGTGCAAAACGGCAATTTCAGGTGCAGTTTCCGGGACAGAATCACGACAGTGGCGTCCGCGCCCCCGTCCTGAACATTTTCAATCAAATTTTGACTCCGGGTATGCATCTGCATTCTTGTCTTGTCCTTGTGTTTGCAGCTTTCCATTGTTTAAGTTCAATTATGCAATCTTGTTATTAGTTCATACTTGCATTTTAGGGTTAGGAATTGAACTTGCATAATCTTACCTTTCAATTACAACAAAGGAATAGAAATCCTAATAGGTAGCCCATGGCTCTCTCTTTCACAAAAAGAAGTAGCCAATTGTGTGATACCTCTAGGCTCTTTCATATTCCGTAATGTGTGTCAAAAGGTAGGATTAGGGCATGTTAACCTAGTCTCACTTTTTCTCCCACACATTTTGGTGAACCCGACGTGAATCTATCATTGCTTCCTCTTGCATTGCATTTGTTAGATCTAGATCTAGATTTAGTGTGTTTTCATTTCACTTTCATTAAAAAGAAAAGAAGAAAAAAAAAAAAGAGTGTGTTTCTTTGCATTGTGTGTTTAAATTTCATGCAACTTTTATTTCAAAATGTCAGACTTTTATTTGCAAAATGTTCATGCTTATGATGATTATTATGAGTATAGCCAAGATGAATTAGATGAAGCTTTAGATGAGTTTTTGAACCCTAAAGATGCCAAACCTTCATTTTACCAAAGACTCATAAACCTTGTTTCTATGCCATTTAGGTGTGATGAGAAAGATAAGTCAAATGGTTCCTCTCAAGGGTAAATTCCTATCATCTCTTCCACTAAATCTAGTAACATGGTTGTTTTCAACAATCCCCTCTATGAAGATATATCTCCTTTTGAACCAAAAGATAAACCTTTTGATAGCTATGATCATACTTTTTTGGATGATGCTCTTGATGACTTTGTGGCTTTATCAAAATCTTTAAACAAGAACAAAACTTCTAAATTGGTTAACATGATAAACTTGAATGAGCATAAAAAGCCTCTCTTTGAAGTCCAAGGTGCTTATCCTTCTCCCACCTTTCAAGTTCCTAAATCACCTCTCCTTACTGTCCAAGGAGGGTATGATCATGATTCCTTTCGTACTCCGAATAAACCAATCATCACTGTGCAAGGAAGAAAACCTATAAGTCCTTCTAATTATGCCAAGCAAATAACTAGAGAGAGTTATCATGTGGTTGCCCATACTTATCATGCTAGATATAATAGGCAACCCAGTCCTCCTCCGGTTACTCCAGTTTCTCTTCCGAATCCTCAACCAATTCTTCCGCAAGCTCCACGTATTTCACAAGTTCTTAGTAAGGAATATGATCTCATAGAACAACTTAAAGCTACCCATGCTAAGATATCCCTTTGGGATTTGATTCAAACTTCTTCCGCTCATCATGGAATGTTACAAGATGCCTTGAAAGATTTGAATGTTCCTCCATAGAATATATCTAGTAATATAGCATCTTTGGTTAACTCTGTGATGAATCCTAAAGCTCAAATTGTGTTTACCCAAGATGAGTTGCCTACTAGTGAAATTCAACATCAATATGATCCCTTGATGATTGAGGTTATCATGAAAGACACTGCTATAAGATGAACACTAGTAGATAATGGCTCTGGTCTTAATGCGTGTAGCATTAATCTTTTGCATAAGATGAATGTGGATACATCCCTAATTGAGCCTGACTCTCATCCTATTCGAGGCTTTGATAATGTGGCTAAGACTTCATTAGGTATTATCACCTTACCCCTCACAGTGGGGCCTGTTACTTTACCTACTCCTATCCATGTTATGTCAGGAAATTTAACGTACAACTTGTTATTAGGGAGACCTTGGATTCACAGTATGCAAGTTGTCCCCTCTACATTGCATAGACAAGTTAAATTTATCTATAACAATAAGACATATACCTTGATAGGTGATACTAATTTCCAAGCTTGTTTACAAACATCTACTTCCAAAGGGGGTTCTTCTAAGCCATCCTCATCTAGTGATGACTCTTTAAACAAGATACCTATCGATGAATGCTCGCTGTCTAATGATCAAAATTCTTTGGATGAGTCTGGAGCTCCTGAAGAAGACTCTTCTCGATTTGAAACTACACATAAGAAGGATTTTGATCCTGAGAAGGTTCTCGCAGACGACGATTGGGGATCCCTTGATTTTAATCCCACCTTTGTAGGTGAATATAAGGTTCCTTCTAGAGGGCTTAAAGTTGAAAAGAAGGAAGCAGCTAAAAATCAATCAACATTACCTGAGCCTATGAGCAAAAATTTTGTGGCCGCTTCTCAAACTTCTTCTCCTCACACCTCTAATTCTAAAGAGTTTGATTCTTTGTCTTATGAAAAACCGCCTTCTCTTTCTAAAATGGCTGATCGTTATGGTCATGGTTTTCGCATTTTTGCTAAGCATGGGTATCATGGAAATGGTTGCGGCGCTCATGAACAAGGGATAAAGGTTCCTCTAGAGAATAATCTTCACAATTATGCCTTTGGACTTGGCTATAATCCCTGCAAGCGCACTAAAGCTTCTAAGAGACCATGTATTAGTGTTAATGCTATTTCTACATCTCTATCAATGCAACACCCTGAGTACATTGATGAGGATCCTTCGTGTGCCTGTGCTTTGGATGTTTTTCCTACCAATGATGCTTTAGCTGAGTTTTTAGGAGCATATGATACTCTTCCTCATTATCATCACAATAGGGGACTCCCTTATTGTTTGAACACTAAAGCCTATTTTGGAAAAGAGATTGAGTAATGAAAATCTCATTTTTCATTTGTAGTATTTGTAAACCTATAAAATACTTTATCTCACTAATTAATGACATCTCAAATTTTTTGCTCATTTCGTTTCCAAAGTTCTTGCATAAAGAGTCATTTCCACAAAATATACTAGCATCAACAAATATGGCTGAGATCAGTATTCCATTTTCATCATTCTTCATGTACATATTGTTGTTCTCACTTGTCCTTATAAAACCAATCTTAATCAAATAAGAGTGCAATATTTCATACCATGCTCTAAGTGCTTGTTTCAGACCATATAATGCTTTGTTCAGTTTACATACCTGATCTTTACTCTTGTCTTCAACAAATCCTTCAGGTTGTTCAATAAAAACTTCTTCTTCTAATATTCTATTCAAAAATGCATATTTGACATCCATTTGATATACCTTGATGTTTTTGAAAGCAGCATATGCCAACAATGTTCTTACTCCTTCAACTCTAGACACATGTGCAAAAGTTTCACCATAATCAATTCCTTCTTCTTGAGCATAACCTTTGCATACTAGTCTTGCTTTATTTCGAATGACCTCACCTTTTTCATTTAGCTTGTTTCTTAAAATCTACTTTGTACCGATTACATTTTTCTCCTTCAATCTTGGGATTAGTGCCCATGTGTCATTCTTCTTGATTTGATCAATCTCTTCTGTCATAGCATTTATCCAATCTTCACTGTTAAATGCCTCTTTCACTATTCTTGGTTCAAATTCAGCTATCAGACATGTGTTCTATCTTAGTTTGTTCCTTGTCATCACTGGATCATCCTTATCTCCTATAATCCGACTTGGTCCATGATGTCTTCTGACATACTTGGCTAATACAGGCTCGGTAGGCTCTGTATGATCTCCATCATCACTCGGTAACTAGATATTCTCTTCATTTTCTTCAACAGTTTTCTCGGTAGGACTTGTCGGTTGAACATAGACAAATTCATCATAATCTTCTGGTTCTTTGGAATTTCCTTCATCATTTCTTTCTGCAAATTCATCAATTTTCACATTTGGACTTTCTACTATTTTGTTAGATGATTTAATCAGACATTTAAATGCTTTGCTTCTAGAAGAATAACCTACAAATGTTCCTTCTTCACTTTTCTGATCAAACTTGCCATTTCTATCATCTTTGTGTACATAGCATCTACTTCCAAAGATTTTAAAATAACTTACATTAGATTTCTTGTCATACCAGATTTCATATGGTGTCTTCAAAGTACCTTTCTTCAGTTGTACTCGATTCATGGTGTAAACTGCTATGCTTATTGCTTCCCTCCAAAATGTTTGTGGCACTTTCTTTTCAATCATCAGGGTTCTAACACAATCCACAATAGATCTATTTCTTCTCTCAACAATTCCATTTTGTTGTGGAGTTCTTGGTGCAGAGACTTGTCTTTTAATACCATGATCATTGCAGAATAAGTTGAACTCATCAGATGTGAACTCTCCTTCTCTATCTGATCTAAGACATTTCAATTCTCTTCTTGTTTCATTTTCAACTCTTGCCTTGTACCATTTAAACATTTCAAAATTCTCTAATTTTTCTTTTAAAAACATTATTGACATCATCCTTGAGTAATCATCCACAAATAGTATGAAATATTTCTCACCATAATAACTTTGAACTTTCATAGGACCACAAAGATCACTATGCACAAGATCTAAAATTCCCTTAGAGGTGTAAGACTTACTTGTAAAGCTTGATCTTGTCATTTTACCCATCTAGCATCCTCGACACACAACATTCTTAGCTTTTTCAAGACTCGGTAGACCTCTTACTCGGTGCTTCTTACTTATTTTGATCATATTATCAAAATTTACATGACAAAACCTTTTATGCCATAACCAGGTATCATCTATCTTTGCATATAGACACTTGTTCCGAGTTGAGTCAAGGTGAAATGTATTACCTTTTGTTTGTGTCCTAGTAGTAGCTAACTTTCCATGCTTGTCATGAACTTTGATAATTCGTTTCTGAAATTCTATTTGGTAACCTGTATTGTTTAGTTGTGCTCCACTCAACAAATTGTATTTCAAACCTTCAACCCAATAAACATCATTGCATCTTGCATTGTCAAGAAGTGTTATAGATCCTTTACCTCTTACTGGACATGGTGCATCATTACCAAATCTTACATAGCCTCCATCATAATCTTATAACATAACAAACTTGTCTTTATCACCTGTCATATGATGTGAGCATCCACTATCTATGATCCAATAATCATTAGTATTTATGTGAGATATTAGGGCTTTTTCTTCATACCTTTCTTCATCTGATCCATCTTTGATAGTCACATTAACTACTTCCTCTATATCAGTTTCATCTGATTTATCATCATTGGATTCCTCATCGGCTATTAAGCATGTCTTTCTATCTTCTGAAGTCTCAGTGTCCTCTGTAATGATTATCTTTTTGTCTGTCATCTCAGTAATCTCTCTTTTTAGTAGAATCTTTGTTAGGACAATTAGAAGCCATCTGTCCTATTTTATCACAATTGAAACATTTCAAAGGTAGTTTTCCTTTATACTTACCTTTGCCTCTCGGTAACCTTCTAGCTAATAGTGCTTCAAACTCTTCTTGCTTTCTGATTTCCTCATACAATTTGTGTACTTCTTCCATGTTCTTATGAAATTTTTCACTTGCTCCATTGTGATCTCCTTCAGAGTACTTGTACTTTCTTTTGTTGTAATCATTAGATTCATCAAGATGAAAAGAACTAAATGCACATTCAACTTTATTTACTGAAGATCCACTGTTATCAAAGTTACTTAACTCAAATGCATGTAGCTTACCAATAGTAGCATCTAAAGAAACTAGCATATTAGGTACAAACCTCAATTCATTGATTGCAGAGACTCAGATTGCATAAGCCAGTAGAAGGGCTCTTAAAAACTTACTTGTTATATCGTTTTCTTCAATAGTTCCACTTGCTCCTTTGATTTGATTCACAATCTCCTTTAGTCTTGTACTATACTGGGTTATGTTCTCACCTTCATTCATCCTCATAGATTCAAGTTGTCCTCTTAGATTGTCTACTTTTGCTCTTTGAACATGTTTATCACCACCATATATAGATATGAGCTTGTCCCACATTGCCTTTGCATCATTGCAACCTTCTAGATCATTAAACTCTGAGTTGGTCAATGCAGATGTTATTTCAATCATTGCTTGGATATGTTCTTGCTTTGCCTTTATTTTTTCCATAGTCAATAGATAGGTGCTCGGTGTGATGAAATCATTCTCCAGATAATATACAACATATTCTCCAACTCCTGATAGGTGCAACTTCATCCTTTTCTGCCATGTAGAGAAACTTGACTTGTTCAGCTTCGGTGCATCCCTCTTATACATCTTTGGATCTTTGCCTCAAGTACCTTTAAACTTTATCTTCTAGAGTGAAAATATCTTATTCCAATTGATAGTTCTGATACTTAATGTAAGTGTAGATCCAATAGCCAACAAGATGAGAGGAGGGGGGGTGAATCACACAAACTTAATCTTCCATAAAAACATCAGATTCAACCTCGGTAACATATACTTCAGTAATATAACGAAAACTGCTAAACATGCAAAATCAAAAACATATAAATATCATATCACTCATAACACTAGATTTAACATGGAAACCCAAATAGTGTAAAACCACTGTGGGATTTCGGACCCACTAAGAAATATACTCTTCTATAGTATGCTCAGTTAAAAGAAAATCCTATTAAAGATTACAAACACATTGCTAGATGTGACACGGTTAAGGGATTTCCCTCAGATCTGTTAGGATCTTCACCTTGTTAGAAGTGACCTTATTAAAGGATTACAAACACTCAATTAGAATGTCACCTTGCTAGAGGGTTTTACAATTAAGACTGTTAAGTCCACTCAGTTAAGAGATTTTCTGTGACTTTCACAAAATAACAGTAATAAAAATCTATCTGCAACTTCACATCTAAAATGCTAAAGTAGATTCTTATTTGCTCAATACAATCTAGACATAGAGCTAATCTAGTCCATCTACTGGGCTTCTATACTCTATTATTCAAACAGGTCTTCAAGCTTCTGTGCTCGGTAATCACTATGTAGCATCCCAGTGCATACATTTGCTCGCATGCATTGTTTATCAACAATTACCTATTTATAAACAATTCGCCAACTGCTTAATCTCCTTGATCACATTTCCCATGATCAATCATAGCCATTAGATCTTCAAACTTTTCCAGGTTCAATGTATCCTTCGATCTGAAAAACATTTTACCCTACCTTGGAACTTGCATACATTTCTTGTAACTTATGCTAGGGTAATGTGGTTCAATCTGTGTTGTAGATCTTCATGCCGATCTTCCTTTGCCATAGATTCATTAACAAACTTCATGCACGACATACCAATCATTTAATTAGTTCCAGTTCATCAATTTCCTTCATTAAATAATTCATGTAGCCATTTAATGTATTTTATTACAGCTTGGTAACAACTTGGTAATAACTCAGTAAATACTAAACTTCACTCGGTAGACATTCTTCCTTCATCAACTGATAGCGATAACCTTAGGGTTTACCGATTAGGTTCTTTGCTCGGTAACATAGTATAGTATTAACCTTCCAATTTACAACATATGTATGATGTTAAAACAATCTAAACATCATGATCTCATCATTGTCTGACTCGGTAATAGTTGCCCATTGAATATCTCATTCATCCCCTTATTCATCATATTCTTTTTGTGTCTTTTACTGACATCTTTATACTCATCAAATCATACTTCTCAAGATATGGCAACATCATCATGAATTAGAAAATTAATTTCTTGACATCAATGACAAAATAATAATATTAAGACAATAAATCATCCTTAATCAGTTATATTTATAATCATCAACAACCTTCTCAATATCCTTATTGAAATGCCAATAATCTCCCATTGTTTGTTATAATGCCAAATGCCAATAATAGACTGCATTGTGAAGCTTCTTCTTTTCCAAGACATTGAATTCCAGTTTGATCTTCTTTTCCTTTCCACAGAATAAGCTTAATTGAGAATGGATCATCAGAGATCCTAGTGTTGCCATTTTTTATAATTATGTTGTGATTGTCATTGATGGACACACACTTGCATTGAGATCATTTTTGTATGTATTAATTAAAGCTCAACCGGTACATGTTCCAACCGGTATGATGCATTATAGTCCTTAGTCTATTGGTGTTTTGTAGAAAGTAATTACCGATCTGAAGCGGTATGTTGACCCCAAGCGGTTTGAGGATCTCAAGTGGTACGAAGGATCAAAGTGGCAGAACACATATCTCCTAGTCTTCATTTTGGCAAACTAGCAACCAACATTTTACTTGAACCGGTATTTTGTATGAACCGGTAATACTTTGTGATGAGTTACAAACCAATATTTTGTGATGAGTTACCATCCACGGATTGTTTGACAGTGCTGACACTTTAATGGTTCTTTTTCTGTCGTGTTACCAGATATGTCTAGATGCATTGAACCTAGGAAATTGTATTGTAATCCTATTGGACCGACATGAAATCAAATTCCTTTATAAGGACATCATGTCTAGGGTTTTAGGTTGTTGGTGTTGTTGATGTTGTGGCTAGGGTTTAAGGTGGTTGATATGTGAGAGAATGTATGAATGTGTAGAAGACTGAAGTAATGCTGGAATGCATTAGGAACGAGCTATAAAGGATCTAACCAAGCAATCTGTGCTATTTGCTAGATCACTCACTTGTTGATTACTCACATCTTCGACAAGTTTGTAGCCCTTAACCGGGTAGGCACAAAAGCCTTTTGTAAATCCTCTAACAAGGTGGTTCACATCTGTGGATCTAAAATCCTCTAGCAAGGTAGTCTTTGATCAGACTTATCTCCTAACAGAGATTGAGATTCCTAACAGGATCTTTTCTAGTAGAGAATATTGTAAGACCTTAACCGGTCTGACCTTAACCGGTCTGGTTTCTATTCTGTAGATAGTTACTTGTGAGTTCCATCTCACTAAGGTTTTTCCCATTTGGGTTTCCACATAAAAATCTTGTGTTATGGTGTTTGTGCTTCTGTGGGTGAATGCATTATTTGCTATTTGGTTTGCATGTGTGCTAACTGGTTTGTCTGCTAAACTATTTTACCGGTTTACAGTTAGTCTTGCAAAGTGTTTTAGTGCAAAGATTTTTGGCATACTAATTCACCTGCCTCCTTTTAGTATTCATGACCTAGGTCTTCAATTTTACAATCAATATATAGTCTAAAATACCTTCCTCTACTATAACACCAGCGAGTATTTGAGATAGGGCATTATATTTTGCCTTTCGTTGAATGAAGTCTACTGATTCAACAGGTGCAGTAGAGCTAGAGTGTGATGTGGAAGCCATGATAAGCAGAGAAATTTGAAAAATACCTTCATAAATCAAAATTTAGGGCTTGCAAATTACACTTCACCACGCACTCCTTCGGTTGCTGAAATATCACTTTGTGTTCTACACTTGACCGATTGATATTCACTTTTGATTCTTCTTCAAGGTTTTGAAAAATTCTTTGAATCACAATCCAAATTGCTTTTCATTTCTCAATGCTTAAAAAAAACTTCTTCGCTCGAGAACTGATAAGTGAAAAATGACTTGAAAAATCCTTTTAAACAGGTTCTTCACCTACCACAATAAATGCTCCACTATTAGGGTGTAAACATTAATTTGCCTTTTACCGTTTCTGATCTTCTGCCAGTTGATAGGTATCACATACCGGTTAAGGTCTTTTACTGGTGTAAACCGGGGTTCTAAACATTTCACCATTTGCTCCCCCTAAGCTTTTCTGATGCTTAGTTTGTTGGTTTAGTGACATCCACACTAGGTGTAGAAACTGATTCCTCTTGAGACACTTCTTTTGGCTTCTTCTTCCAGGTTTTCTTCATATCCACTTGAGCAGTTTCAAGATCAATCTTTCCTTTCGGAGTGACCGGTATATCATCCGATATGTTCTTTCTCATTCTGCAGAATCTTCCTGTATGACCTGATTTGTTACAATGATAGCAAATCATTCTAGGTTCTTTCCAAGGTCCATTATTCATGTTTCCACTCTTCCTTCTACATGTTGCAATAGTGTGACCACTACCATGATAGATCAAGCAGGTTTCTCTCCATCTGGTTCCCGCTTGATAGCCACTATTTCCTGACTGATGATTATAGGTATTAAACCGGTTTGGGTTCCGGTTCTTAGAGGGTTCAGAAAAAACTCCTTGACTCCTTGGAGGATACCATCCCATGTTGTGCATGATAAACCTACATTCAAATTCTCTATGCCCAAAATTGTTGCATGCATAACAATTACCATTGAATCTATTGGGTCTAGGCTTATCATTTAGAAAATAAGGAAAATTATTGTAAGCCTTACTTCTACATACATTTGCAGTGTGTCCTTCCTTGAGACAATTAAAGCAAATAGGTTTGGACTTTTGCTTACCTTTATCCTTTGGTGCCTATTGCTTCTTTGATGCTCCATCTTTTGTTCCAGAGGTCTCACCTTCCTCATATTCAGAGAAACCAAGTCCATAGGTATTCTTTACCAGTTTAGCTAATTCAAGCTTTTGCTCTAGCTTAACAAAACTCTTATTGAATTTGGAAAGTATTTCCTTTGACTCAGTAAGTTCTCTGGTAATAGTAGCATTATATTCCTTCAAGGTTGCATTCTTAGAAATAGCCATGTTTATTTCACCTTGCATTTCCTTTTTTTTATACTTTTCTCTCTTGGAGATGAGTGGTAATTGCACTGATCTCTTGCTTCAGCTTGGAGATCTCATGATCTTTGTCTTTTACAAGATCTTCAGCTTTCCTCTGGTTCTCAAGCTCTTGACACATTCTAATAGTCAATCCTTCAAGTTCCCTTCTTAGGTTGGTATTAGACTCATTCAGTTTTTCAACTTCTTGATTTAGGTCTTCCATGTCCGCTTCATCAAAAGAACAATTTTTAGTTAGCTCCATCAATTTATTAGCATGCTCTCTTCTTTTTGCCTAAACGGCCTTATATTTGACTTCAAGTTCATCATAGGCTTGCTCAGTCTAAGTGAGCCGATGAGTAAGTTCCCTCACAGTGTATTCCCCAATATCTCTTTCCAAGTGGTTAGACTTATAGAAAGGTTGGTTCTGATACCAATTGATGAATACTAAGAGGGGGGTGAATTAGTATACCAAAAAATACTGAACTCAAACACTTTATTAGTCTAGTAGTAAACTGGTATAATAGTTTAACTAACAAACTAGTTAACACAAATGCAAACCAAATAACAAGTAAGGCATTCACCCACATAAGAACAATCACCATAACACAAGATTTTGATGTGGAAACCCAAATGGGAAAAACCATGGTGAGATGAAACTCACAAGTAACTATCTGCAGAATAGTAACCAGACCGGTTAAGGTCAGACTGGTTAAGGTCATACAATGATCTTTACTAGAACAAATCTGGTTACGAATCTCAATCTCTATTAGGAGATAAGTCTGATTAAAGACTACCTTGTGAGAAGATTTTAGATCCATAGGTGTGAGTCACCTTGTTAGAGGATTTAGAAAGGCTTTTCTGGGCCTACCCAGTTAAGGGTTTCTAACTTGTCAAAGATGTGAGTAATCAACAAGTGAATGATCTAGCGAATAGCATAGTTTTCTTGGTTAGTTCCATGATAGGTCATTGCTAATGCATTTCAATATTACTTCAATCTTCAGTAAATCCACATTCTATTACATTTTAGCACACAAAATTGATCTTCTCTATTAAGATCGCACATACAAGAATTCATCAACCACCAAAAACCCTAACAGCTACACACATACTAAAACCCTAGACATGATGTCCTTAAAAGGAAACTGATTTTATGTCGGTCCAATAGGATTACATTGCAAGTTCCTAGGTTAAATGTATCTAGACACATTTGGTAACACAACACAAAATCACCGTCAAAGTGTCAGTGGATGGTAACTCATCACAAAAATATACCGGTTGGTAACTCATCACAAAGTATTACCAGTTTATACAACTTTACTGATTACCGATTGGTAACTCAGAGTAATACCAGTTTAACTATTAAACAGATTACCAGTTAACAAAAGTGAAGACTGGGAAAATGATAATTGTCGCTTCTAGTTACTTTTCTCCATTCCGCTTGAGATCCTCGAACCGGTTGAGGTCCTCATGCCGCTTGAGATCGATAAACACTTTCTTCAAGACACCGATAGTCTAAAGACTATAACATAATACCAGTTTGAAACAAACACCGGTTGAGCATAACTCATACATACAAAAAATGATCTCATAGAAAGTTTGTATCCATCAATGACAATTAGAACATAATCATAAAAAATGCCAACACTTCTTTCCATCAACCAAGGGTAGAATGCATGATTTTCAATTTTCAGCAATGCCCCCTAAAGATTATTCCTTAGTTAGATGAAGAATCTCCTATTGGTGGAGGGTTACTTTGTTCTACTGGTGTAGAAATAGATTCATCAACTTTCTGATCTCCTATAGCAAGAATATCCCATAAGGATAGGGTTGTGGGAGCCTTTTTAGCTGCTCCACAATATTAAGGGTCATAGGGATAGACACCTTTGGCTCCTCAGGTTTGTAGGTGTTGGAAAATACACACTCCAATGAGAAATTTTAGGTGATTGAAGGTATTTTCATTGATGGAAACCTTATAATCATGTGATACCGGTAGGCAAATAGGCACTGGCACCAGTAGACTCTACACCGACATACAGATCACCGTCACCAAAAAGATTGATCACCGGCACCATGGCCGATAGGAATTTTGTTTAAATGTATTTTGTATTTAATTGTAAAATATTTTGTAAGTCGACTTGGTGTATTGTAATACGACTCATATATGTATGAGATCATTATTGATCATTTAGAATGCATACCGGTATGAAAAGAAGATAGTAGACCTAATCTGCAAATTATTGGGATAAGGGTTTATGTATATTGCCGACCTTAAAACGATACTGAATCTAGCATAGTAGATGTTGATTTGGAGTAGTACAAGACATTGGATTAGTATAATACATTTGTAAGTCAGTGTGACTTATTTGTAATTGAGCAGTGAGCTCTAGGCACTTGGCCTTCCTGCATGTGTAGGCCCCTATTGTAAGCAGTAATATTCTATTATTGGCCAATAAGTGAATATTGTGGGTCACAAATCCCACTGAGGTTTTTCCCACACCAGGTTTCCTTCTTAAAATATTGTGTTATGGTGTGTCTCTTATGTTGTGGTTGCTATTCTTATTTACTGCATTATTTTTGGTTTACCGGTACACAGTTTGATATGCTTTTCATGTTATAAGTTAAGAAAATTATTATACTGGTCATACATTGATTTGCGCCCCCCCCCTCTCAGTATCTTTGGAAATCCTAACAATTGGTATTAGAGCTTGGTCCTCTATTTTAAAAAGCCTAATAGCTTGAGGAAGATCTTGACACCAGTAGAGATGGAAAATTTGAGAAAGCAATTGGAAACAACTCTTTTAGACTATGATGCAGAAAAAGTAAATAATATCAAACTTGAGGATGATTTGAAGGCTGCATAGGATATCATTTGAGGACTTCAAGAAAATTTCACTATAGCAAGGAATAAAAGAAAAGAACTTTGTGAAAATATGCAGAATGATGAAGATGAAAAGGAAACTCTTAATGATTTGGTAAACAAACTAAGACAAGAGAACAATACAATGAAGAATGAGATGCAAGATATGACTATGAGATTTGTAAAGAAATTGAAGATAGAAAGAAGAATGAAGATGATTTGGTTAGAAGACTAAATAATGCTGGAAATGAAAACACAAGACTCAGTCATGAATGTTAGGATTCCCACAGATAGTGAGAGGGGGGGGGTGAATCAGTATCTAATTGGTAATATGATTTTCTTAACTTAAAACATGTAGAGCATATTAATACTGTGTATCGGTAAGCAAGAAGTAATGCAATAAATAGAGATAAAAACAACCACATGAAAAACACACCATAACACAAGGATTTAACAAGGAAACCCGATGTGGAAAAAACCTCAGTGGGATTCGTGACCCACAATATTAACTTACTGGCCAATAAGAGAATATTGCTACTACAAGAAGGACCTGCACATGCAGGAAGGCCAAGTACCTAGAGCTCACTACTCAAATACAAAATAGGAAGTCTCACTGACTTACAAAAAGGATTATATGAATCTAGTGTCTTGTACTACTTCAAAGTAGCATCTATAATGCTAGATCTAGTACCGATTTCTGCTCTGCTTCTTACATAAACCCTTAACCTATAATTCTCATAATAGGGCTACCTTATTTCGCCTAATTACATTCCTCTTACTTTTCCACAAAATATTCTACAATGATCTCTCTTATATAAGAGTCATTTTACAACTTTCCAAGTCGGCTTACAATGATTTTACAATAATAAACAAAATATATTACAACAAAAATTGTCTCGCCCTCTGTGTCGGTATGCTTCCTTTCACTGTCGGTCCTAGTGGTCTGAGTGGCAGTGTAGAGTCTGATCTTGCTAGTGCTGGTGGAATTCCTTGCCAGTGTCATAGGATTGTAAGGATACCATCAATGACAAAACCTTCAATGACCTACAATGTCTCATTGTAGTGTGCATATGCCAACAATGAAAATGAGATGTTGAAGACAGATTTGATGCATACACAAAATGACAGAACTAAACTCATGAGACAAAAAGGAATCTTGGAGAATGAACGGACTGTTGCCAATCAACACGAGGAGAAATTCAAGAAAAGTTTAGAAGAACTTATTGACATGCTGAAGAATCAGAAACCTAATGGTGATACAAATGGCCTTGACTTTGAAGTTGGTGAAAGCTCCGGTACTGCAAACAATCATGATCATAGTAAACTGGTAAGACAACCTAATGCTTACAAATTCAATGGGAAATGCTTTAATTTTAACAAGTATGGTCATAGAGAAAATCAATGTAGATCTAGAAATTATCAGAACACTACTACACCCACCGGTCAATGTTCTAAATGCAATAAAATTGGTCATAATTCAGAAAACTGTAGAATGAATGTAAGATGTTATGTTTGTGGAAGATTTGGACATCTATCTAATCAATGCAGAACACAAACCGACATAGGAAATGGGAAAGCTATTTAGAAAAATGATCTGACTTGTTATGCTTGTAATAAGATTGGACATATTGCAAAATTTTGTAGAAGCAAGACTCCACCGGCAAATAACAAAGGTCCTAGTTTGAAAGGTAAAGAAAAAGTTGAAGAGGTAAAGAAAGAATTCTCAAAACAATGGATCAGAAAGTTAGATCAGAATGTTGATGGGAATACTCCTCCATCGGTAGGATAGAGTATCACTCCGCTGGTAGGAGACTCTTCATCTAACTGAAGGAAAATCCTTTGGGGGTTTAGCAATAAACTGAAAAAACATGCTAACATACCCTTGGTTGATGGTGAGAAGTTGAAATTACTTCTTTATCGGCAGATGAGTTAAGTTGTGACTGAACCGATAAGCATCAAATATGGTAGTTGGAGAAAATAACATTATAAAACAAGTGTTTTGGCTCCTTTTTCAGATTCGAGAGCACGGAATTCCCAAGCGAAGGCATTCTTAGCGAAGAAGTGAAGCAATTCATCCAAGCACTCATCCTTAAGGTAGATTGAGATATTTATAATTATGGCTTCCTCAACCACTCCTGAATTTATTGTAAACCCTATTGTGATTGAAGTAATCAAGTGCCCTAGACCCATATTCAAACTTGTTACCAAAATAGCAGAGAAAGATGATACACTAGGTGCATTTTCTCAAATTCCTAAGGGATTAGTATATGTTGAAGACCCTAGGATATACATACATTGTCATATAGAGGAATTAGGAGATGATGAAATCAAGAACATGTATCAGACTATGATTTGTGATGAATCTGGAAATATAAAACCGGAATATAAGATAGTGGAAACCCTAGGTTTTACTAAAATCCTTAGTGTCCCGGATTTTCCCAAGGATATTATAAGGATTGTGCTAAGTAGAGTGCATGGAAAATTCTTTTGGTTGGATTCAATTCATAAGATCACCAAAGAAGAAATAAAGGCAGTAAGAGGGTTACCTTCCATCGGTAGCAGGCCTGACAGAACTAAAAAGGTCTCTATTGACACAGTAATAGACCTAACCGGCGCAACATTTGACAAAAGGTCTCTAAGGGTAAATGATGTGAAGGATATCAATGTCAAATTTGTCAGTATGATTTTAGGCTACAAGGCTACACATGCCAATAGGTTAAACTCAGTATCAATCCTATGTATTAAAAGTGCATATGATATGGTTAACAACAATGCTAGAATAGATGTGTGTGAATGGCTCAAAGATGAATTAATAGACAATCTGAAGAAGATAAAGGGAGATAAGAAAGGAACCTTTAGATTTGGAAATTTGATTGTATGTTTAATGTTGTATATTACTAAGCATGTACCCAGTATTGGTAGGAGAGATTTTGGTTTTGACATACTGGTAGGAAAGCAACTTTTGGATACACTAAACAAAATGGGAGATAACAAGGAGAAAAACTTAAATGAACATTTTTAGGCACTAAAAGATTGAATGAAGACTAGAACAAGACTGTCATAGGCAATTGTGGATAAATATCAAAAGGAAATATGTTTTGTAATTAAGAAAGATGAAATCTGGATGGAGGCAGTTGTCCCTAGGACTATCTAGGTAACTGAAATGGGCTATGAAACAAATGATAACATCATAAAAACTTATGCAAAAGCCCTCCTTGAAGCACCAAAGGAACCTACTGAGAAAGTATTTGGAAATGCAGAAACAATTGAAAGTGGAATTCAGTCAAGGAAAAGGGTTAAGAAAGTTGAACAAACTATGAAAAAGGGAACTCAGTAGGCAAAGACTATTAAGGAAGATGTTTCGAAAAAACTAGTATCAAGGAAAGTGAGCTAGAAGGACTTCAACCGGAAGTTCATCTTTCATCGATTGGAACTTCTTCTGAGAGTGATATACCGATAGTATTCAAAAGGGTAGAAAGGAAAAAAAAACTCTCACCGGTACCGTCACCCACACCCAGGAGAACCAAACAAAAGCAACAGCTAGTCAGGCCTCTAGTAAGGAAGTTGACTCTGAAGAAGAAAAAGGTAAAACAAGACATTGCTCCACTAGATAAGCTTCGTAGTGAAATAACAGAGGATGGAAAGTTGAAGAACATAAGCAACCTATACAATACACTTTTCGCTGATGACAGAGAGAGCATAGAAAATAGTGTAATTTTACACTTGGATATTTATAAGAACTTTTTAATGGAAATTGTTGAGGAAATACCCACTAATCTTTACAGAAGACTTGAAGCTATAAGGGTAGCTATTGTTGAGTTGGACAAGAAAATAAAAATTGAAAAATTACTTACAGTTCACCTAGCGAACTCACTTGAAGAGATTGATTAATTAATCAGTGAGGCCAACCAGACTATATTCTCAACCGGTCACCGACATGTAGCACTGATGGTAGGGAGAATGAATGAAATTTCAGAAGAGACTGCAGACCAATGGGACATATTCTTTGTTGAAAAGGAGAAATAGGAAGAACTCAAAAGACCCAAGACTATCAGAGTATATCAAGAAGACAAGGATAAGGGGAAAGGAAAGGAAGGTGGACCTCTGAACCTTATGATAACTGACAACTTACCCCCACCTCTTTCTGATACTCCACCGGTAGAAACAGTTGACACACAACCGACTACTGAGAGTATGGAGACTCTTGTAGAGGATAAAAATCCTGAGTCTGAAGTTTTGTATACCATGAATATTGATACACAAGAGGTGAATACTGTGGTAGATAAAGAAACCACTGAAGATAAGAAGAAAGATGTGGTTACTAAGCCACCAAGTGCAAATGTGGAAATTAATGTTAGCACAAAGATAGAGAAATCGACAAAGGACTCTACTGAGAATCAATCAGAGAAACTAGAAATGAATAGTGCAGATGCAAATACACAGAAACCAAAAGTACATTCAGAGACTACATCTGATAAACCGGCAGTTGAGACCTAAGAGAAACCATCTTAGGCACTGGAACAGAAGCAGGTTGATGTACAAGTTAAAACTAAGACAATGCGGCCAGCAAAAACTGAAAAACCAAAACCTTTGCTAATAGAAATGCATACCCAAATAGATCCTCTTGAGAAAGAGGAAAGCAAGGTTATTAATACAACCGGCATCATGGAAATTGTGAAAACAGTTGGACAGACATCTGGTACTTCTATAGTAGAATTCTAGCCTACAAATGTAACAAAGGTCTTATTGGACTCAATAAAGAAAATCATAGAGTGTAATGCACAAGCCTATAAGGCTATTGATGATACAATCCCCATTCTTAAATTGATAGCACCCAAGTGCATTGTGGATAATAAAGATTCTTTAAGTGAACTAGACACATTATCTAAATACATCATTGACAACATTTTGACAATTGATCAAATAAATGAGGACATAGTTAAGGAGAAAATGAGTAAAGAGAAAGATTTGATGAAAAAATAAAGAAGTGCACGGGACACATTGGCACACTTTTACCGGAACTAAACAAAAAAATAATGGAGTTTAAGGAACTCTATAGAGATACATGCAAAACAAATGTTCTGACAACAGATATAGACAAGGAAACAAGTAAAGTACAAAAGGAGATTGATAATATAGCTGATAACCTCATCGGTTCATTTGAACCATTATTAGTTACAGAGTAGAAGATACACAGTCTTCAAGAAAAACTTGAGAAATTTGAAAACAAGAAAGATAAAATAAAAGGGAAGGCAAAAGACCTTAAATGCAAACTCGGCCCCAAATTGGAGTACCACATCTCTTTGAGTAAAGAGATCTCTAAGGAACTTGTTCAAAGATTAAAGACACTAGAGGAACAAATGCATCACCTCATCGGTACTATTCAAAGGATAGAGGCTGCATTGAAAGACAGTAAAAAGTTAACTTAGAGTCTAAATTTGGTATTAGCAGAACTATTTCAGATTGTAACCCACAGTATACAAGGATCCAGGCAGGAAACACACTCCATTAACAACAAATGACAACCTTTGTCATTGATGTCAAAGGGGGGTTAGTGAGATGAGAAAAATGATCAGAACAGGATATCATCAGCTCAGGGGGAGCATGAATTTTTGACAACATAGTTTTGGTAAGAAATTCTTTTTGGACATCTTTTTTTGGACACATTTTTAATTTTTCTCATGAGTGTTGCCATCAATGCCAAAGGGGGATATTGTTGGCAAATACACACTCCAATGAGAAATTGTAGGTGATTGAAGGTATTGTCATTGATGGCAACCTTACAATCATGTGCTACCGGCAGACAGACACAAGCACCAGCACTGACAAACTCTACACCAGCATACAGATCACCGACACCATGGCCGATAGGAATTTTGTTTAAATATATTTTGTATTTAATTGTAAAATATTTTGTAAGCCAACTTGGTGTATTGTAATATGACTCATATATGTATGAGATCATTATAGATCATTTAGAATGCACAGTATGAAAAGAAGATAGCAGACCTAATGTGCAAATTATCAAGATAAGGGTTTATGTATATTGCAGAGCTTAAACTAGTACTGAATCTAGCATAGTAGATGTTGATATGAAGTAGTACAAGACATTGGATTAGTATAACCTATCTTGTAAGTCAGTGTGACTTGTTTGTAATTGAGCAGTGAGCTCTAGGCACTTGGCCTTCCTGCATGTGCATGCCCCTATTGTAAGCAGTAATATTCTCTTATTGGCCAGTTAGTGAATATTGTGGGTCACAAATCCCACCGAGGTTTTTCCCACATTGGGTTTCCTTTTTAAAATATCATGTTATGGTGTGTCTCTTATGTTGTGGTTGCTATTCTTATTTACTGCATTATTTTTGGTTTACCGATACACAGTTTGATATGCTTTTTCATGTTATAAGTTAAGAAAATTATTATACCTGTCAGATACTGATTCACCCCCCGTCTTAGTATCTGTGGGAATCTTAATAGTAGGATGTTAATTCCTTAGGTTTATGATAAGGAGGAACCATGGCAGGCTATTCTTGAGCTTTGTCTAGACCCATCTTAGGCTAGTGTGAAAGTACCTTGCATCTCAATCTACATTTTGAGTGGAGGTTATAGTCCAATTGCACCAGAGAAGCCTTTGAGGTAGACGTGGAAGCATCATTAGCAAATACTACTTCTTCGCCTTTCATCCAAGAGAAAAGCATTTGATCTGGGGTAATTTCTGACTCTTTCTCTAAAGACATGCCCTGCATCTATGCAGTGAGTATGACATTGTCCATCCCTAGGGATGCATAGATCTTAGCATCAAGATTCATTCCTTGGCTCCGTTGCTCCACCAACTTTTGCTG
Organism: Cryptomeria japonica; assembly: GCF_030272615.1. NCBI lineage: Eukaryota > Viridiplantae > Streptophyta > Pinopsida > Cupressales > Cupressaceae > Cryptomeria > Cryptomeria japonica. The sequence continues at coordinate 67,774,971 of NC_081413.1, read as the reverse complement.
CAAATTTCCCCATGCGAAATTCCTTGGCATGTGAGCTTCATGACAGGGGAAGCACCAAGAATTAGTTTTGTCTACAAATTTATTTCATCCTATGACCAACTCTTTTCTTTGACTTGGTGGTATAGCCTATAAAGGAGTTGGGATTGGAACAATTTTCTTATTTGGTTGTGACTAGTAGCTTTAGCACCTCCTTTGTATTGATTATGTTGACATGAAGACTTCCTAGCTTGATAATTTTGAAACAGGGGCCTTACGCGGGCTACTTGTTACCACTTTATATTCATTATCTCATTTGAAAAGGTCTGCAATAGGTTCTTCATGTCATTCACCTCGGTCACTAAAGAAGATGATGTAGAAGTGTGGCTTTGTTGGGCACTAGGATATACAAGAATGGACTATAGGTGAGTTGATGTGCTTGGAGGAGTTTTCTTCAAGACTTCCCCAAATAATTTGGCCTAGACTGGAATGGGACGCCAGAGAGGAAGTTTCCTCGCATCGATCAAGTTATTTTCCACTTGGATTTTTGATTCATATAAATTTGGGAGTTTTTTCACGCCAAGGGATTGTACCATGATGGATATATCCAAATTGAATGCCTTGTGAAAAAACACAAAAGCCATATTTGTAGGAGGATGATCGGTGGCATGAATTCTTTGCCAATTTTTGTGAAATCTGGTACTGAAGTTAGTAACAGCCTCCTAAGGAGACCACTTTATGGTTATCAACTCTTGTAGCAAGGAAGATCTATTAAATTTTTTAGTAAATTTCTCGAAGAAACGATCTCCCAGCTGGTCCCAATCAACAATTGAATTAGACTATAGGGATCGATACCTTTCTTAGGGTTTTCCTTTAAAGGATGTTGCTAGTAGCCTTAATGTTACATTCTACTGGGTGACATTGTGTACAGTTGAGGCTGGAATGGGATCCTATTGATTTGGGGGAATAGGTGGGATAAGAGGACTCCCACTATCCCATGTGAGAAAATTTTGAAGAGGAGGAATAACCATTTGTACAGGGATTGGGACTGGGATTTGGGCACCACCTCTCGAAACTCTAGGCTGGACTGCTACTAGATGTGGTACCAACAGGTTTGGATTCAATGCAAATTGACTTGAGGTAACATGCCTATGGCTCATACACTCACTTTAGATAGAGGAAATTTCTGGTCCCACTGGACATGACAAATAAATAACCTGTTGATGCCTAAAATTACTTCCAAGACAACAACCTTATGGGAAGTTCATTAAGCAAGGGACCTGGTTCACCTTAATGAACAACCTTCAGGATTTAAGAACCTGAATCTTCATTCTTATGGAAAGGGAAATGGGAAGAGAAAACTTAAATTTAAGCTAATCAATGTGATGTGCCAGAATTTAAAACTCAACTTCTAAGGCACAATAAACTATACATTAAATGCATAATTCAAATGGCCAAACTATCTTTTATTGTCATAACATTCATTCTAGATCCACTGCCAACATAATTTTTTGTAATCATAACCAACACTGAATTTAAAGAACTTAAAACATGATCCATCCAGTAGGAACTATATTTAGAATCATAAATCTCAAACAATTACAAAAATATCAGTCTTCTTTTCACTCAACATAAAGCATATTATAAAGCATATATAGTATAGAAAGGTCAAGACTTGGCACAATCCAAAATATTAAAACATAGAATAAAATTTATAAAGTTTGAATATTATCAATATCTGCCCCGAATGGTGAATCTCCTGAAATGACCATCAAAATTCTCTTTTAAAACCCCACTGAATGTGGATGCAGAAGCTTGTGACATGTCATGATGGCTACATAACCATTGCCTTAAGCAAACAGTTTCCAAAATGATCTATGTCCCCAAAATTAATCTCCACCATCAATGGCGATCTCATATTTTTTCTATTCTTTTGTGCCTTTCTGCTGAATATCTTTCACCACTATGTGGCCACTCAACAGGTCTTCAACTCCCCATTTCTTTCCTTTCTCAAATAGATTCGCCAACCTAACAAGTGGTGCTTGGGAGGGGCTTCAGATTTTGCCTTTTATTTTCCTGAAAGTATATCCACTGAAATGAAACATGGCAACTCGATTGACAATGAGCGGGCCCAGCAAAACCAAAATACTGACAAATAACACATGGAAAAAAAACAGAACTTGACAAACACAAAGGGAAGATGTCTCCTCTAAATCCTTCCTACTTGACGTGTGGCGGTATAGGAAAAGGATATGAGAATTATAAAAAAGGGAACCAACAAAACAAGAGAAATCTGTGGGTAAAATAAGGAACTTATTCACACTCCCCAAGTGAAAAATAATAATTTATAATGCCCTTTCTATCTAGGTGAATCCTTTGGACAATGTTACTTGGAATGGTAGACATATTTTCCTAAATAATATAATGATATATCATGGCTACTAAATTATGGAGGAACTATGCTAATCTATTTCCTTCTCTAAATAAATGTAGCATTATATTATTCTAGAAAGATTTGAGATAGGTATGGACATCATCAATCAAATCACTAATTTGGTAACTATAGTTAGCTTTGTTAATTAGGAGATTAACCACATTGAAGGAGTCACCCTCGAATAATAATATTTTTCAACCACCCTTTTTTTAGCTATGAGGATTTCATGAAAGATCACCATGCCACTTCAACAAATTTTACATTCCACACCGCAAGGTCGTTTGCATATACAAAGATTATCCCCCCATCATGGTTTTGCATGATGCCACACCTGCTTGCCTACTCCGAGTTCCCATGTGAGGAACCATTAAAGTTTATTTTTAACAAACCATAAGTAGGGGGAACTTTGTTTTGTTCGATTTGATTCATTATATTTATAGCTTAAAAGTAATATAAAGTGTTTGAAATTTGTTATAACTTTAAAAGGAATATGTAAGAAATATTTGTTATTATATGACCAAATTTTCTATTTGGTTATGGTTGTAGTGGGTTTGGGGGATATATTTGTAGGAAAATTAGCTTATAGTGTACGGTACAATTCTTTAATCATTGCAAAGGTCTTAAAGGTACCAAAATTACATTTCTAGTTCTTCAACCTATGTCTTGATAATATAAGCACCTAGAAACAAAATTCCTTGTTAAGAGAAAAACTAAATGATTTTTATTTATCATAAATCATAATATGTTTCAATGGTTTCCAGAGGTAAATGATGATGGAAGATCCAAAATGATTTCATAAATTGAAAACATTCAAAGGATACAAAACCATTTCCCTAAAAAATGAAATTCTTCAAGTAAAAGAATGAAGGGAAGGGCTTGGAAGAGATTGAGAATATAACTCCAAGAATTTAATCCCAATAGACATATTTACAAAGATTGCTTTAAGGTCTCATATTTATTACAAGGAAAAAAATGTTATTGAAAAGAATAGGTTACAGAATGAAAAATTATATTAAATTCTAAGCTCATACATAGCAATTTGTATTCTTAAAATGAAAATACCAAGTCTAGAGAAAATAAATGATACTAAAAGTATTAATTTTGAGATTGAAATGAGCCAATTAAAAAATATATGAACATTATATAAGAGCCAACAATATAATATTAAAATGCAATGTAAAAAGGGTCCCACCCCGTAGCATGATGGTTAAGTCACGAGCCCCAGTTTGGGGAGGTCAAGTGTTTGAATCCCTTGGTAGGCGTTTGCGTTGACGGCGGATGAAGGAAGACAATTTGTACTCCCCGCACATGAGCACATAGGGAATACTGCTAGGCGCCATACACATGTGATTGCCAGTGGAGTGATAAGGGAGGTCAATGATGTGGAGCGATAAGGAGACGGCTGTGGAGTGATAAGGAGTTGCAGTGGAGCTACTCTGGAGAGATAAGGAGACAGTTGTGGAGTGATAAGGTGGTGTGTTTGGAGAGATAAGGAGTGAGAGATATAAGGTGAATGGAGAGATAAGTCGTGGATAGATAAGGAGAAGGGAGATATAAGGAGTATTGTGGATTGTAGGATCGATATGCTGCATGAGACCCCACTGGTTCATAGCTCCAGTCAAAAGCTACTATATTGTAGGGGCAAGACCCCATATTATCTTAGGTTAGTGGATTGTTGTAGAGCAGTTGAAATTGTAATATTTGTTACCGATCAAAAAAAAAATGCAATGTAAAAATTCTAACACCGATATTTCACACACATAAGCTATGTTCTATAGCTAACATATAAAGCATTGAATATTAAATAAAATTCTTGAAATAGAGGGTTTCAATATATGGAAGAGAATACACCTCTAATGTCATCAATAAAATTATGTTAAATTTTGGGGAGATTAGCCTAAAGATGCAAAAAATTGAAACTACCTTCAAGAAAATCATGCAGAATAGTGTGGCTCTACTGAGAGTGTCCGCTACCAATATGTCAGCTATGGTGGCTAGATTGAAGAAAATGCACAATGGCAGGAGCTTTGTTGATCTAGAGATGGATGTTGGGGTCTCTAGCTCCAAGGATATACCTCTGACCATGAGGAGGACTAGACAAAGCACTAAGGCTATGGAGGCTCCTATACCTCAAGATCTTCTTGACCTCAAAGAATCTGCAAATACCATGTTAATGCTAGAGGAAGAGGCTACTGATAGTCTCAATATTTTCATGTAGTTGGGTGGTTTTTTGCCAGTACCTCGTTTGTTTTTTGTTGTGTTTATGTTGTCCTTCTCTCTTGTAGCTCCTTTTGTTTAGCTATTGTTAATGTTGTTCTAGCTACTTTATTCATATATCTTTGGATATGATGTACAGGGTTTCAAGTCCCCTCAAAACCTATTTTTGCTTAATCAAAAACATTATGTTAAATTTAAATAACTTTAATTCCTAGCCATAAAAATAAGTATAAATTTGAGTTACTTATCATGGGGTATCAGAATAGATAATGGTCATTTGAATATAAAATCATAATCAACCCTTAATAATTTAACTCTATATAATGGCATAACTATTTTGTACTACAAAATATCTACCTATTTAATTTAGATTCATTACTACATGAGAATTGTGAAAATGAGCTAATTTATTGTAATTTTTTACATAGGAGAAAATAATGCAAAAATAAACCTCTTGGGGATGAATGATGAAAAATAATCTAGTGGTGTAAGTGATATCTTGCATCACCCCAAAAAATCACATTTTCCATTTTTTGTAGGTTTCTTTCATTGTGTTCGAGCTCATGATGAAAATTTAGAGTTATAGGATAATAAGAAATTTAAAAAGGTCCAAAATTGTCACTTATTATTTTTAGTAATTCATCCTATATGGGCACTTATAGACCAAAAAGATTACTCAAAGGAGTGGAATTGAAAAAAAGAGGCGACGGTGAAATAACCATCTCAATATTCTATAACATTTGGGATGTACAAGTAAAGTTTTTATCATAGAAAAATTTTCATTTAAAGCTTCATATTCAAATTTGAAGCCCTTTAAAACCTTAGAAAAGGTCAAAAAGTGGATAAAATAAACTTCAAATATTTTCGACGTTGTAGATCTCTTCATTAGCTTGAGTCAAAAGATATAGCTCCAAGTTGTTGTGCTATGAAAATTTAGAATTTAAATGAAATTTCTTTTTGATAGGAAAATGAATAGCTGGACCTATGAGGACCCAAAATGGGAGTCTCCTTCCAAAAACAATTGAGGTAGTTAGTGCTGCCAAATAAAGAGGTGAACATGGGATATAGGAGATAACTATATTAGTGTATATTATGCCTCCAAATTGTAGATTTTTTGTAAAGAGTTGATTTTCTTTGCAATTAATTAATCCCACATCATTGTATTATTGTAATTTTTAAATATATAATTCTATTTTATTGAATAAATTGAAAATGGGTCTTTTTATTTCTTGTATTTTATTTGCTGATATTTGATTTTGTGCTATGTGTTAGTATTTTATTTTTGTAGATGAGGGAATTCTTTTCCAAATAATCCTCCTATCACAAGTATAATTGTGAAAACAAATCCTTTCAACATGAGTCGAATGAGATATAGGGAGTGGGCTATCTTGGTTTATAGACATCTAGAATTGTATATTTGGAAGAAAAGACCATACAAATGGATTTGGGTGACTGTGTTTACTTGTATCAACCACCAAAAGCTCAAGATGCTAATGCCTCCCTAAAACTATGCAAGAATCCCTCCAAACCTATGGAATATTGAATACTAATATTTAGTGAGCTACATTAAAAATTTGCATAGGAGACAATTCAAAGTAGATCAATCTAGCATTTTTTTTGCTTGTAAAAAAATTAAATGGGTTATTTACCCCACGAAGGGCATGCAAATTCCCCACTCAAAATCGCATTACTTAAGTAAGAGGAAAGATTCTAAGGACCACTCAAATATTGAATGGTAAGGGGAAACCCCATGAGGTTTCTAACTTCATTGTTGGCACTGCATGAAAGAAGGCACATCATCTCATCACAAGATCTCCCATAAATCTAATCTTTTAATAAAGTATTTTTCAAATTATGAGAAAGGTCTATTTAAATTTTGTCTCAAATGTTATCGTAATTAGATAGCTATTTAAATTTATTTCTAAAGACCTTATAATTATATACAAGAAATTATTTAAATATGAATCAATATTATTCATACATTTATTAATCAATTACTAACTATGATTCACAATGATAGTAAATATATGTTGTGAAATATAGTTCAATAGTCTAAGCATTTAAACTACGAATCAAACCCAATCCCACAAATTACATTGGATAACAAACTATAGGCCCAACCATGAATCCTTTGGAGAGATACGTAAAGTGATATTAATTTGCTCTTATTGGTTTTGATTGATTGGATAAGTTGAATGTAATAACTAGGGTAAAATATGAAAAATCGACAATAAAAAAAATAAATAGATAAATGATAAACTAATAATTAGAGAAAAAAAGAAGATCTAGAAAAGAGGATACAAAGAGGAACTTACAAAAAAAATATAATCTCAAAGTGGGTGGACTATGGGGATAGATAGTATAATCTTGATAATTTTCTAGGCACAAAACATGAACCCAACTGAACTCGGGATCTTCCAACCTTCCTTTTGGTCAATTTTCAAGTCAAAACACCTAGACTATGGTGCTAAGAAACCTAGTCCTCCTAATGTTTCTTGAATTTCCTTTTTTTACATCTATCTCTATATGTATTATGCTCCTGTGTACACTATCTAAATCTAAAATGTATGTTTGAGCTTGCATCTACACAAATTTTCTTTAGTAATACCTTATGTTAGCAACCCTACAAAAGTGATGATGATGATATAGAAATCTGAAATAAAATTCTTGAATGAAAATTCTTAATTGAAATGATTATACCTTTAATTGATGATGGAATGCTCATAGAATAATTCCTCCATGTGTTAATGTAATAACGTGCTAAATCATCATAAAATAAATCATCAATTCATTATGAAAATATAATAAATCATGCCCTATTATAGGTTTCTACTCCTTGAACATACATCAACTCTTGAATAATAATATTTTCTCTTGAATTCAAATGATAGGACAATAATGAGATGAAGAAATGAATTAGAAATCATTTCTTATATAAGGCAATCAAGGTAAAATAGTATTTTGGTCTACCTACAATAATCATTTTCTCATATCAAGGACAAATCTAGAAATTTCAAGACTGATATATATTATCCTCTCAAAATTTTACCCAAAAAAATCACACTATGGAGATAAGCCCCATAGTCTAGACAAAATCGGTCTAAATTTTAAGGGTCATAAGCTAATAGTGAACTGATAATAGATCTATAATTTATATGATAAAAGAAAATATTTGAGTGGCAAAAAGGTACATTGAACTTTAAAATGAAATAGGACACATGTAAGCTTAAAATGGTCTAAGATATAGGACACACTTAGAATAAGGGCTCGAATAAAAGTGTGTTGATGTATTAAATACAATAGGACTCATGTTATTGAATTAAATATTAATTTAATGTTCAAAAAGGTCCTATAATATTTAGAGGAATGGGAAAAATAAAAATCTAGTGGTTACCAAAATAGTTGGGCACTTTTGAGTGAAACATATAGCTCCAATGTGCTCACAACATCCAAAAACCCTATGACCAATAGACAAATCATCAAAATTAGAAAAGTTCAATCCAAGGGAAAAATATTTGTTCGCATGCTTTTTTGTACACATCCATAATCTATACAATAGCATGTTGTACTTCGTTGTAGTTCTTAGTACACAACAAGAAACTCAAGAAAAGTTCATGCAAAAAAATGTACGTTGATTAAAAATATTTTTCAAAAAAAATTAAGGGTTCATTAAATATTTTTTGGTCAAAGAAAAAAATCAACTTGTGCATACCCTTTTTAAGTATTGCATAGGTTCATGCATGGATGATGTCAATACATATAGTCATCTAGGTTGATGCCAACCCACATAATTAACTTGAGGAATATTTGGCTAAACAAATATTATATTTGAAATATTTATTTTTGCCACGTCAACATAATCTTTTTGATATTAATGGAATCATTGACACGTTAGTAGAATATTGACCATATTAATAAAATATTGGTCCAATCAAGAAAATATTCCCAATTAGTAGAATATTTGTCGATGCAACATGACATCATGTTGATGTCATCACTATACGAATGCAATGTCACACTTCCAAGCCCTTAAGCTTGACTTTTGACCTAAACTCAATATTTTGGCCATAGAGTCAATTTAAAACAAATTAGATAAGGTTCAAAAGGTAGTTTTAATACAAATCAAGTGATGTTAGTCAATTTCCAAATTTTGATTCAATTTTTCATACCAATCCCATAAAGTGAAATCTCTAGTTTTGTGCTTCTAGGCAATATCTTGCACATTTGGACTCTACATTTTGCAAATGAGTAGGTAATGGAAAGTTGGTTCTATTCTCTATATAGATATTCCACCTATATTTTTAGAATTTGCATTAGGGTCTCAAAGATATTAGCTTTAGTCATTTATTGGTTTTTCCATTTGCCAGCTTAAAATTTTGAAAAAGGGTTTGATGTTCGTATTTTTGTGGGGGGGCGGGGGGGGTAGTGGGTAGAATCATAATGTTTTAGATTTACATACTTTCTTATCCCTTGCATGATTTAAAAACAAAATTTCAATGATGAGCCCTTCTTTTGAGAAAGTGAGATGAGATAACTATCATAGATAGAAGAACAAGATGGCCATATTAATTTGATCTATGAGTTTATGCATCTTTTTAGATTAGGCTTAACCAAATATGACTTATTATTTTAGGATTCTTCTGCATGGGGAGAAGATGTATGATGCTATGGGCTTGATTGGCCCGAATGTTTCTGATAGTCTCCAATTTGTATATTAATTTTTGCAACACTCCAAGGGCTATGTTGAAGGGATTTTTGGGTCATTAATGAGCTCCATGCACTTCAAATGGAGATAAATTTGATAGAATTGGTAATTGATTCCTTCCCCTCCATTGAGGCATTTGTAGAGAAATTCAAATCTATTATATCAGTTTTACATAATTATGGCGAGGAGAAGATAAAATAAGAGTGCATTATTTCTAATTCTACCAAAGGTTCAAAGCCCATTTGATTTTCCACTCTTTAACCTTCATAAACATTCTTCCTTGAGTTTTTATATTCAACATTGGAGTTGCTCTCCTATGGAGAGGATACAACATCTCTTCATTTCTATCATATGGGGGATCTAGTTGTACTTTCATGACCGATTCAATATGTAGGGGGATGTTTGGTGTCCATCATGCTTAGTCATATGTATTATTTTTCATTTCCTTCTCTCTCTATTAGAGAGGAGTTTTTACTCATTGGATTTTTCTCCCTTTTTTTTAAGATTTTCATTGGTTTGTACATGTGTACCTAATCAAGCATTCTTGTCAGGACCCATTCATGCTTCAATTTTTTCATTCATCTTTACATTTTTAGGTACTCCCTAATTTAATCTTAAAAAGGGTGCTGGATTAATTAGGACAATTATCTAATTATTAATTAATAAGGCCCTTTAATTACTTCATTCTCTTAAGCTAAACTTGGGTGCTTTTTCCTTTTATTTAATTAAGCTATACATAGCTTAATTTGTCTCATTTATTATGATTATGACACTTGTCACTACCTAATTTAATATTGGATTATGGTTGCATCTAGGGTTTCATTCAATATGTCATAAGGATTCATCTATTAATTGTAGTTATATCTTTGTCTGTTGGAAAATGCACACTCCAATGAGAAATTGTAGGTGATTTAAGGTATTGTCATTGATGGCAACCTTACAATCATATGACACTGGCAGGCACTGACACTAACAGACTCTACACCGGCATATAGTTCACCAGCACCAAAAAGAAAGATTACTAGCACCATGGCTGACATGAATTTTATTTAATTGTATTTTGTATTTAATTGTAAAATCTTTTTGTAAGCCGACATAGTGAATTCTAATATGACTCATATAAGTATGAGATCTTGTAGATCATTTAAGATGTGAATATCGAAGGATTATTGCAGACCTAATATGTGAATTGTAAGGCAAATTTTGGATAAGGGTTTATGAATATTGCAGAGCTTAAACCGGTACTGAACCTGACATAGCAGATGTTGATCTAAAGCAGTACATGACATTAGATTTGTATAATCCATTTTGTAAGTTAGTGTGACTTCTTTTGTAACTGAGCAGTGAGCTCTAGGCACTTGTCCTTCCTGCATGTGCAGGCCCCTATTGTATCAATAATATTCTCTTATTGGCTAGTAAGCAAATATTGTGGGTCACAAATCCCACCAAGGTTTTTCCCACACTGGGTTTCCTCATTAAAAATATTGTGTTATGGCGTGCCTTTCATGTTGTGGTTGTTGTTCTCATTTACTGCATTATTTTTGGTTTACTGATACACAGTTTTGAAATGCTTTTCATGTTATAATTCAAGAAAATTCATATACCGGTCAGATATTGATTCACAGCCCCCCCCCCACCCCCCCCCCCCCCTGCCCCCCTCTCAGTATCTTTGGGAATCCTAACAATTGGTATCAGAGATTGGTCCTCTATTTTCAAAAGCCTAAAAACTTGAGGAAGATCCAGACACCGGTAGAGATGGAAAGCTTGAGAAAGCAATTGGAAACAACTCTTTCAGACTTTGATACAGAAAAGTTGAAGAATATCAAACTTGAAGATGATCTGAAGGCTGCACAAGATATCATTCAAGGACTTCAAGAAAATCTCACTATTGCAAGGAATAAGAAAAGAGAACTTTGTGAAAAGATACAGAATGATGATGATGAAAAAAAAACTCATAATGACCTGGTCAACAAATTGAGACAAGAAAACAATACAATGAATAATGAGATGCAAGACATGACTATGAGATTTGGCAAAGAGACTGAATATCGGTAGAAGAATGAAGATGACTTGGCTAGAAGAATTAATGATGCTGCAAATGAAAATCTAAGACTCAGTCATGACAATGATATGCTAAAGATAGATCTAATTCACTTAGAACATGACAAAACTGAACTCATGAGACAAAAAGATTTCTTGGAAAATGAGTTGGCTACTACAAATCAACACAAGGAGAAATTCAAGAAAAATTCAAAGGAACTTGATGACATGCTGAAGAATCAAAAACCTAATGGTGATACAAATGTCCTTGGCTTTGAAGTTGGTGAAAGCTTCGGTACTGCAAACAATCATGATCATAGTAAACCGATAAGACAACCTAATGCTTACAAATTTAATGGGAAATGTTTTAACTATAAAAAGTATGGTCATAGATAAAATCAGTGTAGATCTAGAAATTATCTGAACACTAATGCACCCACTGGTCTATATTCTAAATGCAACAAAGTTGGTCACAATTCAGAAAATTGTAGAATGAATGTAAGATGTTATGTTTGTGGAAGATTTGGACACTTATCTAATCAATGCATAACACACACCGGCATAGGATATGGAAAAGCTATTCAGAAAAAAAACAATGTGACCGGTTATGCTTGTAACAAAATTGGACATATTGCAAAATTCTTTAGAAGTAAGACATTGCTGGCAAATAACAAAGGACCCAGTTTGAAAGGTAAAGAAAAGTTTGAAGAGGTAAAGAAAGAATTATCAAAGCAATGGATCAGAAATTCAAATCAAAATATTGATGGGAATACTCCTCCACCGGCAGAATAGAGTATCACTCGATCGACAGGAGACTCTTCATCTAATTGAAGGGAAATCCTTTGGGGTTTTGGCAACTAATTGAAAAACATGCTAATATACCCTCGATTGATGGCGAGAAGTTAAATTACTTCTTCACTGGTAGATGATTTACGTTTGACTTTACCGACAGGCATTAAATGTGGTAGTTGAAGAAAATAACATTATAAAGTAAGTGTTTTGGCTCCTTTTTTCATTCACCGAGCATTCAAATCTTCCAGAGTGCAAAAATTTATGAGCGAAGGAATCCTTAGAGAAAAGTGAATTAGTTCATCCAAGCACTCATCCTAAAGGCAGATTGAGAAATTTATAACTATGGCTTCTTCATCTGCACCTGAATTTATTTCAAACCTTATTGTGATTGAGGTTATCAAGTGACCTAGACCCGTGTTCAAACTTATTCCTAAAATTGCGAAGAAGGATGATACCCTAGGAGATTTTTTGAAAATACCTAAGGGAGTAGTTTATGCAGAGGATCCTAGAATATACATACATTGTCATATTGAGGGATTAGGAGATGATGAAATCAAGAACATGTACAATTTGTGATGAAAATGGTAATGTCAAACCAGAACACAAGGTAGTGGAAACCTTAGGTTTTGTGGATATTCTTAGCATTCCTAATTTTCCTAAAGATGTGATAAGAATAGTCCTAAGAAGAGTCCCTGGTGAATTCTTTTGGTTGGATTCCATCCATAAGATCACTAAAGAAGCAGTTACGGCAGTAACAGGCTTACCTTCCACCGGTAGCAGGCCTGACAGAACTAAGAAAGTGTCAAATGACACTATGACAACCTTAACCGGTGCAACATTTGACAAAAGATCCCTAAGAGTCAATGATGTGAAGGATATCAATGTCAGATTTGTCAGTATGATTCTTGGCTATAAGGATACACATGCAAATAGGTTAAACTCAGTATCCAGCCTATGTATTAAAAGTGCATATGACATGGCGATAGACAATAAAAGAATAGATGTTTGTGAATGGCTTAAAGATGAATTGATAGACAACCTAAAGAAAATCAAAGGTGATAAGAAGGGAACTTTCAGATTTTGAAACCTACTTGTATGTTTAATGCTATACATTACCAAGGAAGTACTCGATATTGGTAAGAAAGACTTTAGTTTTGATATGCTGGTAGGAAAGAAACTATTGGACATATTGAACAACATGGGAGATGATAGAGAGAAACATATAAATGAAGATTTTTAAGCACTGAAGGCCCAAATGAAGACAACAATAAGGCTATCTCAAGCAGTTGTTGACAAATATCAAAAGGAGATATGCTTTGTAATTAAGAAAGATGAAATCTGGATGGAGGTAGTTCTCCCTAGAACTCTTTGGGTAACCGAGATGGGATATGAGACCGATGATAACATAATTGACACCTATGCAAAAGCACACCTTGAAGCACCAAAAGAACCATATGAGAGTTTTTGGCAATGCAGAAACAATTGAGAGTGGCATCCAATCTCAAAAAAGAGTCAAGAAAACTGAACAAATAGTGAGGAAAGGCACAAGACAAGCTAAAGCAATTAAAGAAGATGTACTTAATAAAACTGGTATCAAGGAAATTGAGTTGGAAGGACTTCAACCAAAACCTCATCTTTCACCGGTTGCAACTTCTTCCAAAAGTAATATACTGACTGAGTTCAAAAGGGTAGTAAGGAAAAGATTATTGCAAATCAACAAGACAAAAGTAATAGGTAGTTAGGCCTCTAGCTAAGAAGTTAACTCTGAAGAAAAAGAAGGTAAAACAGGCTATTGCTCCAACAAACTTCTAAATGAAATAACTAAGGAAGGAAAATTGAAAAATATTAGCATGCTGTATAACACACTTTCTAATAATGATAAAGAGAGCATAGACAATAGTATAATTTTACACTTAGACATTTACAAGAAATTTTTGATGGAGATTGTTGATGATATACCCAATGATTTATATAGAAGACTAGAAGCTAGAAGGGTAGCTATTGTTGAGTTATATAAAAAGATAAAGATAGAAAAATTACTTGCAGTTCACCCAGTGAACTCCACTAAAGAAATAGATGAATTAATCAGTGAGGCCAACCAGATAATATTTTCAACTAGTCACCGACATGTTGCACTAATGGCAGGCAGAGTGAATGAAATCACTAAAGAAACTACAAATCAATGAGATATATTTTTTGTTGAAAAGGAGAAAAAAGAACTTAAAACACCCAAGACTATCATAGTCTACCAAAAGGACAAGGATAAGGGGGAAGGTAAGGAAGGTGAACCTCCAAGCCTAAAGATAGCTGATAACCTGCCCCCACCTCCTTCTAATACTCCACCAGTATATACTATTGACAAACAACCAGTAACAGAGAGTATGGAGAATCCTGAGTCTAAAATTTTGTACACTATGAACATAGACACCCAAGAGGTAAATATTATTGTTGATAAAGAGACCACTGAAGATAAGAAGAAAGATGTGGCTACTGAGCCACCGACTGCAGATATTGAGATTGGGGTTGAAATACAAACGGAACAATCAGTTGATCCCCTGTCTACTGGAATGGTGACTGATACTAAACCTACTGAGCTAGAGCAACCAACTGACAACACAAAGAAACTAGTTGAGATATCAACAGTGGACAATACAGTATTGCATACTGAGAAACTGACAGTGAATACTAAGACTTCATAAGAGAAACCAGCAGTAGAGAGCATAGTAAAACCCACTAAGGCACAGGTTGAGAAACATGAATAGAAAAAGGTTGAGGCATAGTTTCATGTAGAGACAGTGCCACCGACAACAACTGAGAAACCCAAGCCTTTGCTAGTAGAAATGCAAACACAAACTGACCTACCAGAGGTCAATACAAGCAAAGAGGTTACTGAGACCGGCAGTATGCAGATTGTTGGTTCTTCCATGACAAATTTCAGACCAACAAATGTGACATAGGTATTATTGGATTCCATTAAGAAAATCATAGAGTGTAGTGCACAACCATACAAGGCTATTGATGATTGGTGCAGCAGCACCTAAGAGATCAACAAACCAAATGAAGCCAATGAAGATAATGAAGACATTAGGAGATGAGAGGATGATGAAAAATATCAATTATTCCATATTAAAGCCTATTATGGCTTTTGGCAATTCAAAATGTATCAAGTTGGATAAAATTGTCAAAGTTGCAAATTTGTCCTAAAGGACCCAAAATTTGAATGTAATAGGGTTAGATGAGTTTTGATGTTTTGAATAAATGTAATAAGGCCTGAAAGGTCCAAAAATGTCAATTAGGAGTGTCAAGTTATTGCTAAGATGAATAATGTAATATTTGAAATTCAAAATGCAATGGCTTGTTAGTAAAATGGTGGGAATTAGTTTTTAGGGAGTTTTAACCCAAACTAATCCTCAAAACCAATTGGAAATGGTTGGGGAAGTTATTAGAAGGCTATATAAACCTTTTTCAATGCCTTGTACGGACATGGGAACCTGTGTACAGACGGGAGCAGCAAAAAAGGCAATAAAATTCATATTTCAAGCAATTTTAAGGAGTTTTTGGTATCATTTTGTTCATTCCTTGATTGCAAATGTCATTGTGATTCATTGAAGGACATATTTACATATTATTTGCCTTTATTGAATGCTTGGTTGAGGGTTTTGTATCAAACTCCATTAATTTGCTGACTGCCCTAACAATTTGTGAGGTTTTCTTTCAAGTTTTGATAGGATTAACATGAAAATCATCATTCCATGAGTGTTTCAGGCCTAATACTCATGGAATGATCTGTTTCTAACATGTATCAATATTTTTTACATGAATACATGCAGAAAATGAATGATTTGTAGGTGATCACAATGAGAAGTTGCAAGATTTTATGAGGAAGTTGGTGGCTAAGGAGTAGCAGCTGGAGATCTGTCCATTGGAGGTGGTATTTTTATGATTGCTGTAGTTTTATTATGCCAATGAAAAGGTGACTCAATCATCAATTGGTCAGAGAAGTGATTGGAGTGTGGATTTTGGTAAGATCTCACTTTTTGAGGCTTGATTGGTGCTACGTTGGGGTTTGAGTATAAGGGAGAGTTTTAGATTGAAATTAATTGCATATTTTGGAGTTTTGAACCATTTTATAGGACTTTTGAAAGTTTGGGAGTCAGGGAGAACAAATAAAGTATACTTCCTTTGTAAAAGTTGCATTTTTGGGGTCTAAAACAGAGGTACAGTCAAAAGGCAGCGTATATACTCCAAAGTAACACATACTAAGTTTATAATATGTTAAACTAGAGCCCAATGGGTATCTGAAAAAATAATTTACTTGTCTGATGTTCTGGAAAAAGTTGGAGTTATGATCAAAAAAATCTCCAAAATAGGGCTAGTGGAGGGGCAACTAGGCCTAGAAGCCTAAACTTGAGTTTTGTTGTTAAAACACACATTTGAATCATAAAACCAGTTGAATCATTTTATTTTTAGAATAACCAAACACCTTGATCCATTGGAGTTAGTGGGGTAAGTGTTTGATAGGTTTTGACACCTTTTAGCCTCTTGTGTGCTTGTAAGCATAGTGGGGATTGAAGTCTTCAAACCTTGTATTTTCCATATAACTATAAAAGTTTGAATCCTTGTGAAACCCCCACCACCTTCTGCATCAATGATACAATTCCTACTCTAAAATTATTAGCACCCAAGTGCAATGTGGAAAATAAAGATTCTTTAAATCAGCTAGACACATTGTCTAAGTATATCACCAATAACATTGTGACAGTTGATCAGATTAATGAGGAGACATTTAAAGAGAAAATGGATAAATAAAAATAGAAATTCTTCAATGAGAAAATAAAGAAGTTCATGGGACACATTGATACCCTTTTACTGACACTAAGCCAAACAATAAAGGAGTTTAAGGATTTGTATAGAGACACATGTAAAACTAATATTTTGATAGTAGATATAGATAAGGAGATCAATAAGGTAAAGAAAGAAATAAATGATATAGCTAACAATTTCATTGATTCATCTGAACCATTATTAGTTATAGAGCAGGAAATAGTCGGTTTTGAGGAGAAACTTGAAAATTTGGAAAAAGAGAAGGAAAGATTAAAAGGAATGGCAAAAGATCTTAAATGTAGACTCAGTCCCAAATTAGACTACCTCATCGCTTTGAGAAAAGAGATCTCAGAGGCACTTGTTCAAGGACTGAAGACATCGAAAGAGCAAATGCATCACCTCACCGATACAATTCATAGAACAGAGGCTGCATTGAAAGACAATGACAGGTTCACTGAAAGCCTCAATCTTATATTGGTAGACCTTTTCTAGATTGTAACCAACCTATTACAAGGATCAAGTTGAAACTACACTCAGTTGACACTTTGACAACCTTTGTCATTGATGTCAAAGGGGGAGTAGTGGAACTAAGAAAAATGATCAGAAGAAAGACATCATCAGCTCAGGGGGAGAACACATTTTGATAACATAGTTTTGGTAAGACAATTTTGCCAAATTCCTTTTGGACAACATTTTTGGATACTTTTCAGATTTTTCTCACAGTGTTGCCATCAATGCCAAAGGGAGAGAGTGCTGGCAAATGCACAGTCCAATGAGAAATTGTAGGTGATTTAAGGTATTGTCATTGATGGCAACCTTACAATCATATGATACCAGCAGGAACCAGCACCAATAGACTCTATACCGACATACAGTTCACCAGCACCAAAAAGAAAGATTACCGACACCATGGCCAACATGAATTTTTTTTAATTGTATTTTGTATTTAATTGTAAAATATTTTTGTAAGCCGACATGGTGAATTTTAATATGATTCATATAAGTATGAGATATTGTAGATCATTTAGAATGTGAATATGGAAGGATTATTGCAAACCTAATATGCGAATTGTAAGGCACATTTTGGATAAGGGTTTATGAATATTGCAGAGCTTAAACCAGTACTGAACCTGGCATAGCAGATGCTGATCTAAAGTAGTACATGACATTGGATTTGTATAATCCATTTTGTAAGTCAATGTGACTTCTTTTGTAACTAAGCAATGAGCTCTAGGCACTTGGCCTTCCTGCATGTGTAGGCCCGTATTATATCAATAATATTCTCTTATTGGCCAGTAAGCAAATATTTTGGGTCACAAATCCCACCGAAGTTTTTCCCACACTGAGTTTCCTCATTAAAAATATTGTGTTATGGTGTGTCTTTCGTGTTTCACGGTTGTTGCTCTCATTTACTACATTATTTTTGGTTTACCGGTACACAATTTTGAAATTCTTTTCATGTTATAATTCAAGAAAATTCATATACCGATCAGGTACTGATTCACTACCCCTCCTCTCTTAGTATCTTTGGGAATCCTAACATTGTCTACAATCAATATAGAATTATCAAGTTTTGTTAACCAAATCATTGTTTCCGGATTTATCTATCCAATAGGTTCTTTTCTTATAGAGGATTCATGGCTTGTGAGATTGAATCATCATCTTCTACAAAATTTTCTCTTCAAAGTTGTAAAGATTTCTTTTAGTTAAATCTTCACGAATGTACATTACTTTGCTATATCCAAAATACCGATCCAACAATTAAATCATTATTTTTGTCATCTTGCATCCATCATTGCATTTAAGATTACATCATTTTGTTCAAATGTTTTGTGTTAGGATTCTTCCCTTTGCGAAACCCTTGTAAATTTTATATTATCGATATAATTTTCATATGTCAATGAAATTTTGATGAATAAAAAATGATCATCCAAGAATTAAATTATATGAGATCTAGTTACCATTTGTCATATTTTAATGAATGTTACATATTTTATTAATAGAACTTATTTTAGCTACCATTATTAGTTTCTAGAGCTTCACACATGCAAACAAAATAAGTTCTTTTACTTCCTTGTTTTGAAACCATTACATATATAAAGGAAATCATTCCTTAACTTCCTCATATGGTTCCACCTGATTCTGATATTAGTGAGTTGTTGAAACAATGCATAATGAACACAAAAAAAACACTAATAATATTTTTCCAACATTTACCCCCTTGGTGCAAACATGGTAAAAACTCACACCCTTCAATTGTGGCAAGTTGAACTCTTGTGGCTCATGATCTTGATTTAAACAAAAGGCACCTCTCATCAACCTTTCATGTCGTTCACACAATTTTACTACATTTATTCACCTCATATAGTTTTGTGGATCACCACTAACCTTTTCAAGATCCATGAACTACATTAAACTATTGCTTTTGTTCATTACAATTCTGTACACTATGAGGTTACATAAGAAAATCACATGCAAGACTAGAAATACCTATCATTTTTAATCATGTCACTCAATCTCCAACAACGTATGGGATCATCACTACCACTAGAGATGAAAAATTGTTGTTATATTCCCACCCATGATATCAAATTTCCAATTATTAGGAAAATAAAAGCACACACCACAAGAGATTTCAACATGCCACCAAAGTTGATAGGAAACCTCATTGTTAATGGCAAACAAGAGGATGCTTGGTGTCCTCCTTCTTTCGTTGCCTCCTACCTTCAAGCTTGAATTATTTAGAACACATATTCCTCTTCAGTAAGACAAGATAACTCTTCATCACTAGCATATTCTTTCTATTATGTTTCTTTAGAGAAATAAGCATGATGATCTAGTTTATCATCTAGTAGATCTTGTTCCCTCTTCTTATAATTAAGAATTACATGTCCTATTTCATTATAATAGAAGCATATTATTTTTCCTTTTGGAGGAATATACTTATATTTATACTCAAGCCTTTTCTTCCTTTGTTATGTACAAATAAGACCTTTTTAGATTTCAAGTCTTCAAGTATGATCAAGTAGATTAGATATTACTCCTTCAAGACTAATGATTACATTGCTTCATGTAAACACCATTCTAGACATATTCTTAGGCAAACTATTCAAAAGTATTGCTTTGGCATCATCATGTTTTACATTCTCATTAATCCCAAGTAGGTAATTTAAGAGAGAGTGAAACTTACTAATATGATCTGCCATTTATGTTTATCCATCTTCGATCCATAAAATCTTTTCTTCAATCTTATCTTGGCACTTTCTACTTTGGATCCAAAGATCTTGTTTAACGACTCCCAAATTTCCTTTACTGACTTTGTAAAATCCATATGGTATAAGTATGCTTTTGATAAGTCGATGCCAATGGTTCCCAACATTATTTTATTTTTGATAGTCCATATGGTGAGTTCATTTGGACCATTTGGAAAGACTAATTTGGGTTTAACAACATCCCAAAGATCTTTTTTGGTCAAATTTAACTACATTTGTATTTGCCAAGTATGAAAGTCTCGACCTTCATATTTTTCAATGAAACTTAATTTATCCATGACTTCTCCTTTAATCAATATTAAATCAAAGGTGTTAGACTCCACAAAAAATTCACATTGATTATAATACTTTTAACCCATACTTTTGATGATAAAACTTAAAAAATGGACCATATTCAACTTGATTTTGACTTACTTTACACAATAGTTTACTTGC
This sequence comes from Cryptomeria japonica, assembly GCF_030272615.1. Classification (NCBI taxonomy): domain Eukaryota; kingdom Viridiplantae; phylum Streptophyta; class Pinopsida; order Cupressales; family Cupressaceae; genus Cryptomeria; species Cryptomeria japonica. Next base: position 67,754,276 of record NC_081413.1, on the reverse strand, counting down.
TTTTTTGACTATGAAATTATATATCTATATTAAAAATAATAAGACATTGAATTGGAAATAAATTTTAATAATTTAATTTATCTTACCATCTATAGGAAAGCTTCACACCTAATCTACTAGAGTTCTCAAAAAACCAAGTGGATTATGTAAAAAATATGTAGCATCTCAATGAGATGACTGCTTCCAGCACATTGTAAACTGCTCTAATACCATATTAGTTTTCAAAGCTTCACAAAAAAAAAAGTTCTTCTACTTTCTTGTTTTGAAACAATTACATAAATAGAGGAAATCATTCCTTAAATTTCTCATATGGTTCTACCTGATTCTGGTATTAACAAGTTGTTTGAAACAACTTGTAATGGACACAAACATAGCATTAATAATAGTTTTCCAACATTTTTACATATACATATATATATATATATATATATATATATATATATATATATATATATATGTATATATATTTATATATATTTGTATCTATACATATATGTATATAATAATGATTCAAAATAGGTGAAAAAGTATTGAAATAGAGCAAAATAACTGTAGATGTTCTTAGATAATTTTGAATAAATTTTTTAATAGAAATTAAATTTAGTAATTTGACACTTAGTGGAATGTTTAATTGGTCAACCTTCTATAACATGCAAGTTCTTACAAAGCAATTAATTGAGAGAGTTGATCCCAATAATGAATGTGCACTACTGATTTTATGTAGAGATGTAACTATTTTAAGAAACAAATTCAATAGACTATATGATATGTTATATGAAAAATGATTTCTTATTTGTTGAAGGAATAGTATGCATCTATATAAGCTCTGCCTTGGAAATTTAAATCTCGATAAGTATCATTGATAAAGACTTTACATAAAGGCTCAATTATGGATAATACAACTAGAACTGGAGCTGGTATTGTTAGGGTTTACATTATTGCCTGTTCTTGCCGAACGAAAATCGTTTCTATGTTTTGGAATGTCCCATTTGTCATCTCCATTGGCTCTTGAAATAATGGGAGGGGAACGGGAACGTGGCCGAGGATCGCCATGTCCGCTTCCTTTGGAGTTTCCATTATCATGACTATGATCACGAGGATCGTTCATAGGTCACTTAGCTTGTTTCCTTTGTTGTTCTTATTCTTCATCCCGTTAGCGCTATCAGAGCACTGCTTTTGCTTAGCATTCTCATTTGCGTTAGACATTTTCGCAAATATTATCACGCAAATATTTGAATTCAACAACGGTTACAAATTGAGTTACTTCTCATACAAGGGGAACTCGTACGCCTACTTTATATCTGCTCAACCGACGCCACCCTTCTTATTTCAATCAAACAAGCACATTTCCACATCGCACGTCTTTATAATTATTAAAACATTATTGGAGCTAGTTTGTATTGCTATTATTACTCATTTTATTTTATAAAGCATTATACATAAAAGAAAGTAGAAAAGGGTTCACGTTATATCCAAACTCATCGCCATTTAACTGTTTGTCATCTACACATTCTACCATCAATATTTTAAGCGAAGTTGAGCTGGCCCCACAATGCAGCGGTTTGTTGCAAGCTTCTTATTTTTGAGGTCTCGGGTTCGAATTTGTTCGAGCTTTATTGTGATATTAGACTTCATTTCTCCCAATTGTCATTTCTTTTAATTTATTATTTTTTCTTTTTAATTGATTCATTATATTTATAATTGAAAAATAATATATAGTATTTGAAATATTTTTTAAGTTTAAAATAATTGTATAAGAAATGTTTATTTTTATATGATCACATTTTCTATTTGGTTATGGTCGTACTCGGTTTGGGGTATATATTAAAAGGAATTCACTTTATAGCATGAAGTGCACTTCTTAAATAATTGAAAAGGTCTTAAAGGTACCAAAATTATATGATTGCACTTCTTCACCACATGTCTAGATGATATAAACACCTAGATAACAAAAAAGAAATTGTTAAGTGGAAAAGAAGAAATTTTTTCCTTATCATAAAGCATAATATTTTTTGACAATTTTGAAAGGTAAAAGATGATATAATTTCCAAATAATTTCATAAAATGACAACATAAAAAGGACACATAACCATATCCCTAGAGAAAAATTATTCAAGAAAAGGACAAACATCGAGATTACTAAAACTATTCCGAAGGTTTGCTTCTTGTAGTGGACAACCTATCATAAAAGGATTCTGAATAGTGACAACCTTTAGAAGTAGGTGTATTCCAATTGTGAATAGATGTGTCATATGTGAAGATGTGGAACAAAGTATTAACCATCTTATGTTCTATTAGCATTTCTTCCAGAAAGCTAGACAAAATATTATTAGCATGTTCTCATTATCCTGGGTGTGGCAATTGGACCCTAAATTTTTCTCGTTAGGATGGACCTCTATGCCATCCCATCCTTCCATAAAGGGACTATGGTTGCAGGTTTTTCTTCACATGAGATGGAGCTTATGGAAAGAATGTAATAAGATAATTTTTAGAAATCATAACTGTTAGTGGAAAGCTCTCACCTACTCCATTATTAATCATGGCAAAGAGATTATGAAATGCCTTTGAAGGTTGAAACATTCTCACCCTCATCATCACTAGACTAGCTCATAGCTAAAAATTGGGAAATGGTTAATTCCCTCTCTAATTTTATTTTCTCTCCTCATGACCTATAGGAACAACATAAAATGGTCTCCTACAACACTAGATGGTTAAAAGTAAACTTCGATAGGTTCATCTAAAGGGAACTTGGGTCAAGAAGGTGGGGGTGGGGTCATTAGAGATGTATATGGCAGAATGGTGTTGGCCTATGTGACAAACATGTTCTTTCAAACTTACAACATGATGGAAGTGGTGACAGATTTCAATGCCATTTTCATCACTACCAATAGGGTTATGAAAAAAATATAATTTATGGTGATTCTATAAATATCATCATGATGTTGCAAGGAAAGGCTAAGCAAGGATGTAGGATGATGGACCTTATCAATGAATGCCAAAGTGCGTTAGCCACATTTCCCATGTAAGGATCCAACACACAATTAGGGAAAGGAATGCGATTGTAAATAGGTTGGAAAAACTTGGTCCCTTCTCCAACAAGCTCAAAATATGGATGGAATAACATGAGCTGCCTGATGAAAATTTTTCCATGATACATGAAGACATTTTTTATCTTATATATATTCTACTTTAATCATTTATTGATGTGGAGTCCCTTTGTTAAATCTAGTGAAAGCCATGTTTCCTTCAAAACAAAATTTTGTTGTCAGTTTTCCTAATCTAGTTTTAGCAACCCCTTACGACCCTTGTTACTAGTTTCTCTATGAAAGGTAATACTATGGGTTTAGATCTCATTCAAAGTAATTCATACAAGTGTGACATCCTCAAACACAATGAAGCTCTTGGAAAAAGGTTGTGAAAGTGTTGGCTAACAGATTTGTCTTGTCTTAATTTTATGTTGACTGACTCGTGTTACCCCTATTTCTTGAAAGACAAATTGAACCAATAGTTGGGTAAACTTTATGAATAATTTACCCTCTACATAAGGGTGCATCTTCTCGTATGATGTTCAATGAATTTTTTTTAAATTTTAACTTCACTTTTAACCAAAAAGCGAGTAAAGGAATTTACATTCACAACTCAACACCACATGAATGCTATAAAGATAAATATTACGTATATAAACGCATAGACCTACAACCATAATAGATTCACTTCTCAAAAAATTTCCTCTTAACATGGATCTGATCGAGTCTCACTCATGTCTCACAGGACAAGGGGGATCAAAACATGCAAGCAAAATTAACAATAGACCTACTTATTAAATTCATTCACAAACATATGAAACCGAAATAACCAAAGAAGCAACAGATGTTGTATAAACAAATATATATCAACAGAGATTTTTTGTTCACATTCAAACACACGAATTTTAAAGTTGTGGAACAAGTATCATTCTATTCACTAATAAAATATCTTCCTTGAAAATTCAACACATTCATAAGATAATAAAGTTTGCTAATCTATATCACCAAAAAAATTTCTCCGACCTTATCAAAGTCAAGTAAATCAGTTTATATAGACACAACCTGGATAACAATTCATACAGGAAACGTGGAAAACAAACCATTTTTACCTCATGAATCCAGAGAAACTAGTGTTTAAATAGAAAAATAAAATTGTTTCACAACTAGCAACTGAAAAGAGACACCCTAGCATAGCACATTCCTAAGCAATTTTGATAACTGACTTCTTCTTCCAATCTGCATAAGCAACGACAAAGTACTGAATGATTGTGCTATGCAGTAGGCCCATGTGTGTCATTATTTGCTTCTATACTTCCTTCTCGTGGCGTATTTGCACTACTTTATCTAAATGCTCACCTTGGTTCTGAATGCATAAGAAAATAAGTGATTATGTTTTAGACATGAGGCTCAAGTCATTTAAAATCAATCCCTTGGCTTCTTTGATGTGGTGTATTTTCTCTTCTAATGACCTTGTTATGACCTCGACTGTTTTTAGACTTTTTCCATCATCTTTTAAACACTTTAAACTAATTCAACGAAGCTCATTGTGCATGGAAGATACCAATTCTGCAAGTTGATTCACTAATTTGGCAGAATCTTCATACACCTATCTCACCAACGCATTTCTCCATTGTACATTTTGTTGGAATACATACAGAATGTTATTATCTGAGGTAGGAACTGGCTTCTCTAACAAGAACTTCATTACACCACATTTATTTACTTCTCTCATCTGAGCTTCCCTTTTCACCCCCTCAACTTCTTCATTCTTTCATTTGACAATTTCACTCTCCAATTCCTTTGTTACCATGTTTGCATCATCATGAAAGTCACTCAGGTCGACAAAGTATTTCCCTCCTGCTTTCTGAATTTTGTCTAGCCAATCTACAACAACGTTTGCCATTAATCTGCATTTTTGAATTTGCTCAATTGTTTTCCGATTGATAGGGGACTTAGGATCTAAAGATGGAGGTGTCAAAGAAATGGGCTGTAGATTAGAATGATTGACAGCTCTAATGCATTATGCCATAATCCAAATTATCTCTTTCATTTCAGACTTATCTTTTTCATCCTTCGAGGATCTTTTCAGCATCTTCTTGGTTGAAACTTCCAAATGTAAAGCATCTACTGCACAAGTTCCTGCCCCTAAGTTCACTTTTTCCCTCATGAAATCTTGGTTTGTTAGATCGACCATAGTTTCATTAGTTTTTGGGCAGGCAATCTCCACAGTCCAATTATCCGTATCTTCATCAAAATCAATCTTTGATACAGTCTTTCACCTTTTTGCTTTGGAAACTTTTCCCAGACATTTACTGACCATATCTTTCGACGGGGATAGATAGTGGAACAATGTTCCTTTTCTTACTAGTTAATATGTTCTCCAACCATGTTGGCCTTTGTTGCAAGAGATTTGTCAGAACCAACTTCTACCTCCTTTTGATCTCTCACTACTAAGGTAGTGTCCACATTCAGGGTTTCAGCTACATGTTGGCTATCACCTTCATCATCTAAATCATGTACCCCCACATTTGGATTTGAAAAATAAATATCCATCTTATGCATAGTCTCAAGGTCAATTACTATATCACCAAGCAAAGATTTTCTTCTTCTCTTAGTTCTAGAATGAGTGACTCTACTTGTCGGTAAATCTTCTTTTCTATTACTCACTCACCCTTCTCCTTTTTCTTGGAAGAACCTACACAAGATGGAACAAGGGGATTAGAAATCAGGGATTTAGTGTGATAGGCTTAACTTTTTCTTGAACTTTTTCTTAGTCTTCATTCTCTAAGCCTCTTTTTTGTTCTTCAGATAACCGAGAACATCCTGGTTTGAATATGCTCTTCTTCATTATTTCCCCAATCTATTTATGAAACTACCCCCTTCTTCCAAACATCAATAAACTCAGAATCAAGCAAATCACTTTCATAATCAACAATTATTGTAGTATTCATCTTCATGCCAAAATTCCTAATATGTTATACTAAGAGTCTTAAGTGAGCCCTTCTTCAAACCTAATATTTATCCATGCAATCTACCCAAAAATATTCTAGGTTTGCTATATGTTGAAAATCCTTCCCGAGTGTAAGGTGGGCCGATGCAAACCCCTTAGCATCAAACTCAATTCTGGGAGTATACAACTGAAAGCTGAGATTCTTGAACTCCAACTGTAATTTCAGAGCATCCCAAACACTATTACAGGCGTAATAAGTCAACTGAATGGGAAAATAAACTACTGTCCAGTGCTTCCCCTTGTATTTCTTGTTTATATGAGAAAGTTGTCTACATACTTCAATAAAAACTTGCTTGTCAAAGACATATCTTGGCAACTTATATGGTTCACCTTCAAAACCGCAAACCCTCAAATAAGTGAATCTAGAGATCTGAATATATAAGCTCCAATATATGCTTACTAATTGCATGGCTTCTTGGGTCAGTCTTTTATGGATATACACTTTCAACTCAAAAACCAATCTCCCAAGGAAAACATCATGGAGCCTATGATAATTCTCAATGGCTCTATTATGTTTCAAATGTAGGTGATAATCATATATCCTCATGTTATTTTGCCGATATTCATTATATTATCCAACCCATTGGCGAGTGCAAGCTAAACACTATATGAGGTAAGATGACATATACAATTTTTTGTTAAAAAATCAACTTAAACCCTCATGCATCCTTTTAGCAATTAACTCTGCCCAATCTATGTATCTCCCATCATCTAAAATAACCTAAATAAAGAAGTATATCCAATCTTCCCAAAAGAAGGCCATTTGATTCCCTCTAATCCTATGAAGCAAAATGACAATTCCTATATCTCTCTAATCAAATGCTCTATGGTTAATGGTCTAGGTAAACAAGAACCACCCTTCTGAAGCTTCAATAACTAGTTTCAGGAAATGAAACTTTGATATATTGTCTTCTTTTCGAAAAATAGCCCCTGTGACTTAGACACTGTCTAGTCTTCATAAAGTTCTTTCTCAGGAATCTTCATTACTGCAGTAATGGTTTCCCATTTCACTTTCAGTAGAACTTCACTATTTGCGGTTTCGATGCTCCTCTGAATAGGGTAATAGTGGTTCATACATTCTTTGACTAATTTTGGACAAGGAACGACTGGTGGAAAAGATACCGCTTTTATTAACCCACTATCAATTATTCTATATGAGATTAGAATTTTTAGAATCCCGTACTCTCTCATGAAATTCATTTAAATCTACCAATGGGAGAAAAGTATCACCTAAGGATGGGTGTGAACAAACTAGTCTTGAGTTTTGGTCAATTTTAGGCAATGTCGGTCTCATCTTGGATTTCTACACAAGACTCGGAGGTAAACATGAAACTTTGCAAGAAAAATAATGAACAAAGTTCTAGAATACATGGAATGATGAGGATGAGGGAAAAAAAAAAAACTCACCTTGAATGAGGATTCTAGATTGCAAAAACAAAGGTCAAGTCACCATGCATAGCATCCAACACTTGCTTAATTGTGAAATGAGCAACTACAAGAAATGATTTTAAAAATAAACAAAAACTCAAGTAACGGTGAAATGATTGCTCGCACGATTCATTCATTCAGAATTAACTGACTACTTATCCATGCCTTCTTCCTCTGAAAATACCCTTTCTTGAAATCTCATTATTATTTAGCTTATTCCTTCCTCTTCAAGATTACCATGCAATATAGTACACCTTAGGATTTATTATCTCAGGTTCATTTTAAATTTGGAATATTATTTTTTTTGAAACACCTGCCAACATGATGTTTTCCTTTTCTGCTTGAAGTTGCATGCATACAACGTTGAACCTTGAACTGTAAACCCTTCAATAACGGTTCAAGGATTCAAATTCAATAAAACCAAAGAGGTCTACCGATGAACAACCATAAGAATATACAACAAACCTTTCTAAATACAAGACTTTGGACCACATTCCACTCTCACACATATTGAACCTTGAACCTTGAACTTTCAACAAAGATGATTCAAAGGTTCAATTTCAAAGATGCACCCGATAAAAAATTACTAAAGACATGACCGCGAAGAGATAAGACTACTTGAACCTAAACTTTGTACCTTGGATAATTTCAATAGAAAGGTTCAAGTTCTAAAGAATTTATTACCCAACATATAACTATACTTTACACAAGCCTTCCCTCTAAAGAACACTGCCAAAAATTGTTCAATATTTAACAATTGAAAATTAAGGGAACGTAACAGAAAGGTAATATGGCATTGTATATTAAGGTTAGGAAGGATTTAAACCCTTCTCTGTCTGAGAATTTTTCCCAATCTTAGAAAGAGGGAAATGTTAAAGTGGGGAGTGTGGAGTTCACAGAGTTTATGGAAATAATTGCAGCCACTACTAGTCTTATTATGGAAGGCACAACTTTCCCTAAGAAACCTAAGGGGAACTACAAAGAGGATTTTATGAGGTTCCTAAAATTAGGGAAGAAGGTATCTCATCTATAGAGTGGATTCAAAAGAGATTATTTTCTTGGGGATTTGTAAGAGGTCACACTACATTGCGAAAGAAAAAAATGTCCTTCCATTGCACTAGGGGCCTATCCTAGATCTGTATAATTTTCATCTAAACATGTCCTACACTAATGGGCCTACTTTTAACCCCTCCATTTCTTTCCCTAATCCCACCCTTGTTGTTGAACTTTCAGAAAAACCAGAGATTAGAGTAAAAAATTCTACTCTTAAGCTCAAAGGAACTACTACTCAGGTTAACCCTAGTAGGTAAGCTAAAATTAAGAACCCCCTATCCCTGCTCATTATAGAATGCAATTTGAAGAGTCAAAGGAAAAGGAGAATATTTTTTATGACTCTTCTTCCTCCTAGTCTACTGGGTTGGACTGGACTCCAAACAACCCTATGGGTAATTTTTCGATCCCTTCTACTCACTCATTTGGTTCCCCTCCCATTCACCTATTAGCTTCCAATGAAAATCGGATTTATGAATCCTTGCAAGAAAGGTCAACAAACTTTTTGATTCCTACAATAGATAAGAAGCCATAACCAACTTGGTCATGAACCAACCCACCATGGTGAAGAAGAAAATATAATAGGCTTAAGGTCCTCACCAAGGCATACATTAGAGCTTCTATATGGGTGATGGATGGTAACGATCAAAGGGTCTAGGTGGTGGCTAATGATCTAGAGGATAAACTTGAGAAGTGGGAAGAGTAGGTAGGAGTAATAAATGAGCTAAGTGTGAGGTTAATCTAGAAAGATGATGAGAGGGAGACAACAAAGTATACTCTGGTAGGGAGAGTGAGAGGTCTTAGGGAATAGGATAACTAATTCAACAAGGAGAACATTGGGAAGGGAAATGGAATCCCTATAGAACTAAGAAAAAGAAATGGCAGCTCAACCAAAAGAATAGATCAAGGAAGAGGTAGGGGAAAAATTTGAAAAAGAAAGATGATTTTTGGTTGTAGAGACTACATTCAACCATATTCAAGAAGTACGTGCAAGATGGGAAAAATAGGGAAATTAATTGAGCCATTGTTGTAGTTACACCTAATAATTTAGGGAACAAAGATACCATAAGGCCAACAAAGATATATCCTATGGTGAAGTAGGAGACAAAGATTAAAGAAGGAATAAGTAGGGAAAATAAGAGAATATGAAGAACCTAATAATTTACATGGTAAATGGGCCACTCACTAATGATTAGTCAACTTAATATAAATATTTAGTCTTTGATTTATTTGGGATTACATATCTACAACACATAAAAATGGAAATAGCAAAACAAGATCAAAATTTGGATCCCTAAACAATGGAAGAAGACTATGGTATCTTGGAGGAGATTGGGACAAAAGTATAGGATTGGCTTCAAAATCACTTGGAGGAGGAGGAGTATAGTGATTCAATGTTTCATAAATCTCTATGGAATTTAGGCGGTAAGAAGAAGAAGTCCATAAAAGTTCCACCCGAGTGTGAGGAAAACAAGAACTAAGGAAGGAATATAGACCAAGTGAAGCATAGTATAAATAATGATGTAGAATGTTACAAAAAAATAATAAGAATGCAAATATGAAGCAAGGGATGCTCCCTTCCCAAGGGGCCATAAGGCTACTCATGTGGAACTTTTGTTTCCTAAACACCCCTAACAAACAATTTTTTGTCAAATACTAATTGGATAAAGAAGTAGACAACATTCTAATTGAAGAGACTCAGTTGAAAAAATAGATAGAGAGCATCTTAAAAAGAGATGCAAAAGATAACACGAGATATGGGTGCAATTTGAAGGGACCTTGGGTGAATTAATCAATATTTTGAAATCACAATTAGTAATGGGGGAAAAGCTTGTTGAGGATAAGAACTGGTTAAGTTGCATAATAAGGAGCCTCTCTAAAAATATATTGTTTGTATATGGCCTAGTGGAATGTATTACGAAGAGACAAGTATGGGGAGACTTAGATCACATAGTTTCAACATGGTCAAAGGGCTTGCACATTTTGAGAGGATATTTCAATGCAATTTTGAAAAGAAAAGATAAAAATGTGGGTTTAAAGGAAACCTTAATCCTATTTGGAACTTGAAATATGGGTAGAGTAAAATAAGATGAGGTAAATTAATATGAATAAGTGAACCTTTACATGGATGAATAGGAGATTGAGATTTAGTATCATTGTGGAAAATATTGATAGGTTCATCTAGAAAGGAGACTTGGAGACATTTCCCTATAGGCTAGAAAGTTTCTTCCAACCCTAGACATCTTCATATTACTTCCAAATTCAAGTGTACATCATTGGGGACAAGTGTTTTGGGAGGTGTCATTTTAAATTTGAAAATGCATGGATGAGGCATTCAAATTTTCTTAATTTTATAGAGGCATAGTATGAAAAGGGACTAATATGTTCAAGGTTTCCTCCAAATTAATATAGATTAAACAATTCTTAAAATATTGGAATAAATCATAGCTCAATGGCATCTTTGTTAGTACAAAGAAATTAGAAGAGGAGCTCAATGCTCTCAATGAGGAATTAGTTTCATCAAACATGGATCAAGAAAAATATTAGAAAAAGAGGTGATGAAGAATTATGATGCACACTTAGCAAGGGAGGATATATTTGAGAAAAAAAAATCTAGAAAAATGTGGTTGGAGGAGGTGGACAAAAATTCAATAAAAAACTCAGATTAGCACCAAGCGTCATAAAAATATTAACAAAATCTAAAAGATAACCTTGGATAATAGTACAATGTTAGAAAATCTTGAAGAAATTAAAGAGGTAGAAACTTCCTTCTACAAACATGTTTTTAATAATTGGGAGGGTTTCGAGTTGTATATGTAGAGTAGCATTCTAAAAATTATCTCAAAGTTGGTCATAGAGGTGAAGAACAAAATATGAATATAAATGTTCATAGAGGGAGAAATAAAGGAATTTATGAATTAGCTTCACCAAGATAAGGCCCTAGCATTGGATGACATTCGAACTGCATTCTTTCAAAACTGTTAGTAAATTGTGAGGAAGGAGGTGGTGGAGGTAAGTGAAGACCTTAAAGAGTCTAGGAATATTTTCAGATAAATAAAAAACACCTTATAGTGCTCATAATATAAAAGGAGTAAGAAAGAACATTTAATGACTTCAACTAATATCACAATGAAGCACCCTTAACAAAATTTTAGCAAACATAGAAATAAATAGATTGGAAAGGATTCTTTTAGACATTATCTCAAAACAAAAAAATAGATTTTTTCCTAAAAGATACATACTTCATGGAGTCACCATAGCTCAAGAGATGATTCATTCCCTTCAAAAGATCTAGTGTAATCTATAGTGTTGATCAAAATGTTGGCATATGCACACTCCAATGAGACATTGTAGGTGATTGAAGGTTTCATCATTGATGGCAACCTTACAATCCTATGACACTAGCAAGGCATTCCACCGGCACTAGCAAGATCAGACTCTACACTGCCACTCAGATCACCGACACCGATAGTGAAAGGAAGCATACTGACACAGAGGCCAACAAGATTTTTGTTGTAATATATTTGTTTATTATTGTAAAATCATTGTAAGCCGACTTGGCAAGTTGTAAAATGACTCTTATATAAGAGAGATCATTGTAGAAAATTTTGTGTAAGTAAGAGGAATATAATTAGGCAAAATAAGGCAGACCTATTATGTGAATTATAGGTTAAGGGTTTATGTAAGAAGCAGAGTAGAAACTGGTACTGGATCTGGCATTATAGATGCTACTTTGAAGCAGTACAAGACATTGGATTTATATAATCCATTTTGTAAGTCAGTGAGACTTTCCATTTTGTATTTGAGCAGTGAGCTCTAGGCACTTGGCCTTCCTGCATGTGCAATAATATTCTCTTAGGTCAATAAGTGAATATTGTGGGTCACAAATCCCACTGAGGTTTTTCCCACACCGGGTTTCCTCATTAAATTCTTGTGTTATGGTGTGTTTTTCATGTGGTTGTTTTTATCTTTGTTTATTGTATTACTTCTTGCTTACAGGTACACAATATTAATATGCTCTACATGTTTTAAGTTAAGAAAATCATATTACTGGTTAGATACTGATTCAACCCCCCCTCTCATTATCTCTAAGAATCCTAACAATTGGTATTAGAGCCTGGTTCTCCATTTTCAAAAGCCTAACAACTTAAGGAAGATCTTGACACCAGTAGAGATGGAAAACTTGATGAAGCAACTTGAAGGAGCTCTCTCAGACTATGATGCAGAAAAATTGAAAAATATCAAACTTGAACATGATCTAAAGGCTGCTCAGGATATTATTCAAGCACTTCAAGAAAATCTTACTATTTCAAGAAACAAGAGAAGAGAATTTTGTGAAAAGATGCAAAATGAGAATGATGAAAAGGAAACTCTTAATGATATGATAAACAAGCTAAAACAAGAGAACATGACAACAAAGAATGAGATGTAGGATATGACTATGAGATTTTGTAAAGAAATAGAAGATAGAAAGAAGAATGAAGAAGATTTGACTAGAAGACTAAGTGATGCTGCAAATGAAAACACAAGACTCAGCTATGAAAATGATTTGTTGAAAATAGATCTGATGCACACTCAGAATGACTCGAATGAATTGATGAGGCAGAAAGAAGTCTTAGAAAGAGAACTGGATACTGCAAATCAACATAAAGAGAAATTCAAGAAAAGCTCAGAAGAACTTGGTAACTTATTGAAAAATCATAAACCTAAAGGTGACACTTGTGGAATTGGCTTTGAAGTTGGTGAAAGCTCCGGTACTACAAACACATAGGATCATAGCAAGTCGTTAAGACAACCTACTGCTTAAAAATTCAGTGGCAAATGCTTTAACTGTGACAAGTATGGTCATAGAGAAAATCAATGTAGGTCTAGAAATTATCAGAATACCAATGCACCCACTGCTCAATGTTCAAAATGCAACAAAGTTGGTCATAATTCTGAGAATTGCAGAATGAATGTAAGATGTTATGTTTGTGGAGTATTTGGACACTTATCTAATCAATGCAGAACACAAACCGGCATAGGTTATGGAAAGGCTATTCAAAAAAATAATGCGACTTGTTATGCTTGTAACAAGATTGGACATATTGCAAAATTTTGCAAAAGTAAGGCACCACCGATAGACAACAAAGGTTCTAGTTTGAAAGGTAAAGAAAAAGTTGAAGAGGTTAAGAAAGAATTTTCAAAAAAATGGATTAGGAAATTAGAACTGAATGTGGATAGGAATACTCCTCCACTGGTAGAACCAAGCAACACTCAACGGGCAGGACAAAGTAGCACTCCACCGGTAGGAGTCTCTTCATCAAATTGAAGAAATTTCCTTGAGGGTTTGGCAATCAATGAGACATATGCTATTATTCCCTTGGTTGATGGTAAGAAGTTGAATTTACTTCCATACCGGCAGATATGTTAAGTAATTACTTAACCGGCATGCATTAAATGTGGTAGTTGGCAGTTTGATATTATAAATTAATGTTTTTGGCTTCATTTCACTTCACCGAGCATTCAAACATTTGAAGAGCACGGAATTTCCAGAGCTAAGGCATTTCAGCAATCAAATCTTTCCAAAGCCAGAAAAATGTATTTATAATCATGGCATTCTCTTTTGTACCTGAATTCATAGCAAACCCTAGAGTATTCAAGGTAATCAAATGCCCTAGGCCCGTATTTTAGTTAGTTCCTGAGATAGCTAAGAAGAATGATAATGTAGGTGCATTTTCCCAAATCCCAAAAGGAGTTGTTTTTGCAGAAGACCCTAGAATTTATATCCATTGCAATATAGAAGAATTAGGAGATGAAGAAATCAAAAACATGTACAAGATTGTCATATGTGATGACTCCAGAAATGTAAAACCTGAACACAAAATTGTTGAAACCCTAGGATTCACTGAGATCCTCTGCATTCCAGACTTTCCTAATGAAGTTATTCAAATAATATTGAGTAGCATACATGGTGAATTTTTCTGGCTAGATTCAATTCATAAAATTACTAAGGAAGCTGTGAATGTTGTAATAGGGTTACCTTCCACCAGTAACAGACCAGACAAGACAAAGAAGGTCTCAAATGACCTGGTAATGAACCTAACAGGTGCAACATCCGACAAAAGGCCCTTGAGGGTAAATGATGTAACTGACATAAATGTGAGATTCATTAGCATGATTCTAGGTTACAAAGCAACACATGCAAACCGACTTAACTCAGTCTCTAGTTTATGCATAAAAAGTGCACATGATATGGCAAATGAGAATGTGAAAGTTGATGTATGTGAATGGTTAAAGGATGAATTGATTGACAATTTAGGGAAGATCAAGAAGGATAAGAAAGGAACATTTAAATTTGGCAACTTACTTGTATGCTTAATGCTACATATAACCAAACAGGTGCCTAGTATAGGTATCAAGAACCTTGGATTTGACATACCAGTAGGCAAACAATTATCAGACTTGTTCAACAAAATGGGCAAAAGAAAACAAAAGAATATTGATGAGTATTTTCAAGCACTAAAGGCTAGAATGAAGAAAAGAGTCAGACTGTCATAGGGAATTGTTAACAAATACAAAGATGATATATGTTTTGTGATTAAAAAGGATGAGATCCAGATGGAAGCAGTTATCCCAAGAACAATTTGGGTTACTAAGATGGGTTATGAGACTGATGATCACATCATTGAAACATATGCAAAAGCCCTTCTGGAAGCACCCAATGAACCTAAGGAAGAGGTATTTGGTAGTGTTGAAACCATTGAAAGCCATATTCAATCTAAGAAGAGAGTAAAGAAAGAAGAAGCAATAGTAAGGAGAGGTTCAAGGCAGGCTAAGGCTATAAAAGAAGATGTACTGAAACAAACCGATATAACTGAAGATGAGTTACAGACACAACAACTAGAAACTCACCTGTCACCGGTAGCAACTTTTTCAGAGAGTGACATGACAGCTAAATTTAAAAGATTTGTAAGGAAAAGATAACCTTCACCGATATCCACACCTTCACCTAGAAGAACTAGGCAAAAACAACAGGCAGTGAGGCCACCCGTCAAGAAATCTACTCCTAAGAAGACAAAGTTGACACTAAAGAAAAGGACTCAACAAAATATTTCTCCGATTGACAGACTGTTGGATGAAATCACAGAAGAAGGAAAACTTAAAAACGTCAACAAACTATATGGCTCACTATCAGTTGATGATAAACAAAAAGGTTGAAAATAGTGTTATTTTACACTTGGATATCTACAAGAAGTTTTTGATGCAAGTTGTAGATGAACTACCAGATGAAATATTCAAGAGACTGGAAGCAAGAAGACAATTTGTTGTATAACTTGATAAAAAAATAAAAATTGAAAAATTACTTGTTGTTTACCCAGTTAACTTACCGAAGGAAATAGATGATCTAATTATAGAAGCCAACTAGTCAGTATTCTCTACTGCACACTGGCATAATGCACTAATGGTTGGAAGAGTAAATGAGGTTGCAGAAGAAATAGAAAATGCATGGGATATATTCCTTGTTGACAAGGAAAAATAGGAAGAGTATAGAAACCCTAAACCAATCAAGGTATATCAGAAAGACAAGGATAAGGGTAAAGGAAATGTTGGTGGTCCTCCAAGAATCAAAATAAGAGATAAATTATCCCCACCACCTCTGATTACTCCACCGGTAACAACAACTAAAAATCAACTAGCTAATGAGAGTATGGATGTATCACAAGAGGATACAAATCCTAATCCTGAGGTCTTATACACAGTTGAGGTTGATACTCAAAAGATCAACATTATGATAGACAAGGACACAACCAGTAAGACAGATATGGCTACTGAGCCACGGGTAGCTGACAACATTGATAACACCGAAGGAAAAGAGGCAGATGATAGCATAGATCAACAAACAGAGAGACAAGCAGAGCAACAGGTTCATGTGCAAACAGTGCCACCTGCAATAGGAGAATAACAAAAACCTTTTCTTAAGGAAATAGGAACACAGACTGACCTACCAGAGGTCACTAGAAGCATGGTTATTTCCTCCATCGGTGGAATTCAGAATGTTGGTTCCTCCTCTGCAGGATCTAAGTCAACAAATGTAACTGAAGTTCTTTTAGATTCTTTAAAGAAAATAACTAATTATAGTTCGCAGGCATATAAAGCTATAGATGACATAATTCCAATTTTGAAGATGATAGCTCCAAAATGCAATGTAGATAATAAGGATTCTTTGAGTCAACTTGACACTTTGTCTAAGTATATTACTGAAAACACAGTGACACTTGAAATAATAAAGGAAGAGGCATTCAAAGATAGGTTGGAAATTGAAAAACAAAAATTCTTTGAGGATCAAATAAAGAAGTGTACTAGGGAATTTGACACACTTCTACTAGAACTATGTAACACATTGAAGGAATTTAAAATTCTGTACAAAGATACTTGCAAGACAAACTTTTTAACAGTTGACATAGATAAGAAAATGAGCAAGGCACAAGAAGAAATAAATAAACTTGCTGACAATTTTGTTAATTCACCTGATACATTATCAGTTTTTGAGCAAAAGATAACTAGTTTTAAGGAAGAATTACTGAAGCTAGAGAGAGAAAAGGAGAGAATAATAAACAAGGCTAAGAATCTTAGATTAAGACGAAGTCCAAGACTAGACTATCTAGCATCCCTGAGGAAGGAAATATCTGAGGCACTAGTATAAGGACAAAAAACACCGGTAGAGCATATGCAGCACCTCACCGATACAGTTCAAAGAATAGAGGCAACAATAAAAGATAGTAAGAAGTTTTTGGAAAGCATAAATTTGGTTTTGGTGGATTTTTTGAAATCTAACCACCCAGTTACAAGGTTGAGATAGAAAACTACAACTCTATTGACACTTTGACAACCTTTGTCATTGGTGCCAAAGGGGGAGTAGTAGTATGAGAAAATAATCAGCAAAAGACTTATCTACTCAGGGGGAGCTCACATATTTTTGGTACACAATTTTTGGATTACAAGTTTTGGATACACCTTTTTGAATTTTCTCATGAGTGTTGCCATCAATGCCAAAGGGGGATATTGTTGGCATATGCACACTCCAATGAGACATTGTAGGTGATTGAAGGTTTTGTCATTGATGGCAACCTTACAATCCTATGACATCGGCAAGGCATTCCACCGGCACTAGCAAGATCAGACTCTACACTGCCACTCAGATCACCGACACTGGCAGTGAAAGGAAGCATACCGGCATAGAGGCCGACAGGATTTTTGTTGTAATATATTTTGTTTATTATTGTAAAATCATTGTAAGCCGACTTGGCAAGTTGTAAAATGACTCTTATATAAGAGAGATCATTATAGAACAATTTGTGTAAGTAAGAGGAATATAATTAGGTGAAATAAGGTAGACCTATTATGCGAATTATAGGTTAAGGGTTTATGTAAGAAGCAGAGCAGAAACCGGTACAGGATCTGGCATTACAAATGCTACTTTGAAGCAATACAAGACATTGTATTTATATAATCCATTTTGTATTTGAGCAGTCAACTCTAGGCACTTGGCCTTCCTGCATGTGTAGGCCCCCTCTTGTAGTAGTAATATTCTCTTATTGGCTAGTAAGTGAATATTGTGGGTCACAAATCCCACCGAGGTTTTCCCACACTGGGTTTCCTCGTTAAATCCTTGTGTTATGGTGTGGTTTTTATGTGGTTGTTTTTATCTCTATTTATTGCATTACTTCTTGCTTACCGGTACACAATATTAATATGCTCTACATGTTTTAAGTTAAGAATATCATGTTACCAGTTAGATAATGATTCACCCCCCCTCTCAGTATCTATGGGAATCCTAACACAAAATGGATATCAAGAAGGCATATGGTCAAGTGGACTAGAGATTACTTTTATAGGTAATGGAGGCTTTTGGTTTTTGTAGACATTAATTAAATTAGATTTACAATTGTATAAATAGTACTAGATACTAATTGTTGATAAATGATTATCCAAAGGGAGTTTTTAGGGCTCCAAATGACTCAGACAAGCTTACCCCTTGTCCATATTCCTCTTCATTATTATGGCAGATTCCTTAGGTAGAACTTTTAGTAAAGTCATTTTTAGAAATAAAATTGAAGGGTTAATAATGACAACCAATATGATTCCAATATCACATTATTAATTTGTTGATCAAACCATGATATTTTAGGCAACTCAAAGACAAGAGGCTAGAAACATTGATTAATCCCCCTTCATCTACATGAAAGCTTCAAGTGAAACTATGTGGAAAAACAAATAAAAAAAACTACTTCTCAAATTCTACCACCAAGGAACAAGAGATCATCAAGATGCTATATAACAAAAGATGCTATATTATTATAAATAGAAAAAGGAATAAACATAAATAGACTATGGGATGCTCTTGAAGATCATATTGTAAATAGGGTTACATCTTGGAGAGGTTGTTGTCTATCATGGGTGGGAAGGATAGTTATGTTGAAATCAGTTTTATTAGTCATCCCAATCTACCTTATTGCTTATTTATCTCTCTCATAAGGAGAAAATCACAAATTTAATCAGCTTATGTGAAGGTTTGTTTGGCAAGGCAATGGTGATAGGGAATATATCAAGTTGATAGCATGGGTCAAGTTCTACAAACCAAAATTAGTTGGATGAGTTGGTCTTAGAAAAATATGGCATTGGTGGATAAATTGGTGTGGAGGATGTTCAAAGAACATGACTCTAAATGGGTCAAAATGCTTCATCACAAATACTTGGAGGATGATGAGGCAACAAGTATTCTTACCATAGAGAATATGCCAAAAGGCCCAAGGGTGTTAATTTTCTAGGGAGTACAAATCGTTCATCAAAGACTACATTTTGTGACACCTATATGATGGTAGGATGGCCCTACTTTGGGAGGATTTTAGGGGGAGCGAAGGGCTAATGGAAAATTTTTCAAACATAGAAGAATCAAAAGAGTCACTAAAGAAGTTGTGGGAGCCTCATGTAATGTACTATATGCAATTAGAATGGATGTTGGCCACCTTGGCCTTTCAAGGACATCACTTTGATGAGGCTAACTTTGGATGACATGGATAAGTTAAATAATGTTCTTAATTAAAAATATATAGATCTTAAAGAAGGGCAAGACACCATTATTTAGAATTGGTCAAAGATGGCCCAATGTAGTGTCATGGATAGCTACAAAGTGTTGAAAAGATAGGTAGAGGGTGGTTCACCAAACATTTCAATTAATATTTACTGGCACACAAACTATATACCCAAAGAAAGAACCTTCAATTGGGATGCTCTTCATAAAAAAATTTACAATAGAAAAATTTAGAAAGATAGGTTACTATGGACCTTCTAAATGCGCTTTATGCAAAAACAATGTGGAAATAGTTGATTTATTTGTAGGTTGTCTGTTCTAAGACGATCCTTGGATATGGCTTTGTGCAGCACTTGCGTGGTGAGGAGCCCTACTGAATGATATTTTTCAGTTTGTTTTTTAGGGTGTCACCTCTACTGAAGATTAAATTTTTATATTCAATCCTTAGTGTAGTTAGCCCTTCTATCATGTTATGGGAGATTTGGAAAGAAAGAAATATTGGCAAATTTTTTGAGATAAAAAAGTGGGTCTAATACTTTTCTCAATAAGGTAGATGCAAAGATAATAGATTTTGTTAATAATACGAAAAAAGAGTGAATCCCATGGATTTCCTATTCACTGAATGGGATGCCTGCATGAGAAAATATTATTATGGTTTAGGGGGCCCAATGATTATTGGACTAGTAGGTGCCACATCTAAGACACTGAGGGATGAAGCACTATGAAAGGCTCGTTGAGATGGATGGGATAAATTAAGAATTGGTGGACATTCTAGAGGAAATCCTCGGGTCTCTAGAACTAGTTGAATCACTCAAAATTGGGAGGGAAATACTATTTATAGGATGGAAATGTTTCTTTTGAAGGGGACCAGCAATAAGGTAGAGTTCTTGCCCTTCTCAACCACTTCCATCACAAGGTGAGTGATGAATATTAAGAGGGGGGTAAATTGGTATGCATAAAAAACTTAATCAAATTCTTAAATAATTTTCCAGGAGACCGATGTAGTAGTTTAAACAACAAACTGGTTAAAACATAAAAAAGCCAAATAGAAAATAGATCATTCACCCACAAAAGAAAAATCACCATAACATAAGATATTTTGACATGGAAACCCAAATGGGAAAAACCATGGTGAGTAAAACTCACAAGTCAACTATCTAAGTAATAATAACCAGACCGGTTAAGCCCTTACAATGTTCTTCACCAGAACAGATCCTGTTACGAATTCAGATCTCTGTTAGGAGATAAGTCTTGTTAAAGACTACCATGTTAAAGGATTTCAGTGTTGGTATTTTGGTATAGTTTTGTCATTGATGTCAACAGCTACTGAAAATAAGCACTTTGGAGATCCAACAACATTTACTGGCAAGCAAGTAACTATTGCACAGTTACTGGTATATGGTTCACCGGTAGCATATAATGTTCACCGGTACCTGGAATGATATGGAAGACACTTGGTAATGTCAAAGAAATTGTGTGGACACTTTGTTTTGAAGAATTGATCATTGGTATATTCATATTTGCATATTTTCTTTTACTGGCAAATAGGTCCAGGGTTATCTAGGGTTACACCGACAGGTTTATCTTTCCCAGATCAGCATGGCACGCTATGAAGATAATATATTATTGATGTAAATGCATAATGCCAACATGTTTAATCAGTTATTGCATTGGATATTATATTGTATGTAAAATGTTTATTGTAATATCTTGTAGAGCTGACCTACTAAAATTGGTCTTAGATTATGATATAAATGTAAGATCTTATTTGTAAGATCAAGTGTGGAATGTGAAGAAGAATTGAGTGAGAGTATATGCGAGATTAAGTAGAGGTATACACAAAGACATCATTTGAAGGTGAAGCTAGGTTTTTGTATAAGCATATCAGCATTACACTAGTACTGAATCCAACATATGAAGATGCTATTTTATGTAGTACATTCTTATTGGATTTAACCATCCAACTGTAGTCAGTGTAACTCCCATTTTGTGATTGAGTAGTGAGCTCTAGGCTATTGGCCTTTCTTCATGTGCAGACCCCATTTATGTACACGTACTATCTACAGTAGTATCATCTGATTGTGGGTAAGGTTTCCCACCATGCTTTTTCCCCTTACAAGGTTTCCACATACAAATATTGGTGTTATGTGTTGTGGATGACTTTATGTTTATGTTTCATGCATTAATCTTTACCAGCATAGCAATTTACTATTAACACTGTCTACCGGCATACTTAACTGGTTTACCAGTATTAAGCATCAAGTTGGTTAATTGGTTTTTGGTTTGAATTTATTAGACAACTGATTCACCCCACCCCTCTTTCAGTTGTTTCCGGGACCTAACAATTGGTATCAGAGCCTAGTCCTCTTTTGCAGAAGTTTAACAACTTGAGGAGATCCAATGTCTACTAATTACTTCAGGAAGGACAATCCTAAACTTGATGGAACCAATTATGTGATATGGAAGATAAGGATGGAGACACATCTGAATTACATTGGTAAAGACATCTAGGAAGTTACAAAGAATGGTTATACTACTATTGTAGCTGATCAGACTGCTCCAACTATCTTAGCTAAAGATGAAGAGAATGATTGCAAAGCAAGAGAAGCACTTTTGAGTGCATTATCAGATCAACAAATCATGGGATTATCAGATAGGTCTACTACTAAAGCTATTTGGGATCATTTGGAAACACTAAATGAAGGAGATTCCATAGTCAAGATTGAAAAACTTGAAAGCTTTCGAGTCAAGTATGAACATCTGAAAATGGAAGAAGATGAAAGGATTTCTGCTTTTATGGAAAGAGTAAATGAAATTGTTTTGGGTATTAAATGTTGTGGAGGAACTCTAAGTGAAGATGAAATTGTTTTAAAAATCTTAAGAGGATTGCCACCGACATATAAAATGAAGGTTACTACTATAAATGAGTTAAGAACAATGCCTAATACATCAGTAACAAGGGATACATTGATTGGAAAACTTTCAGCCTTTGAAATTGAGGAATTTGGTCTTGTTGCTACTATAAAAACTGATTTGGCCTTTAAAGAATCAACATCATCTGCTCCATCATTTGACAAATCAGACTGGAGAGCCTTTTATGCAAGAGATCTTGAAGAAAGCAGGAAGGAGAATGAAGAGCTTGAAGAAATTGAAGCACTATTCGCAAGAAAAATGCCAAAAGGTCTAGTTGGAAGTAAGTATGAAGGTAAAGCACCCTTTAAATGTTTTAACTACAATAAGATTGGTCATATGGCTTCAAGATGCCCCGATAGACATTCTAGACTAAGAGAAGAAGCTAGAAGAACATACAAGCCTAATCCTGAATATCAGAGATACAGATTTAAGAAGAACAAAGACAAATCCTGTTACATTGTTGATGAAGGTGTTATTGATGATTCTGATGAGGATCCAGCAGACAATGAATGCGTTTTTGTTGCTATAATAGAGGATCAACCGGCACCTATTGCTCAACCGATAGAACAAGCCCTAGCAGCTAAAGTTGAAGCAAAGGATGAATGGATCATTGACTCAGGATGCTCACATCACATGACTGGAGACAAAGGTAAATTCTTGAACTTTCAAGAATACATTGGGGGTTTAGTAAGATTTGGAGATGACAAAGCCTGTTCAATCAAAGGCAAGGGTTCAATATCTCTTGATGGTAAGCATAACACTGACAATGTCTACTATGTTGAAGGATTAAAGCATAATCTTTTAAGTGTTCGTCAATTAGTTGAGAAAGGATTTCAGTTAAAAATTAAAAATGGAAAATGCAAAATCATGAATAGAACTGGTTTGGAAATTGCAATTGGTAATCAGACTAGAGGTAATATCTTTCATTTGAATAACAATGAAAAGGCATGCTTAATTGCACATATAGATGAAATTTGGTTATGGCATAAGAGACTATGTCATGTAAACTTTGATTGCATGGTAAAAATCAGTACTTCTAAGGCAGTTAGAGATCTACCTAAAATTGTAAAACCTCAGAATACAATTTGTAAGGAATGTTAATTTGGAAAACAAGTTAGAGCTAGTTTCAAAAGTATTCTTGAAAAATCCAATAATGCTCTTGGTTTAATTCACACTGACTTATGTGGTCCAGCTAGAACTAAAATCTTACAAGGTGATAGATATTTCATGCTAATTATTGATGATTACTCTAGAATGTGTTGGGTTACTTTTCTCAGAGAAAAATCAGAAGCACTTGCGAAGTTCAAACTGTTCAAAGCAATGGTTGAGAATGAAACCGGTAAGAAAATCAAATGTTTAAGATCAGATCAAGGAGGAGAATTCACATCTAAGGACTTTAATACATTTTGTGAAGTGAATGGAATAAGAAGACAGTTATCAGCACCTCGGACACCACAACAGAATGGAGTTGTTGAAAGTAAAAATAGAACTATCTTGGATGCAGCAAGAAGTATGTTATCAAAAGAAAATCTACCACATGTGTAATGGAGAGAGGTAGTTAGCATTGTTGTCTATACATTCAATGAATTTCACATCAAAGGTGAAACCGGTAAGACCCCTCATGAACTATGGTTTGCTAATGTTCCCACTCTTAAGTATTTCAGAATTTTTGGAAGTAAATGTTATATTAGAAGAGATGAGTATATTGGCAAATTTGATCCTAGAAGTGATGAAGGAATATTCCTTAGTTATTCATCTAAGAGCAAGGCATATAGATGTTTTAATAAGAGATTGTAGAAAATTGTTGAGAGTACAAATGTAAAGATTGATGAACAATCCAGAGGAACTTCAAGGTATATAGACTCTGAACTGGCAATAGAAATTATGATAGATGAACCTACACTGAATCCACTAGTATAGAATGAAGATCCAGTTACCTCGGTATCATCAGAGGATTCCTCACTAATTGAAGAACAACAACAAACTAAGACACCCCGGTATGTAAGATTGAATCATTCTGAAGATTAGATAATTGGAAACAAATTTAAAGGAGTTATGACAAGAGGAAGATTGGCAAATGAAGAGGTATGTCTTATTTCTCAAATTGAACCATCATCTATCATTGAGGCATGTGAAGATAAATTTTGGATTAAATCTATGGGAGAAGAATTAGGACAAATTAAGAAAAACAATACTTGGACATTAGTTCCCCGGCCTAAAGATAAAAATGTAATTGGAACCAAATGGGTATTTAGAAAAAAACTTAATGAAGATGGTAAAGTTGTCAGAAATAAAGAAAGACTAGTGTGTAAGGGATATTTTCAGAAAGAAGGAGTTGATTACAATGAAACCTTTGCACCGGTAGCCAGAATTGAGGCAGTCAGATTATTCTTGGCTTTTGCAGCTCACAAGGACTACAAAGTTTATCAAATGGATATTAAATGTGCATTTTTGAATGGAGATCTTGAAGAGGAAGTATATATTGAACAACCTGATGGATTTTCCTTGACAGATGACAATGATATGGTTTGCAAGTTAAGAAAATCTCTGTATGGATTAAAACAAGCCCCAAGAGCTTGGTATGCAAGGTTGGATAAGTATCTTTTAAAGATTGGTTTTACTAAAGGAAATGCAGATAGTAATTTATATTACAAAATAACTAATGATGACATCTTGATTATTGAACTCTTTGTTGATGATATAATCTTTGGAGGAGAAGATGGATTATGTAAGGAATTTTCTATTAAAATGCAGCAAGAATTTGAAATGTCTATGATTGAAGAAATAAAATTCTTTTTAGGATTGCATATTTCACAGACTGATAAAGGTATATTTTTGAGTCAATCCAATTACTTGAAAGAATTACTAAAGAAATTTGGGATGGAGAACTCTAAACCGGTAAGAACACCTATGACTACAAATGACAAATTATCTCAAAGGGATGAATCTACACTTGTTAATCCTATTAGATACAAATCTATGATAGGAGGTTTACTGTATTTGACACAAACCAGACCAAATATTATGAATGCAGCATGTACTGTTTCTAGATTTCAAAGTAATCCTAGGGAAAATCATGAATCAGGAGTAAAAAGGATTTTCCGGTACTTACAAGGCACAACAAATCTTGGATTATGGTATCCTAGATATGAAAATTTTGACCTATGTGCATACACAGATGCAAATTGGGCAGGAGATGTGGATGATAGAAAAAACACCACTGGAGGAGCATTCTTTCTTGGAAAGAGATTAGCTTCTTGGCTGAGTAAGAAATAGAGTTGTACATCTTTATCAATAGCAGAATCAGAATATGTTGCAGTAGCAACTAATGGTACACAGGTACTATGGCTTAAACAAATGTTGAAAGACATAAAGGTAAAATGCAAGGAACCCATTACTATATATTGTGATAACACTGCAACAATTGATATATCTAAAAATCTGGTAGTACATTCTAAAACAAAACATGTTTCTACCAAACTGAATTTTCTAAGGGAAAAAGTTGAAGAAAAAGAGATAAAATTGGTTTATGTGAATACTAAAGAATAGCTTGTAGATATTTTCACAAAACCTTTGCCTAAGGAGACTTTTGAATATCTCAGAGATCAGCTTGGAGTCATACCACCACTGGTAGAGACTTAGATAGTTGATGATTATCATCAACCAGCTGAATTAAAAGACAAATCTTTTATTCCAGTCTTTGATGAGGAAGCTACTTCTCAGGGGGAGTAGTTGGTATTTTGTATGAACTTGATTTTTGTAACTTTGGCATTTGATGTCAAAGGGGGATAGATATCTATGGAAAAACACATTATCTTTTAAGGAGAGACCGGTATTGAAAATAAATCTTTGGATAAACAGATGTTTCTCCAAGGGGGAGAAATTGAGATTGTTGGATTTTGGTATTTGACATTTCTGTTTGGGCACTTTGATGATTTTTCCATCTTGCATTGCCATCAATGCCAAAGGGGGAGATTGTTGGTATTTTGGTATGGTTTTGTCATTGATGTCAACACGTACTGAAAACAAGCAGTTTGGAGATCCAGCAACCTTCGTCGGCAAGCAACTATTGCACAGTTACTGGTATATGGTTCACCGACAAAATATAATGTTCACTGGTACCTGGAATGATATGGAAGACACTTGGTAATGTCGAAGATATTGTGTGGACACATTGTTTTGAAGAATTGATCATTGGTATATTCATGTTTGCATATTTGCTTTTACCGGCAAATAGGTCTAGGGTTATCTAGGGTTACACCGGCAGGTTTATCTTTTCCAGATCAGAATGGCATGCTATGAAGATAATTTATTATTGATGTAAATGCATTAAGCCAACATGTTTAATCAGTTATTGCATCAGATATTATATTGTATGTAAAATGTTTGTTGTAATATCTTGTAGAGCTGACCTACTAAAATTGGTCTTAGGTTATGATATAAATGTAAGATCTTATTTGTAAGATCAAGTGTGGAATGTGAAAAAGAATTGAGTGAGAGTATATGCAAGATTAAGTAGAGGTATACACGAAGACATCATTTGAAGGTGAAGCTAGGTTTTTGTATAAGCATATCAGCATTACACCGGTACTAAATCCAGCATATGAAGATGTTATTTTGTGCAGTACATTCTTATTGGATTTAACCATCCAACTGTAGTCAGTGGGACTCCCATTTTGTGATTGAGCAATGAGCTCTAGGTTGTTGGCCTTTTTGCATGTGCAGACCCCATTTATGTACACTTACTATCTACAGTAGTATCATTTGATTGTGGGTAAGGTTTCCCAGCATGGTTTTTCCCCTTACAAGGTTTCGACATACAAATATTGGTGTTATTTGTTTTGGATAACTTTACATTTATGTTTCATGCATTAATGTTTACCAGTATAGAAATTTACTGTTAACACTATCTACTAGCATACTTAACTGGATTGCAGGTATTAAGCATCAAGTTGGTTAATTGGATTTTGGTTTGAGTTTATTAGACAACTGATTCACCCCCCCCCCCTCACAGTTGTCTTCGGGACCTAATAATTGGTATCAGACCCTAGTCCTCTTTTGCAGAAGTTTAACAACTTGAGGAGATCCAATGTCTGCTAATTACTTCAGGAAGGACAGTCCTAAACTTGATGGAACCAACTTTTGGAGATGGAAGATCTGGATGGAGACACATCTGAATTGCATTGGTAAAGAGATATGGGAAGTTACAAAGAATGGTTATACTACAACTGTAGATGGTCAGACTGCTTCAACTACCTTAGCTAAAGATGAAGAGAATGATTGCAAAGCAAGAGAAGGACTTTTGAGAGCATTATCAAATCAACAAATCATGGGATTATCAGACAGGTCTACTGCTAAAGGTATTTGGGATCATTTGGGAACACTAAATGAATGAGATTCCACAGTCACGATTGCAAAACTTGAAAGCTTCTGAGTCAGGTATGAACATCTAAAAATGAAAGAAGATGAAAGGTTTTCTGCTTTTATGGAAAGAGTAAATGAAATTGTTTTGGTTATTAAATGTTGTGGAGGAACTCTGAGTGAGGATGAAATTGTTTCAAAAATTTTAAGAGGATTGCTACCGGCATGTAAAATGAAGGTTACTACTATAAATGAGTTAAGAACAATGCCTAATACATTAGTAACTAGGGATACAAAGATTGGAAAACTTTCAGCCTTTGAAATTGAGGAATTTGGTCCTGTTGCTACTATAAAAATAGATTTGGCCTTTAAAGAATCAACATCATCTGCTCCATCATTTAACAAATCAGACTAGAGAGCCTTTTATGCAAGAGAACTTGAAGAAACCAGGAAGGAGAATGAAGAGCTTGAAGAACTTGAAGCACTATCTACAAGAAAAATGCCAAAAGGTCCAGTTGGAAGTAAGTATGAAGGTAAAGCACCCTTTAAATGTTTTAACTGCAATAAGATTGGTCATATGGCTTCAGGATGCCCTGATAGACATGCTAGACTAAGAGAAGAAGCTAGAAGAACATACAAGCCTAATCCTGAATATCAGGGATACAGATTTAAGAAGAACAAAGACAAATCCTGTTACATTGCTGATGAAGGTGTGACTGATGATTCTGATGAGGATCTAGTAGACAATGAATGGGTTTTTGTTGCTATAACAAAGGATCAACCAACACCTACTGCTGAACCAGTAGAACAAGCCCTAGCAACTAAAGTTGAAGCAAAGGATGAATGGATCATTGACTCAGGATGCTCACATCACATGACTTGAGACAAAGGTAAATTCTTGAACTTTCAAGAATACAATGGAGGTTTAGTAAGATTTGGAGATGACAAAGCCTGTTCAATCAAAGGCAAGGGTTCAATCTCTTGATGGTAAGCATAACACTGACAATGTCTACTATGTTGAAGGATTAAAGCATAATCTTTTAAGTGTTCGTCAATTAGTTGAGAAAGGATTTCAGTTAAAATTTAAAAATGTAAAATGCAAAATCATGAATAAAACTGGTTTGGAAATTGCAATCGGTAATCAGACTAGAGGTAATATCTTTTATTTGAATAACAATGAAAAGGCATGCTTAATTGCACATATAGACGAAAGTTGGTTATGGCATAAGAGACTATGTCATGTAAACTTTGATTGCATGGTAAAAATTAGTACTTCTAAGGTAGTTAGAGATCTACCTAAAATTGTAAAACTTCAGAATACAATTTGTAAGGAATGTCAATTTGGAAAACAAGTTAGAGCTAGTTTCAAAAGTATTCCTGAAAAATCCAATAATGCTTTTGATTTAATTCACACTGACTTATGTGGTCCAGCTAGAACTAAAAGATTACAAGGTGATAGATATTTCATGCTAATTATTGATGATTACTCTAGAATGTGTTGGGTTACTTTTCTCAGAGAAAAATCAGAAGCACTTGGGAAGTTCAAACTGTTCAAAGCAATGGTTGAGAATGAAACTGGTAAGAAAATCAAATGTTTAAGATCAGAACAAGGAAGAGAATTCACATCTAAGGACTTTAATACATTTTGTGAAGTGAATGGAATAAGAAGACAGTTATCAGCACCTCAGACACCATAGCAGATTGGAGTTGTTGAAAGGAAAAATAGACCTATCTTGGATGTAGCAAGAAGTATGTTATCAAAAGCAAATCTACCACATGTGTATTGGAGAGAGGCAATTAGCACTGTTGTCTATACATTCAACAAAGTTCACATCAAAGGTGAAACCGGTAAGACACCTCATGAACTATGGTTTGGTAATATTCCCACTCTTAAGTATTTCAGAATTTTTTGAAGTAAATGTTATATTAGAAGAGATGAGTATATTGGCAAATTTGATCCTAGAAGTGATGAAGGAATATTCCTTGGTTATTCATCTAAGAGCAAGGCATATAGATGTTTTAATAAGAGATTGTAGAAAATTGTTGAGAGTACAAATGTAAAGATTGATGAACAATTCCGAGGAACTTCAAGGTATGTAGACTCTGAATTGGCAACAGAAATTATGACAAATGAACCTACACTAAATCCATCGGTAGAGAATGAAGATCAAGTTACCCCTGTATCATCAGAGGATTGCTCAGTACTTGAAGAACAACACCAAACTAAGACACCCTAGTATGTAAGATTGAATCATTCTGAAGATCAAATAATTGGAAATAAATTTAGAGTTATGACAACAAGAAGATTGGAAAATGAAGAGGTATGTCTTATTTCTCAAATTGAACCATCATCTATCAATGAGGTATGTGAAGATAAATTTTGGATTAAAGCTATGGAAGAAGAAGTAGGACAAATTGAGAAAAACAATACTTGGACATTAGTTCCCCGTCCTAAAGATAAAAATGTAATTGGAACCAAATGGGTATTTAGAAACAAACTTAATGAAGATGGTAAAGTTGTCAGAAATAAAGTAAGACTAGTGTATAAGGGGTATTCTCAAGAAGATTGAATTGATTACAATGAAACCTTTGCACCGGTAGCTAGAATTGAGGTAATCGGATTATTCTTGGCTTTTGCTGCTCACAAGGACTACAAAGTTTATCAAATGGATATTAAATGTGCATTTTTGAATGGAGATCTTGAAGAGGAAGTATATGTTGAACAACTTGATGGATTTTCCTTGACATATGACAATGATATGGTTTGCAGGTTAAGAAAAGTTCTATATGGATTAAAACAAGCCACAAGAGCTTGGTATGCAAGGTTGGATAAGTATCTTTTAAAGATTGGTTTTACTAAAGGAAATGCAGATAGTAATTTATATTACAAAATAACTAATGATGACATCTTGATTATTGAAGTCTTTGTTGATGATATAATCTTTGGAGGAGAAGATGGATTATGTAATGAATTTTCTATTAAAATGCAGCAAGAATTTGAAATGTCTATGATTGGAGAAATAAAATTATTTTTAGGATTGCAGATTTCACAAACTGATAAAGGTATATTTTGAGTCAATCCAAGTACTTGAAAGAATTACTAAAGAAATTTGGGATGGAGAACTCTAAACCAGTAAGCAAACCTATGACTACAAATGACAAATTATCTCAAAGGGATGAATCTACACCTATTAATCCAACTAGATAAAAATCCATGATAGGAGGTTTACTGTATTTCACACAAACCAGACCTGATATTATGAATGCAGTATGTACTGTTTCTAGATTTCAAAGTAATCCTAGGGAAAATCATGAATCCGCAGTAAAAAGGATTTTTCGGTACTTACAAGGAACAACAAACCTTGGATTATGGTATCCTAGAGATGAAAATTTTGACCTATGTACATACATAGATGCAAATTGGGCAGGAGATGTGGATGATAGAAAAAGCACCACTGGAGGAGAATTCTTTCTTGGAAAGAGATTAGTTTCTTGGTTGAGTAAGAAATAGATTTGTACATCTTTATCAATTGTAGAATCAGAATATGTTGTAGCAACAACTAACTGTACACAAGTACTATGGCTTAAACAAATGTTGAAAGACATAAAGGTAAAATGCAAGGAACCCATTACCATATATTGTGATAACACTGCAGCAATTGATATATCTAAAAATCTGGTATTACATTCTAAAACAAAGAATGTTTCTATCAAACTAAATTTTCTAAGGGAAAAATTTGAAGAAAATGAGATAAAACTGGTTTATGTGAACACTAAAGAACAACTTGCAGATATTTTCACAAAACCTTTCCCTAACGAGACTTTTGAATATCTTAGAGATCAGCTTGGAGTCATACCACCATCGGTAGAGACTTAGATAGTTGATTATTATCATCAACCCACAGAATTAATAGACAAATCTTTTATTCCGGTCTTTGATGAGGAACCTACTTCTCAGGGGGAGTAGTTAGTATTTTGTATGAACTTGATTTTTGTAACTTTGGCATTTGATGTCAAAGGGGGAGAGATATCTATGGAAAAACACATTATCTTTTAAGGAGAGACCGGTATTGAAAATAAATCTTTGGATAAACACATGTTGCTCCCAAGGGGAGAAATTGAGATTGTTGGTTTTTAGTATTTGGCATTTCTGTTTGGGCACTTTGATGATTTTTCCATCTTGTGTTGCCATCAATGCCAAAGGGGGAGATTGTTGGTATTTTGGTATGGTTTTTTCATTGATGTCAACACCTACTGAAAACAAGCACTTTGGAGATCCAACAACATTCACTGGCAAGCAAGTAACTATTGCACAGTTACAGGTATATGGTTCACCGGTAGGATATAATGTTCACCGGTACCTGGAATGATATGGAAGACACTTGGTAATGTCGAAGACATTGTCTAGACACTTTGTTTTGAAGAATTGATCATTGGTATATTCATATTTGCATATTTGCTTTTACCGGCAAATAGGTCCAAGATTATCTAGGTTTAAACCCGTAGGTTTATCTTTTCTAGATCAACATGGCATGCTATGAAGATAATTTATTATTGATGTAAATGCATTAAGCCAACATGTTTAATCAGTTATTGTATTGGATATTATATTATATGTAAAATGTTTATTGTAATATCTTGTAGAGCCGACCTACTAAAATTGGTCTTAGGTTATGATATAAATGTAAGATCTTATTTGTAAGATCAAGTGTGGAATGTGAAAAAGAATTGAGTGAGAGTATATGTGAGATTAAGCAGAGGTATACATGAAGACATCATTTGAAGGTGAAGTTAGGTTTCTGTATAAGCATATCAGCATTACACTGGAATCCAGCATATGAAGATGCTATTTTTTGCAGTACATTCTAATTGGATTTAACCATCCAATTGTAGTCAGTGTGAGTCCCATTTTGTGATTGAGCAGTGAGCTCTAGGTTGTTGGGATTTTTGCATGTCCAGACCCCATTTATGTACACTTACTATCTGTAGTAGTATCATCTTATTTTGGGTAAGGTTTCCTACCGTGGTTTTTCCCCTTATAGGGTTTCCACATACAAATATTGGTGTTATGTGTTGTGGATGACTTTATGTTTATGTTTCATGCATTAATCTTTACTGGTATAGCAATTTACTATTAACACTGTCTACCGTCATACTTAACTAGTTTACCGGTATTAAGCATCAAGTTGGTTAATTGGTTTTTGGTTTGAATTTATTAGACAATTGATTCAACCCCCCCCCCGCTCTCAGTTGTCTTCAGGACCTAACATTTAGATCCACAACTATGAACCACCTCGTTAGAGGATTTACAATAGGCTTGGTTGGGCCTACCCGGTTAAGGGTTTCAGACTTTTCGAAGAGATTAGTAATCAACAAGTGAATGATCTAGAAAGTAGCATAGAATGCTTGATTAGATCCTTGATAGTTCTCTGTTAATGCATTGCAGTATTTATCAGTCTTCTAACCTTTGCACTCACAATATCTATAGTGAGATACCTTTTCCACACAGAGCTAACCTTCTCTCCAACACTCGCACATATCAATCCTACAAAACCCTAGACATGATGTCCTCATATAAGAATCTGATTTGATGTCGGTCCAATAAGATTAGATTACAATTTCCTAGGTACAGTGCCTCTAGACACTTTTGTAACATGACACAGAAACACCACTAAAGTGTCGGTGGATGATAACTCATCACACTTTACCATTATATCGGTTTGGCACAGTATACTGATTATCGATAAACAAAGACTGGTAAACTAGAGCATAGTGTTTCGATCAAAAATTAACTGGCACTAGAGGTCCTCATACCACTTGGTGTCTTCGTACCGCTTGAGGTCTTCGGTCATACTTTGACTGGTAAGCATCTTCTGCAAAACACCGATAGTCTTCTACAAACAAAGACTATACATTTAATGGCATATAGTACTAGTGTGAACAACACAACACATATTACCGGTTAAGAATAGCTCATACATAAAATAAGTGTGTGTCCATCAATGACAATCACAACTAAACATCATCAAAATACCAAAAATCTCCCCCTTTGGCATTGATGGCAACACTTAGGAAGATTTTGACATCTAAGTGATTTAAAAAAATGCCATAATCAAAATTACTCCCCCTAAGCATATACACTACTCCCTTTGCAAAAATTACAAGCATGTGCATGAAATTTTCAATACTACTCCCCATAAAATTTTATACTACTCCCCCTTTTCCAACAATGACAAAGTAATGCAAAATATTCCCTTTTTGCATAATATGAAAATGGAGGATATGTTGATGACAATAAAGAGTAAAACTTCTCAAAAAGAGATTTAAAGTTTTGCATAAAATTCTTCATGTCTGAAGACCATGAATCAAGAGGTGAGGCAGCAATTTCACTCTCTGTCTTCATCTGGGAGGCTAATTCTTCCATTGCATCGATAGTGCTCATCTCTTGTGTTACAGTAATAGCTTCCAAGTTCAAGAAGCACTTCTGAAGAACCTGCAATTTTGGTAATAGAAGCAATTGGAGCTCCTACAGATCTTGAGTCTGATTGTAGATCTCTAAGTCAAGCTTTGCCATTTGATGTTGGTGAGTATGAACAGTCTGTCCATACACTGTGAATAGATCATATGGCAATTTGAAGTTGTTGATATACTTTTGTAACTTTGATTGTAGTTGACTCTTTTGTTTCAGAGAATCTTCACAAAATAGGTGAAGTTGGCAGATTTTGCTCAAGAGTAGGTTACCTTCACCCACAACTAAACTTATATCAGCCTTTTGCTTAAGAATTTTTTCTCTATCTACATCCATTCACTTTACTAATGAAACTTTTAGAGCTTTTTCATGCTTCTTCTCTGCAGAAATCTGGGCACCATCTTCTAAACATTGCACTTGATCATCTACTACTATGCAAAGAAGTATTATCTTAGCCAGGAAGGAATCGATACTGGGAAGGTTAGTACCAGGGATTAGATTGGAAAGAGTGTCAACATCTAACTGAATGACATCCTGTTCTTTCTTTTTCCTTAGTTCTTCCAATCTGACCTGTGCTAGTTGAATTCTCCTGAGTAGCTCACTTTCATCAATCGATTGTGTCAGACAGGCAAGAGTCAAATCGGTGAGACCGATGGGATCAACCTTCTTGGCTTTATCTCTGGTTGCCTTAGGTGTTGGTCCTCCTTCCTTTGCCTTGATCTCCTCTTCTTATTTTTCCTGGGCTACCTAGGCAGCCTTCTCCTTCTCCTCTTGAACTCTCCTCTTCTTTTCTTCTTTCTTCCACTCTTCTTCCCTCTTTTTCTCTTCTTCCTTTTTCTTCTCTACTTCCTCCTTCTTCTTCTCTTCTTCCTGTCTCTTTTTCTCTTCTTCCTACTTCTTCTGCTTCCCTTGTCTCGCTTTCTCCACTCTCTCTTTCTCTTGTTTTTCTTTCTCCACTTTCTCTTTTTCCTAGTTTCTCTTTCTCATGTTTCTCTTTTTCTAGTTTCTCTTTTACCTCTTTCTCATCCTTTTCTTTCTCTACTCTCTCCTTTCAAATTTCTCCTTATCTGGAGTGGTGTCCTCAATATCTAGTGAATCAACATCAATGGGGTCATTTTGTTCTGCTATTCTTTCACCCAGACTGTCGAAGATTTCATCCAGTTTGGATGTGGATAGGTCAGGCTCTTTCTCATCCTATTGATTAGCTTCGAATACTTTTTACATTTTGATAGCTACCTTAACCTGCAGATGGGTGTCTTTTTCCACTTCAGAAGTTTTGCCTCCGAGTAGCTGAAGTCTTCTTCTTTGCATGAAGAAAATTCCTTTGTACTTATCAATAATCTCAAACAATTCTGAATTTGAGGCATCTGGAAAAAATTGAGCAAAAATTTTCTCCCTGGTTTCTTGTTCCTTTTCAATGGCAATGTCCCATTTGTTGTCCAAAGAATCATACAAAGATTTAGAAGTAACTAATTTAATATTGGTAGGTGACCGATCATTAATACATAAATATTTAATAAGTTCTCGTTCAACATTCTCTTTTGCATTATCATTGAAATCATCAAGAACTTTCCTTCTAATATTCTTTATGGTCCTTTGACAATGTGTCATAGGCTTGTAAGAGGAAATATCTATAATTACTAGTGGAGAGGTTGCTGGTACATTACCGGTTGACTTTGCCTTCTTGCTTGATTGCCTTGTCTTCTTCATTTCTACCTCTGGTTCGGTGCCTTATGAATCCGGTGAGTTATTCTTGGTTTTTCTCTTGCTTTCGAATACCTTTGGTGGAATAGCCTCCGGTTTCTTTTTAGTTGGTGACCTCTTGGTCACTTTAGGGCTGGTAGCAGATGTAACCAGTGCTAATGTTGATGGCACTACTTTACTCTTTTTTTTGCTTCAGTACCTCAATAGGTTTGATCCTCTCGGACTAAGTACCAGTTCTCTTCATCTTGGGATCTAGTGGTGAAGCAAGTAGGGTAGAGGCATACCCTATCAGTATACCATTTACCACTTCATAGCCCATAGGCTCAACTTCATCTTCTCTTGGCTCAACTACTTCCATTATGCAGTGATTTGTTTTGATTGTGAAACAGATGTCATCTTCATATTTTTCAACTAGATCACCAGATATTCTCATTCGCTGGTTCATCTTTATTCTAAACTCATCAAAATACCTATTCAGAGTCTCTGGATACGTAGTTCCCACTACTTGCAGATTCTCCTTTATTTGTCTAGAAACTAGTAGGTCACTCGACCATTGAACATCACCAACTCTAGGAAAATATCCTTGAAAATAGAAAAATAAATCGACAAGAATTTGACCGAACTTAAACCTCAAGGTTTTGTCTACTTTGATCAAATTTAGGTTCTCCATGAGTTGCTTTTGCATGTAGGTACATAAGTCACATTTTGCATTCTCCTTGATCATCCTATAAGCAGCATGCACCATAGTTGTAGGAACAAAATTCATTCTGCTAGCATAGAATACTCTATACCCAATTACCATGCACGCATACTTCACCAAGCCATCTTTTATGATGTTTACAGTCATTACACGTTGGTCGCATAGAACCAGTGAGCTCTGTCATTTTGGTTTTGGTGATCTTGCAAAGAACGGGGACTTTCCCAACATTGCAGAAATCGGTCACGACATGAATTGCCTCCTGTGTAATATCATGGGTTCACTCAAGGTACATCTTATCACCATGAACCCTACTTAGAATAATCCTAATGTGTTATTCTCTAAATAATTCGAGAAAATATACTTCATTATGTAATTTCTTGTTCTCAATTATGTTGTATTCAAGTTTAATCTTCTTATCGTCTCCATAGAACAAACTTAGTAGGGAGTGAATCACTAGAGACCCTAGGTCTTCTAGTTTGCAATCAATATATCCTGAAACATCCCCTTCGACAATGATTCCAGTGGGAATTTGAGATAGGGCATTATATTTCATCTTCTTTTTAAGAAACTCAGGTGATTCCTTGGGTTTAGTAGAACTAGAAGGGATTTTAGATGCAAAAGCCATATCTAGAAGATTCCAAATGACAAGAATATTTCAACGAGAAATACCTTCACACTCCGAACTAGGGTTTGCCGATGTAGAGAAAAACATACTTCTTTAGGAGATTACTTTTCTGATCTGACTTCCACACTGATAACTTGAAATGGCTGCAACATCTTGTGCAAGATTTCTTTCTGAATTCTTTTGAATGCAAGATAAATCACTCTTTTTCTTTGGTCAAGCTAGAAAAAATATTCTTTGAAAATAGGTAAGTAAAAATGATGATGAAAGTCACTTTTAAATAAGCTCCTACCAACCATAATAAATGCATCACCATTAGGGCACAAACCCTAACTTTACCTTTTACCACTTCATTTCTTCTATCAGTCGACAGGTAACCAATACCGATAAAGGCACTTTACCGATATACTCCAGGCATTTGAAACATTATTACCAATATGTTCCCCCTAAGGATTTTGAAGCTCAGTTTGCTGGTTTAGGGATATCCACACTAGGTGTAGAAACTGGTACATCTTGTGGCTTCTCTTCAGATTTCTTTTTCAAAGTTTTATCCATATCTGCCTGAATGGTTTCAACATCAATCATCCCTTCTGGGTCAACCGGTATGTTTCCTGATGGATTATTTCTCAATATGCAGGCTCTCGTAGTGTGTCCCGATTTGTTTCAGTGATAACATACCATTCTGGGTGTTCTCCATAGTCCGACGTTCACATTTCCATTCTTCCTTCTGCATATTGCAGCAGTGTGACCGCTACCATGATAGATCAAACAGGTTGCTCTCCAACTCTTTGCCACTCCATAACCATTTGGCCAGTGGTCATAGGTTCTATACCAGTTTGGGTTCTGGTTCATACGAGGTTCTGGGGCAACTCCTTTAGATCTTGGTGCATAACTTCCAAAGTTTTTTATAACTGACCTACACTCAAAAGCTCTATGCCCAAACTTGTTGCATGCATAACAGTGACCATTAAATCTACAAGTTCTAGCCACATTGTTTTCTATATAAGGAAAATTATTGTAAGCCTTGCTCCTACATACATTGGCAGTATGTCCTTCCTTGTGACAGTTGAAGCATACAAGTTTAAACTTTGACCTACCTTTGTTCTTGTTATGCTTAGGTGATGATTTCTCCTTTGGTGCATCACTCTTATCTCTAGAGGTTTGACCTTCCTCATATGTAGAGAAACCAAGTCCAGTGGTATCCTTTGACGACTTCACTGATTCCAGCTTTTGTTCTAGTTTAGTAGCACTCTAGTTGAATTTTGCAAGTATCTCCTTTGACTCAGCAAGTTCCTTGGAAAGAGAATCATTGGTTTTCATCAAGGTTTCATTCTGAGAAATAGAAGCATTTAGGTCCGCTTGTATTTCTTCTTTCTTGTCATTACCCTCTTGTAGATGAGTGGTGATGGTACCAATCTCTTGTTTCAACTTAGAGATCTCATGCTCCTTGTCCTTCACTAAATCTTCATATTTTCTTTTGTTTTCGATCTCCCAACTCATCCTGATAGTCAATCCTTCCAACTCCCTCATTACGTTAGTCTTGGATTCATTTAGTTACTCCACTTCTCTGACTAGGGCCTCGATGTCTGCTTCATCTGAAGAGTTGTTTTTAGTAAATTTCATCAATTGCTCAGGAAGTTCTCTTCTCTTGGCTAAAGAGGCTTTATACTTGATTTTTAGTTCATCATAGCCTCTCTCAGACTCAATAAGATAGTGAGTGATTTACCTCATGTTGTATTCCCCCATATCTCCTTCCTAGTGGTTAGACTTATAGAAAGGTTGGCTCTGATACCAATTGATGAAAACTAAGAGGGGGGGTGACTTAGTATGCCTAAAAACTTAATCAAATTCTTAAACAATTTTCCAATAGACCAGTGTAGTAGTTTAAACAACAAACCGGTTAAAACATAAACAAGCCAAATAGAAAATAGAGAATTCACCCGCAAAAGCACAATCACCATAACACAAGATATTTTAAATGTGGAAACCCAAATGGGAAAAACCAGGATGAGTAAAACTCACAAGTCAACTATCTGCAGAATAGTAACCAGACTGGTTAAGGTCAGACCAGTTAACTCCTTACAATTTTCTTCACCAGAATAGATCCTATTAGGAATCCAGATCTCTATTAGGAGATAAGTCCTATTAAAGACTACCCTATTAAAGGATTTTAGATCCAAAACTATGAACCACCTTGTTAAAGGATTTACAATAGGCTTGGCTGGGCCTACCTGGTTAAGGGTTTCAAACTTGTTAAAGAAATTAGTAATCAATAAGTGAATGATCTAGAAAGTAACACATAATGCTTGATTAGATCCTTGATAGTTTTCTGTTAATGCATTGTTGCATTACTTCAGTCTTGTAACCTTTGCACTCACAATCTCTATAGTGAGATACCTTTTTGCATAGACCTAATCTTCTCTCCAACACTCGCACATATCAATCCTACAAAACCCTAGACATGATGTCCTCAGATAGGAATCCGATTTCATCTTGGTCCAATAAGATTAGACTATTGTTTCCTAGGTACAGTGCATGTAGAAACTTTTGGTAACATGACATAGAAACAACACTAAAGTGTCGGTGGATGATAACTCATTACACTTTAAAATTATACCAGTTTGGCATACTATACCAATTACCGATAAACAAAGACTGGTAAACTGGAACATAGTGTTCCGATCAAAAATTAACTACCGCTAGGAGTCCTTGTACCTCTTGGTGTCTTCATACCGCTTGAGGTCTTTGGTCCTGCTTTGACCGGTAAGCATCTTCTGTAAAACAGTGATAGTCTTCTACAAACAAAGACTATACATTTAATGACATATTGTACCGGTGTGAACAACACAACACATATTACCAGTTGAGAATAACTCAGACATAAAATAAGTGTGTGTCCATCAATGACAATCACAACTAAACATCATCAAAATACCAAAAGTGAGAATTTATTTTCCCCATTATTTGTTATATTCTTTGAACCATAGCATTAAGCTGCATAGAAGGAGCTCTAGCAAAAACCCTGTGATGCATGTGAGCCTAATTAGACTAATTTATGAGCACTATAGTCAAAAGTTTGCCCCATCAAGCCCTATCTCTATCTCAACCTCTGAAGATTATTTTACCATTGTTAGTACGTCTAAGAATAATGAGAATTCGGACTCAGATTTGGAGGAGGAGGAGGAGACCCCCTCTTCCAAGAAGGGGCTCAAAAAAACTAAACAGAGTAAACCTTCAGGCAAAAATGAGGTCTCTACTAATACTCCTACAGATAATCTCAAGGGTTCATTTAAAGATGTATTGGAAGGGGTGAAGAACACTTCTCAGAAGATACTGGTGTCCTACTCTGAAGACCCCCTTGACAATAGCACCACTTTATTTAAATATTTCAAGGGTTCCTTTTCTTCAAATCTAGCTACTGATAGGGAGAACCGTCCTTGATTTCCAGGTAACCTCAACCCAGCTGATCATTATTTTAAACCGGACAGGTGATTCCCTGATGATATCCTAGTTATTACAAGAAATGGGGTGATCGAATATTTTTGGTTTATCAAATGTCTATTTCATGAGATTAAAGAGCTCAGCATCAAGATCAGAGATGTCTCTGACAAGCTAGAAGATTTGGAAAGCAAAGGCATGACTCAAAATATTAATGGAGCTTTAGGGACTGAAGAGGAGAAGGCCTCCATGGCTGAGTGTTTAAAAAGAATAATTCAGGTTATGGAGAAAATGAAATTTGATAATGAGAAAAAAATGAAGCACGTGGAAGGGGAAATGGA
Organism: Cryptomeria japonica; assembly: GCF_030272615.1. Taxonomy (NCBI): domain Eukaryota; kingdom Viridiplantae; phylum Streptophyta; class Pinopsida; order Cupressales; family Cupressaceae; genus Cryptomeria; species Cryptomeria japonica. Next base: position 67,713,140 of record NC_081413.1, on the reverse strand, counting down.
GAAGATGATGGGTATCATGATTACTATAATGGTTCATAGTCATAAGATAGTTAAGAAAATGACCTCTACTCTTAGAACCATGGTCGATAAATAGGAAACGACTCAACAAGGCACTTTAATTGTGGACCTTGAAGAGAACAAAGATAGAACAAAGGATTCTGGACCCTACAAAAGTAGCAGAGCCCACCTGGAGAGTAAAGTAGACACAAAGCCTTTGGAGATTCAGGACCTAAAGAAATTTGCTTGACATATGTGCACCCTCAAGACTGAGGTGTTTGAAACACTTAAGAATTTAGGTTAGAGTGTTCCTTTTTGTGCCTTCTTTTTGCTTGTTTTTGTTTTGTTGCTGCTAGTTTTGCAGCTTTCTTGTCTAGTGAACTTAATGTTTTAATATTTTTTTTATAACTCTATGGTTTCAAGTCCCTGTAAATTCCATTTTTTTCTTAATAAAAAACAATAAGGTAGAGTTCCAAGATCTTATCTTGGGCCTCCCAAAATGCAAGGAGTTAAATTTAGACAAGGTTGAAGTGGAGGGAGATTGATTAATTGTTATTAATGCTCTAAGAAAAGTAAAACAACAAAGTAAAAATTATAGACACTTCTACAGGTGGCTTTTCAATACACTTAGCAATTCACTACTGTAATAGCCCACTTTACTTAACCCAATAAGTCTTGACCACTTTTTTTTTTGTTTGCTTTAATCATTTGTGTTTGATTCAATCGCATACTCTAGGCATCCATCCATTAGGATTAGGCATTCATCCATCCGGGATGAGCATATAACCATACGGGTTAGGAATATGTCCATACAGAGTAGAAAGTTTCATCTATCCAATACGGGATAAGCATCTACCCATACGGGGTAGGCATCTATCCAACTGGGATAGGAGGTGCTCTAGCTAGAGACTTAGACTCATCGGGACCATTTGGGTCCTGATTCACTCACTAAGTACTACACTCTTCTAATAGGAGTGCACTGAGGTCGTCGTCCTTAGGAGAAATTAAAATAACATAATACAAGCTTGAATTCCACCTCAGAATTTGGCTTAAAGCCTGGGGAAGTCAAGAGAATCCATATGGGATTCCTTCCAAGTATGCATTGAATTACTTTTTCCTTTTTATTATACTTATCTTTCAAATTAGGATTCTACTAAATCCTCCTTATTACCAAACTGAGACCCCACCCATGAATGTTTGAGTACTAGGGACAAATCCATCCCAAGACTACCTACATACTCATTTCGGTACGAGATCAAGGCGTAAAGTATGTAGTTCTATTTTCTACTCTATGGTTTGATGTTAACTGATTAGTGGGTATAGAACCCTTTCTAGGGTCAATGTTCGAGACAATTTCTCTGTGGTTGCTACCCACTGTGGTAGCACTTAAGCAAAGGCTCAAGGTGGGCTATTGCTTGTGGCCTAAACAACTAGATCCTAATACTTATCATAAGCATCACCCTTGACCCAATTCTCAATCAACAACTTTTCAAGATTAAATCAATTCCATAAAAGCATTTCACTTAATCAACCCTAAAGGGGTTTTACTATGGTTTAACTCAACGGATGTAAAAATCATTTAAGGATTATCTTATTAGATTATCGATCCAAGGGGAATTACCTGCCCCTTGGATTTCAATTTCCAAGTGTCCCTTATTGCTCCCGGACAATTTGTAGGGATTATGCCACAGACGTCGTTGATGCATCTTTATTAGGCATTAAGTGCAGTAATTCAACAAGACGACATTAGCTATAAGCGTGACCCAGAGGCACTGTATATACCGAAAGCTACTAGGTTTTGCTTTTTCTACTTCCTTCATTTAGTTTTCTAACTAAGAAGCTATGAAAAAAATCATCATGCTTGAAAACAATCATGAAATGAATGTACATAATTAGACATTGCAAAGTTTAATTAATTGTAACAACTACTTCAATGGCATTCAAGTACCATTTGATAAAAATACCATTTTCTACAACTAAACTATTTAATATATAATTACATGATAATGACAATTATGAACTCACATATTAAAACGTGTAACTTGCTTGAAGATGATGGCATGTAACTTGCTCATCAATGATTGCAAATTAATATATAAGTAATTTGTATGATGCAAAAATAGCATCATTTACATGCAAAATTACAAAATGTTTACTTCTATCATGAGAATAATTAATTATAGAGTTACTAGTTCAAATGAACAATTAGTTTAGACTTTTGGCAATTTTGGATCAAATCATAATAATATGACTTAATTATTTCAAATGAACCTAAAATTTCCGACCAAGTAACCCAACAAATCTCAAATGGATTAAGAGATTCCAATTATATACATTAATTTAAAATTACAAATCATTACACAATATCCTAATTATTTATAGATTTTCCCAAATTTAATTTATTAACTTAAAATTTAACTAAGGCAATTGTTAACAATTTTTAGTTTGCAATTTAATATAAAAAAAAATCTAAATAACTTAAAAAAAGTACAAGACACTGTTTAAAGTTAATGGCAAGTGGGGGGCCCATGGGTCCCATCATCACTGCGGACCTGCAGGTCTAGGCCCGCAGTGATGAGGGGGCCACCGTGGTCCCCTCCACTACCCTATGGCCACTACCGTAACAATGACCGTAGGGTAGTGGGGGGTACCACTCATAGCGGTTGCCTTAATACCGCCTCCCCTGCACGCTACCTGACAATAAATTGCTTCGAATGTAAATAACGCCAAAGATTATCGAATGCAAATTTAATTATTTATAAAAATATATAATTTATGGTAATTTATAAATTTTAATTAACTTTTTCCATGAAAATAATAATAATATAGATAAAAATGAGTTAATTTAATCAGGGAAATTTATGATATAACTTCAATCTCAAGGGTTATAAACTGTTCGTGGATACACAGAGAAAGATCCCTTTTTTTTTAAGGCTATTGAGATAAAGATGAAATCTTCTCAATATAGTTGGAATTGAGGTAAATAGAGTTTTCTCAGGCAGAATTTATTTATAATAAACACCTAAATGTACACAGTTTTTGTCACACAGAGAGATTTATACTTTATTTCCAGATGTTTTCTATTCACAGAGAAGTAAGACTGCTCTTAGAGGAGAATGAATTAATTAAGGGATTAAAATTTCAATAGAAATGATCAAATCTACGTTTAGAGAGAAATGGGTTTTTTTTTTTTTACTCACAGGAAAAATATTTAAATAACTTCATATACAGATGATCAAACTTGTATTTACATAGAGATGAGATTTTTCATAGGGAAGTAAGATTAAATTTATGAAATAAGATTTACATTCAAATTCCCATTCCAAGATTCATAAACAAGTGATTATCATTTAATCACACAAAGAAGAGTTTAATCAAAAAAAGTAATAAAATAAGGAAATATGATTTTTGCACTAATCTGGAAAATCTCTCTTTTTTTTTTGAAACGCAAAAGGAAGATCTGATATTTATTTCTTCTAAGGAAAATTAAACAAATAATAAAGCTATCTTTTACATGCATTATATGGAAAGTACCTTTATCAATATTTATCCCTAAATAAAAAAAAAATAAAAAAAAAGGATTTACAATCTAAATTTTTTTTTTAAAGAAAGATCTAGAAGCTATTTTTTTTTTTGAGAATAAAAATTTCTCATATGTAAATGAGAGATGATAAAAGAAGAGAACCTTGCTTATCAAAGCTCGATTCTGAATCCTCTCCAATCTTCTAACTATCTTCTTAGATCCTTCCTTGCAACTTGAGAGAAATCTTCAAGAACAACTTAACAATCCTACAGCGAAAATGTGACTACCAAAGAAGATCCTACTACTAACAAGGAAATTGGGAAATTTTTCTTCAAAACATAATCAACTCCCTCTTATGAAAACTTGCATACAATATATAAGAAAAGTCCCTTAATTCCACTATCTAGAGAAATTAATTAAGAATGAGATTCTTTTCCAATATTAGGCTCATGCAAAATTGATTAAAATCCTAGTGGGGGAGTTACATGCAAGGTATTGAAGATTCCTCTAGAAGCTTCTAATTCCTCCTACAACATGTGCCATAATTGGGAATGGGAAAATAAAAATAAAAATAAATAATGCCTTTTTGAATTATATTCTCCAAGTGTGTGTGTGGGTCCATTATTTATTCTTTTATAATATTTATTCGATCATTTTTAATAGCTCAACCAAAAATATAATAGAATTGTATCAAATCAAAAGGTGATAAAGGAGGCTTGTGACATCCTCCCCCCCTTAATTTGTGCATCGTCCTAATGCACTTATTTAATGTATTCAAAAGAGTCTATAGTTCATGATTATTTTAAAACAAAAAAGGAAACAATTGTTTCATTTCATTAGTATCTTCCCACGTGGCATTCTTTTCATCATACTAATTCCATTGTACTTTGCATTGATCAACCTCTCTATTGCACAATTGGCACTAGTGCCTCTCCAAGATTCTAAATGGCTCTATCATTATTCCTCCCATTTCCTGGACCTGTAAAGCATCCCAATTCAAAATATGTTTCTCATCAGGTACATACTTTTTAAGAAGATATACATGGAAGACATCATGGATTCGACTCAGCTGGGCAGGTAAGGCCAACTAGTATGCAATTGGATTAATCCTTTCCAATATTTCAAAAGGTCCAACATAACAAGGTGCAAGCCTAGTCTTCTTCCCAAACCTTATGGAACTCTTGTGTGGCCTTACCCTTAGGAAGACTTTCTCTCCCACCTCAAACTCCCTTGGTGTCCTCTTCTTGTCTGCATAACTTTTCTGCCTATCTGAGGCTTCCTTCAATCTTTGCCTAATTTCCTTAGTTTTCCTTTCGATTTCGTTCAAGATATCTGGTCCAACAATTACTCTATCTTCAAGGCTATCCCAACTCAAAGGTGTTCGACATGGTCTACCATACAATGCTTTGAAAGCTGCCATTCCCAAAGATGTTTGATATGTATTATTGTAAGCAAACTCTACCAGAGGTAGGTAGTCTTCCCATTTCTTTTGTTGGTCCATGCAGTACATGCGAAGTAGGTCTTCCAAAATCTGATTTGTCCTTTCTATTTGACCGTCGGTTTCAGGATGGTATGCAGTGCTAAAATTTAGTTGAGTTCCTGGAGCTATTTGAAGAGTTGTCCAAAATCTTGAAGTGAATCTAGCATCTCTAACTCATATGATTTTCTCTGGCATTCCATGCAACCTAAATATTTCCTTAACAAAGCACCTAGCCAAGGTAGGTGCATCATCTATCAGATTCCTCGGTATAAAGTGTGCCACCTTAGTGAGTTTGTCAATCACCACCATTATTGTATCATGCCTAGAAGGTGACATGGGCAACCCTTGCACAAAATCCATGCTAATAACTTGCCACTTGTGTTGAGGTACATCACATGACTGTAATAATCTAGCTGGATGTCTATGTTCTGCCTTTACTCTTTGACACTCCAAACATTTAGCCACATACTTGACTATGTCATTCTTCATCCCTTGCGAGAAGTATAACTTCTTTAGATCTGCATAAAGTTTTTTAACCCCTGGGTGCCTTGAGTAAGGGGCATTATGAGCCTCCAAGAAGACTACTTCCCTTAAGTCTCCTGAATTAGGAATATAGATTCTATTGTTGTATCTGAGCAACCCATCTTCATCTAATGTATACCCTTCAACCTTAGGATCAGTTGGATCATACTCTAAAGTCAATTTGACTTGTTCATACTGTTGGTGTAAATAATTATTCATCTTGGATATTATTACACTTACTTAAGTTTACTTAGAAAATGCATTTCATAGTAGTTTGGGTATGAGACACTTGGGTGTTTGTGCCACATTGGGATAGTGTGTGTAGGAGAAATTTCACCTTTTATGGTGTTGATCTTGTTACTACTTTATCATATCCACTTATTGTGGAGTGATAATTCCACCTTCGATGGGTGATCCACCTCATGTGGACTATTATATTATTTCTCCTACCTACCCTTGTTTCTTATTGAGCCACATGTCATGTTTGTGTGCTCACATATCCCTAGCCTTGCCTATATAAGAAAGCTCATCTACATTTTTTGTAACAATTATGATTATTGATCATTTTCTATTGATGAGAATACAGTTTATTTTTGTCCTATATTGTGTCTCTATTTTGTACATTTCATTGAGCTCTTGATCTTGGCAAAATCTCACATGGTATCAGATCCATTGGGGCTTCATTGATTCATCTTGAAGAGGCATTATTGTGACATCAAGAGGCAGATCTGAGGAGTAGCATGTTTTGGAGGCATCCTAGACCAGATCCAACCCTGCCATTATGTCCAGAAGGCCGTTTCCATGAATTTTGGTTATAAAGTCAGCCTATTTTGGTGAGAAATTTTTTTTCGCCAATTTTTCTATTATTGTATGGATTCCAAATTTTTTATTAATTTTTTGAAAAAAAAAATTATAATTTTCTGAAAAAAAAATTTCGAAAAATCAAAAATCAAAAAAAAAAAAATTCAAAAATTTCAAAAAAAAAAATCAAAAAAAAAAAAAAAGCAATTTTTTGGGGGGTCTGCAGACCCCCCCGTGACTTGCTGTACCCGCAGTTCCATGTGTTGCAGGTCTGTCATACTCTGCAGGTCCAGACCTGTCGTAGCCGCCACGTCCCATACTCGCAGATCGAAGCCACCGCCGCAGTTTGTCTCCTACTGCCGACGCCCAAGTACCACCACCAGCTGCTTCTCCTGCCAGTCACACTACACCGCTGCCACCGTTGGCACCGCCACCACAGCCCACAGCTCCTCCCGCGCGCCTCAACTTCCGTCCTCCCATTGGCTCTATCACCCATGGCCGCCGACATATTCTCCTCCAGCGCTACAAAGACAGGCGAACCCGCATCTGCCATGTGGCAGGTGGCCACTGGCCCACGGGCTAAACCGTACCTCCCGTGCACATAGTCATCTGCCATGAAGAGCTGATGCAGACTGCCTAGTCAGCAAATCCATATGGTATGGCCTGCACACTCAACTGCCACATCATCAGTCTGTATAGTATGGATGCCCAGTCAGCAGGGAGGCGAAGTTTTTGCGATGGTCATACGGTCGTCAAATTTAACAAAATGACTTGCTAACGTCAGTGCCACATCAGCATTTTTCAAAAAATTTCCAGGCCCCTCTCATTTGCATTTTTAATTTTGTAGTTCAACTTCAAATGGCCATAACTTGCTCATTTTTTCTTCTTTTTGGGTGCAATTTTTTTTGAAATGGGCTAGAATTTCGTGTTCTCTATAGTGGTGAAGACATTTTTTGATTTTGATGCACGGATTTTTCAGAAAATGCAGTTTTTGGTGACTATACTTGAGTAATCCCAGTTTTTGCAACTTCAGAGGCTTCGTTTGGGATCATACGACCTCCTTTTCAGGTGCCATTTTTTTTAAAGTGTGTATTTTTTCATCTACTTTCACATGATGCTATCAGATTGATGCCATTGTAAGTAGAAATTGTAATTTCAGATTTTGGCCATTTTTGGCTCTCTTGGTACTTGTATATTTGCTTGAATCTCAGTTAGATTCATTGCACTATTGATTGGATTCTCTTGCATCTCATTTGAGAAGTTGGAAAATTTGCATCATAAGTCCACTTTGCCTTGTTTTGTAAGTGGCTCATTGTGATCGCACTAAGTATAAAGTGCCAAAATCATCACTTTTGGGGGGGTACTTTGATTGAGTGAATTTGGGTGGGTGTCACTTGTGGTTTAGTTCTATTGTGTTCCTTTCTTTTTGCTTCTATGGGTTCTTCTAAGTTTCCTCTCTTAACTCCTCATAATTATGCTACTTGGAAAATTGATGCATGGAGTAAACTTATGGAAAAAGGACTCACTCGTTACATTGATGGAACTATTGTTGCTCCCACTGATCCTAAGGTTGATCTAGTTGGTCACTTGGATTGGCTCACTAAAAATATCATGGCAATTGGTACCTTAAGAAAGTATGTATCAAAAGATCTCATTTTTCATATTGTGAAGTGTACTCTAATCAAGGATGCTTGGCAAAAGTTTCAAGACTTGTATGGTCAAGTTGATGAGATTAGGGGATATCAAATTGATAGTGATCTCACCATGTTAGATCCCAAGAACTTTGATACTATACAAGATTATGTCACTAAGGCAAATGAGTTGAGGGCACAACTCAAAGATTGTGGCATTGATAAGAAGGATACTCAATTGATATTCAACTTGATAGGCAAGCTTCCACAAGAATATGCAGCATTTGTTTCTAGTTTCCAAACCCATAGGATGACAATGGGTTCAGGCTACAAAATTCCTACATTTTATGCTTTCAATGAAATGTTGATGATGGAACAAACTAAGTTGATAAGCATGGGTATTCTTAAGGCTTCTAAGTCTCAAGTATTAGTGGCAAATAAAGGGAACAAAGGAAATCAAGGAAAGGACAACTCAAACAAGAAGAAATGGCAATCAAAGCCTAAAGAAAAAGCACCATCTTCTCCAAAACAAGGAGATTCATCCTCTTCCAAGAGAGATAATTCACCAAAGAGGGAGAGACCTACTTGTGCTTACTGTAAAAAGATTGGTCATGAGGAGCATCGTTGCCATTCTAAGAAGATTGATGAGCTCACACATATCATCAAAAAGCATAACATTGATTTGCCTTAAGTCTACAAGAAGGATGATTCATCAACTTCCACTTCCTCACATTCAAAAGGAAAAGGGCAAGCATTCATGGCTTCAACAAGTGGAAAGACTCACTCTTTTGGAACAAGAAAAGGAAAAGCTCTATGTGCTACTATTAGTCATGATTTAGAGAGATGGCTTCTAGATTCAGGGGCTTCTCATCATATGGCATCTTCACAGTCTATGTTCTCTACATTTGAGCCTTGAACCATGCCATGAATTTTGATGGGCAATCATACATACATGGATGTGATTGGGAAAGGATCTATTAACATTGGAGATAACTCCAATGATGTGTTGTGTGTACCCCACTTGACAAACAATCTCCTTTCTATCTATCAAATCACACATGGCACAACTAAGAGAGTTGTGGAGTTCACACCTGACTCAGTTTTCATTAGAGACTTGGAGACTAGAGCTATCATTGCGACTGGGGTGGTTGATCATCCATCTCGGTTATACTCCTTTTTAGATTTTGTTGATGATGATGATTTCACATTTGATGATTCTACACATGTTGATCACACTTCTTGTGATGGTTCAAGTTTTGAGGAGAACTTTGGACACTTGAACATGGGGATTCTCACATGTGACCCCATTCTTGAGCCCTGTATTTCATCTCCTCATATTGATATCACATCACCTATTGCACCTGATGATGCAGATAGTGTGACAATTTTGCCTTCATGTGATTCAGTGCAGCAGGATATTCATTGTCTTCTAGCTTTAGATTCATGGGATGATTACTTGACAGATATTGCAGGTTTGTTTATGGAATCCTACATTGCAGATTTGGGAGACATCATTGATGACATTCATCTTCTCTTTGCTAAAGATGATCCTTCTTCGATTGTTGCAAGGGCACACTCTGACCCTCTTGTTCATTCTCTACATGATCATTCTTTCGAGGTTGACATGATTGTGGATACTTATGTACAGCAGTTGGAGGAGGTCTCTTTATGTTTTGAGGAGACATGTGAGTCTTTGGGACATGTTCTACATCCATCTCCACTAGATCTTGGAGTGCCTTTTTCAGCAGTGTGGCACAGTTTACCACCTTTGGAGGGGGTATCTTTCAGCATCAACATGGGGACACTTGAGTAGTTTTTAGAGATTTCTTTCATCATGAGTTTTCTTCATACATCTTCCCTTCATGATTGGGGAGACTTCATGGATACACCTTTGGTTTTGTTTCTTCCTAAGGGGAGTTTTCAGAGATTTCTTTCATCATGAGTTTTCTTCATACATCTTCCCTTCATGATTGGGGAGACTTCATGGATACACCTTTGGTTTTGTTTCTTCCTAAGGGGAGGAATGTTGTTCGATGTTCATGGAGTAGTTTCCTCATACATCGAGCTTCTATCATTGGTGTAGATTCCACATTGAGGGGGGGCTTCCTAGCTTCTCTTCTTCTCTCATATGGGGGGGACTTTTTCCTCACATGGGGTTTTGTTCCTCACATTCTTCTATGAGAGTTCTTTGTATCTAGTTTTTCATCTCTCTTTTGGGGGAGGGTTTTTTCCCATTGGGTTTTTCTCTCTTTCCCCACTTTGTGAGAGTTTTTATTACATTGGTTTGCATGCATTAGCATTTGTACATGGCTACCTAACATGGCCTCGTAGCCGAGACCCATCTTGCATTGCTTAGTTGCATTGTAGACTTAAGTGCATTCCCCTAAGTTGCACTTAAGGGGGGGTGTTGGTGTAAATAATTATTCATCTTGGATATTATTACACTTAATTAAGTTTACTTAGGAAATGCATTTCATATTAGTTTGGGTATGAGACACTTGGGTGTTTGTGCCACATTGGGATAGTGTGTGTAGGAGAAATTCCACCTTTTATGGTGTTGATCTTGTTACTACTTTATCATATCCACTTATTGTGGAGTGATAATTCCACCTTCGGTGGGTGGTCCACCTCATGTGGACTATTATATTATTTCTCCTACCTACCCACACCTATTTCCTACCTACCCTTGTTTCTTATTGAGCCACATGTCATGTTTGTGTGCTCACATATCCCTGGCCTTGCCTATATAAGCAAGCTCATCTACATTGTATGTAACAATTATGATTATTGATCATTTTCTATTGATGAGAATACAATTTATTCTTGTCCTATATTGTGTCTCTATTTTGTACATTTCATTGAGCTCTTGATCTTGGCAAAATCTCACACATACCATGGGTCATGTTCCTGCTCATCCATTACTTGCCTTTTGAAAGAAGTTTTGAATGTTGCTATAGTCATCAAGTGTCTCCTCCTACTTAAAGAATATACCACCCTATTTTCCTTCCCCTTAATATATACAATTTCAAAATCATATTCACTTAGAAACTCTAACCACCTTCTTTGTCTAGCATTTAGGTGGGGTTGGGTAAAGATGTACTTTAGTCCTTGGTTATCTGACTTTAACTCAAAGGGCTTCCTCAGCAAGAAGTGTCTCTATTTCTATAGGGCATGCACCATCACTGCTAACTCTAAGTCGTGGGGTGCATAATTAACTTCATGAGTCTTTAGCTTCCTGGATTCGTAAGCTACTACCCCTTCATCCTGGACAAGTACTCCTCCTAAACCTTTGATAGAAGCGTCAGTTATGACTGTGAAGTATCCATTTGGATCTGGTACCTTTAGAATGGGTGCTGAAGTTAGATTCCCCTTCAAAATTTGGAATGCCTTATCACTTTATTTTGTCCACACAAACCTTTTATCGTTCCTTTGTAATGAGGTGATGGGGTTTGCTATCTTAGAGAATCCTTCCACAAACCTCCTATAGTACCCTACTAGCCCCACAAAGCATCTTACCTCTGAAATGTTTTAAGTGATTGGCCATTCTACTATTGCCTTTATCTTATCTGGATCAACTGCTATTCCTTCCTTTAATATTATATGCCCAAGGTAGTGAATCTTTTCCTCGAAGAAGGCACATTTTGACAGTTTCCCATATAACTTATGCTCCCTCGACCTTTGCAAAATAATTTGTAGGTGTACTAAATGTTCATCCACATCCCTAGAGTAAATCAATATGTCATCTAGAAATACCAAAACAAATTTGTCCAAGTAGTCATGGAGTACACTATTCACTAGGTTCATAAATGCAGCTGGGGCATTGGTTACACCAAAAGGAACTACTATGAATTCATAATACCCATATCTAGTCCTAAAAGCTATCTTTGGAATGTCCTCCTCCTTAATTTTGAGTTGATGATATCCTGATTAAAGGTCTATCTTTGAGACAATTGCTTCTCCTTTCATTTGGTCAAAAAGATCCTCTATTCGAGGTAAGGGATACCTATTCTTTATTGTGACCTTGTTCAACATTCTATAGTTGATGCATAGTCTTAAGGTTCCATCCTTCTTCTTAACGAATAAGATTGGCGCTCCCCATGGTGATACACTTGGCCTTATTAATCCCTTAGTTGAGAGTTCCTCTAATTGCATTTTGAGCTCTTGTAATTCAATTATGTTCATTCGGTGAGGTGCCCTTGATACTGGTTCAGCTCCTGCTAGTACATCAATTGAAAAGTCAAACTTCCTTTTAGAGGGTAAGCCGGGTAATTCTTTTAGAAATACATCCTCGAATTCTTTTAAGAAAGGGGTATTTTCAAAGGTTGGGGTACTTTCCTCTTTTCCTTCATCAATTTCAACCATATAGATTAGGCCTCCTCTTCTTCTTTCCTTCTTTAATTGCATGGCTGATATGGTATTTATATTAATGGGGTTAAACTTTCCTTGGATTTTGACCCTTTTCCCCTCATCATCCAAACATTCAACAACTTTGTTATAGCAATCTACATTAGCTTGATGATGTGTTAACCAACTCATTCCAATAATTACATCATATAATCCTAGGGCTGCCACAAAGAGATCTACCCTTGTTTCAAACTCAGGAAATTGTACCCTTGCCCTCGACAAACACTTAGTTACTTCCCTAGTTGCCTTATCCCCATATTGAACTGTCCATGATGAATCCATTTGATTAACTTTTAATGCATATTTTCTTACTAATTCAAGTGAGATGAAACATTCAGATGACCCAGTGTCAATTAGAATTAAAATTGGTTGTTCAAATAGTGTACCTGTAGTTTCCATAGGAACATTCTGGAATCTTGCTCTTCGGTTCCTAACTGCTGCATGAATCCTTTGTTTGGGCCCTTGTTGTGGTTGATTGGCCCTAATCTGACCTTGCATCTTGGGATATTGTCTAGCAAAATGGTTTCCCCCACACATAAAGCATCCACCTAGAGGACCCCTCCTCCCTTGATTTCTAGGGGGATCATTCCTTGTTTCAGTGGCCCTGAGTGGATAAGTTATCATGTTCTACTAGTCATTCCTATTATAGTTGCCTCTGTTATTATTTCCCCTGTTATTATTATTATTTCCATTCCTCTAATATTGATTAGGGGGTGGCCTTCTTTCAGAATAATTATTCCTTTGACTTTTGTTGAAGTTAGTGTTCCCCTTGAATTCTTGCTTCCTTTTAAAAGAGTGGTTCCCATTATAGTTTTGCCCTGCTAGTGTTTGAATCTTCCTCTCTTGCCTTAGGGACTTTTCAAGTACTTCGTTCATGTTTTTGGGTCCATGCATGTCAACCTTTGCCCCTATGTTGGTATTTATTCCCAAAATAAACTTCCTCACTTGGCCTTCTTCATCTTTCTGGTACCTAGGTATGTACTTAAGCAATTTGGTGAACTTATCCCAATATTGTTGGACTGATAGGGGTCCTTGACATATATTATGGAATTATGTCACCTTCTCATCAAAGAACAATTGATGGAGCCACCTTTTTTGAAAGTGGTGAACAAATTGATCCCATGTGATCATATCCCTACTATACCCATTTTGCTCCTTGGTGTTGGTCCACCAACTAGCTGCCTCCCCTGTGAGTTGATAGGAACCCCATAAGGCCATGGTTGTTTCACTAAAATCTCTTAGTTCAAAATACTTTTCCATTTCATTCAACCAATTCTCAGTTCCTTCACCAATTTGTGTCCCATCGAACTTAGGAGGCGTGATTTTCTTCAAATCCTTAGTGAGTTCCAATATGTTATTTTCTTTTCTATTTCCCATCATATTCCCCTGATTGCTACCAGGGTTCCCATTTTCAGTACCACTTTGATTTTCAATGTTATTCTATCTTGCCCTAAGGTCCTGCATTGATTGCTTGAGGAAGTTGATTTTATCCCTTTGTTCGGTTAGAAGGTTGATTATAGCCTTGACCCCATCTTTGCTATTCCCTGGGTTATGTTGATCCCCTTCATGGTCTTCCTCATGGTTTTCTTCATGGTTTTCTTCATGATTTTCTTGATGATTATCTTCCCTTTGTCTCCTAGTGGTAGTACATCTTCCATTACCCCTTCCTCTTCCTCTTCCTCTAGCCATTCTAGGGTTTTACCTAAAAGTTAAATTATGTAATTAGTTCTTGATTTAAGAATTTAAAATTTAATTTCTACAATTGCAAAACATTCCCTTAGTTGTGTAAATTGAACTGAGCACAAGGCCTAGATTTGAACCTTTGCTTTGATACCACATGTAATAACCCACTTTACTTAACCCAACAAGTCTTGACAACTTTTTTTTTGGTTTACTTTAATCATTTATGTTTGATTCAATCGCATACTCTGGCCATCCATCCATTAGGATTAGGCATTCATCCATCCGGGATGAGCATCTAACCATACGGGTTAGGCATCTATCCATATGGAGTAGAAAGTTCCATCTATCCAATACGGGATAGGCATCTACCCATACGGGGTAGGCATCTATCCAATTCAGATAGGAGGTGCTCTGGCCAGAGACTTAGACTCATTAGGACCATTCGGGTCCTGAGTCACTCACTAAGTACTACAGTTTTCTAATAGGAGTGCACTGATGTCGCCGTCCTTAGGAGAAATTAAAATAACATAATACAAGCTTGAATTCTGCCTCAGAATTTGGCTTAAAGCCTCAGGAAGTCAAGTGAATCCATACGGGATTCCTTCCGAGTATGCATTGAATTACTTTTTCCTTTTTATTATACTTATCTTTCAAATTAGGATTCTACTCAATCCTCCTTCTTACCAAACCTAGACCCCACCCACGAACACCTGAGTACTAGGGACAACTCCATCCCAAGACTGCCTACATATCTATTTTGGTACGGGACCAAGGCTTAAAGTATGTAGTTCTATTTTCTACTCTATGGTTTGATGTAAACTGATTAGTGGGTACGCAACCCTTTCTAGGGTCAATGTCTCAGACAGTTTCTCTACGGTTGCTACCCACAGTGGTAGCACTTAAGCAAAGGCTCAAGGTGGCCTATTGCTTGTGGCCTAAACAACTAGATCCTAATACTTATCATAAGCATCACCCTTGACCCAATTGTCAATCAACAACTCTTCAAGATTAAATGAATTCCATAAAAGCATTTCACTTAATCAACCCTAAAGGGGGTTTACTATGGTTTAACTCAACGGATGTAAAAAATCATTTAAGGATTATCTTATTAGATTATCGATCCAAGGGGGATTACCTGCCCCTTGGATTTTAAATTCCAAGTGTCCCTTATTACTCCCGGATGATTTATAGGGATGATGCCACAGACGTCATTGATGCAGCTTTATTAGGCATTAAGTGCACTAGTTCAACATGACGACATTACCCGTAAGTGTGACCCAGAGGCACTATATATACCAAACGCTGCTAGGTTTTGGTTTTCTGACTTCCTTCATTTAGTTTTCTAACTCAGAAGCTATGGAAAAAATCATCATGCTTGAAAACAATCATGAAATGAATGTACATAATTAGACATTCCAAAGTTTAATTAATTGGAACAACTACTTCGATGGCATTCAAGTACCATTTGATAAAAATACCATTTTCTACAACTAAACTATTTAATATATAATTACATGATAATGACAATTATGAACTCACATATTAAAATGTGTAACTTGCTTGAAGATGATGGAATGTAACTTGCTCATCGATGATTGCAAATTAATATATAAGTAATTTGTATGATGCAAAAATAGCGTCATTTACATGCAAAATTACGAAATGTTTACTTATATTACGAGAATAATTAATTATAGAGTTACTAGTTCAAATGAACAGTTAGTTTAGGCTTTTGGTAATTTTGCATCAAATCATAATAATATGACTTCATTGTTTTAAATGAACCTAAAATTTCTCACCAAGTAACCCAACAAATCTCAAATGGATTAAGAGATTCCAATTATATACATTAATTTAAAATTACAAATTCATTACACAATATCCTAATTATTTATAGATTTTCCCAAATTTAATTTACTAACTTAAATTTAACTAAGGCAATTGTTAATAATTTTTAGTTTGTAATTTAATATAAAAAAAAAATCTAAATCACTTAAAAAAAGTACAAGACACTGTTTAAAGTTAATGGGGAGTGGGGGGCCCATGGGTCCCATCATCATTGCGGACCTATGGGTGCAAGCCCGCAGTGATGAGGGGACTGCCGTGGTCCCCTCCACTACCCTATGGCCACTGTCGTAACAGTGAGCGTAGGGTAGTGGGCGGTACCACTCCCGGTGGTTGCCTTAATATCAGCTCCCCTGCATGCTACCCGACAATAAATTGTTTCAAATGTAAATAATGCCGAAGATTGTCAAATGCAAATTTAATTATTTATAAAAATATATAATTTATGGTAATTTATAAATTTTATTTAACTTTTTCCATGAAAATAATAATAATATAGATAAAAATGAGTTAATTTCATTAGGGAAATTTATGATATAACTTCAATCTCAAGGGTTATAAATTGTTCATGGATACACAGAGAAAGATCCCTTTTTTTTTTAAGGCTATTGAGATAAAGATGAAATCTTCTTAATATAGTTGGAATTGAGGTAAATAGAGTTTTCTCAGGCAGAATTTATTTATAATAAACACCTAAATGTACACAGTTTTTGTCATAGAGAGAGATTTATACTTTATTTCCATAGCAGTGAAGTTTATACTTTATTTCTAGATGTTTTCTATTCACAGAGAAGTAAGACTGCTCTTAGAGGAGAATGAACTAATTAAGGGATTAAAATTTACACACAAATGATCAAATCTACATTCAGAGAGAAATGGTTTTTTTTTTTTTTTACTCACAGGAAAAATATTTAAATAACTTCATATACAGATGATCAAAGTTGTGTTTACATAGAGATGAGATTTTTCACAGGGAAGTAAGATTAAATTTATGAAATAAGATTTACATTCAAATTCCCTTTCCAAGATTTATACACAAGTGATTATCTTTTAATCACACAGAGAAGAGTTTAATCAGAAAAAGTAATTAAATAAGGAAATATGATTTTTGCATAGATCTAGAAAATCCCTCTTTTTTTTTTGAAAAGCAAAAGCAAGATCTAATATTTATTTCTTCTATGGGAAATTAAACAAATAATAAAGCTATCTTTTACATGCATTATATGGAAAGTACCTTTATCAATATTTATCCCTAAATAAAATAAAAATAAAAATAAAGGATTTACAATCTAAATTTTTTTTTTAAAGAAAGATCTAGAAGCTTTTTTTTTTTTTTTTGATAATACAAATTTCTCATATGTAAATGAGAGATGATAAAAGAAGAGAACCTAGCTTATCGAAGCTCAATGTTGAATCCTCTCCAATCTTCTAGCTATCTTCTTAGATCCTTCCTTGCAACTTGAAAGAAATCTTCAAGAACAACTTAACAATCCTACAGCATAAATGTAACTACCAAAGAAGATCCTACTACTAACAGCAAGGAAATTTGGAAATTTTTCTTCAAAACATAATCAACTCCCTCTTATGAAAACTTGCATACAATATATAAGAAAAGTCCCTTAATTCCACTATCTAGAGAAATTAGTTAAGAATGAGATTCTTTTCCAATATTGGGCTCATGCAAAATTGATTAAAATCCTAGTGGGGGAGTTACATGCAAGGTATTGAAGATTCCTCTAGAAGCTTCTAATTCCTCCTACATCATCTGCCATAATTGGGAATGGAAAAATAAAAATAAAAATAAATAATGCCTTTTGAAATATATTCTCCAAGTGTGTGTGTGGGTCCATTATTTATTCTTTTATAATATTTATTCAATCATTTTCAATAGCTCCACCAAAAATATAATAGAATTGTATCAAATCAAAAGGTGATAAAGGAGGGTTGTAACTTGTGACAACTACGTTCTCTACCAACAATGTTTATATGGAGGATAATGGAGAAGTAGATAAACTAGCCAACAAAGTAGTAGAGGGATTAGGTTTAACCGAAATTCTATATTTGATGATGTAGCTCCTCAAAGGTTTGTTCACAAAGGCTCCAATTCAACTAGATCTTCATCTATCAGAAAGGGTCAGTTTCCCTTTGGTCTGCTAGAATTGACATTGCAAAGTATGATTGGTTGAATAGGAGCGAAGGAAATGATAGTTAAAACATGGCTAACATAGTCGCCCTTTGTGGCATGCATGGAAAAGGTTTTTTTAGCTTATTTGGCCTCTGGGCCCTATGTCATCAACTACAAGGAAAGTAAGGTTGTACTTGGTTGGGCTTGCCATTGGATGGGTTTGGCCACAAGAGCTTAAATAATGTATTTCAAGTTTTTGATCGATACAATCACTTCTTATGTAGAAAAATAATAATTCTAAAACTAATAATTAAACACAACTAAGAGTAAGATAAAAAGTCAAAACAAATATTATAATCAAATATAATAAGATAAAAAGTCAAAACAAATGTTACACCCCAAAGAAACAAAAATAAATAAACATTTAACAACGTCAAATATAGCAATTTTTCTCACAGCGGCTATAAAAACTAAAATTTCTAAATGTTAAAATTAGAATGCTATGGATTAAGACCAAAGTCAACCGAAGTTTATGGAAGAAAATTGATCCTGTTTTCTTTTCATCCTTGGCAAAAGCGGGTCGACACGGCTTCTCTGCCCACCAATTATTTTTCATTATATCTGACTAATGATTTCTATAAGTTTTTTGGGATGCCTATTTATATGGTAACATCGATATCTTATTGTCAAGGAGAACTTCAAAACGTTTACGTGGAGCATACACTAAAAGTTATGCCCATAATGTCCAGGGCTGATCACCCACTTGATGAGTTGCTTAACCACTAGGCCTCCCTCAAATTATCTGTGTACACTCTAAGTTACAGAGATTATCCGTCGCAATAAAGATGGGTAGGATAGCATTGAAGGAAGAGTAGAAGAAAAATGAGTGAGGCTTATTACAGCAACCAATCCTTAAATGTTCCAACCCTGTTGGCGGGATTATTGATGATGGCGGTTATGTTGGCCCTAGCTTTTTTTCTCATATTGTGCTGGCACTGTGAGATATTTAGTGCAGTAAGTCGCAGAGAGAATCAAATTGAAAGCGAGCATGGTGGAATGAATGAAACATATAGCTGTGATGAGATCGAGGAGAGAGTGATTGTGATAATGGCCGGCGATGACAACCCCACTTTCATTGCTAAACCGGCGTCTCTTGCAGCACCTGATCATGATGCCCACTTTCAGAGTTCTAGAATGGGCGTCTGAGTAGAAAGCTTTGGTGAAGATTAGGGTTAAGAGTAGAAAGTTTTGCGACGTTTGATATGCGAATTATTGTTGAATCTCATGAGCTATATCTTGTGGGTTCAAAACACAGCTTGAACTGTGTATAATACTGGTGTCATGTAACGATTTAGGGCCTCGAAGGAAACAAACTGCTAGTGCTGGGGATAATATTCAGAACCAAGTTGAGTCTAGGCTAGTAGTATTGCCTTTATGGCACTTTTATTTTATATTTGTGCACAAAGTTCTCATTCATTTTTATGGAGATTAAAATTTAAAGTTTTAATGTTTGTAAACAGATCATGTTTGTTGGTATAATAACGCAATCGGCTTGAATGATTGTAATTATGCTTGTATTGTTTGAAGGTTGCGGTTTAAATGTATGTGATGCTTGTATTGATTACAAGTCCTCCTTTTTGGGTTTCCAATAGTTTAATAGGTTGTGGTTTGTAATGAGGATATTTAAATATTTTAATAAAGGGGTTATAGTTTAATAGTAGAAAATAAAGTAAGAATAAATAATATGGGCTGGAAGTTTTAATAAAAGGTTGTAATTTCTATAACATTTGGACGTTTTCTGATAAAAAATATATATTAAGATATTACAAGACAGTGTGTCGGTAGTTTTATAAAAGAATTTCATAAATTTCTTAGTAGTTAACTTTCAAAATAAAAATAAATTTTGTTTATGCTAAGGAGCTTTCTAATCTTTCGAACAAATAATATTTTTTTTAGCCTTTTCTATCTTTAGTTTGAGCATTATGTTTAGCCATAGGATTTGATAAAGAAAATTCTTTGATCCTAGAGATTAGAGGATGAAACCCCTTTAGTTGACCATAGACTAGAGGATAAAAATCATTTATTGTATGAAAAATCTAATAGCTCTAAGTTATACATTGTACAAAGGAAAATATATAACTCAAACAATTTTCTTTATGTCTAAATTTTATATAATTACTATTGTTTACAATGCTGAAAGATTCAAAATTGAAGTTGGTTATATTACTAGAAAATTTGCATGGTAATTATATTATTCAATATGATCATAACTTTATTTTTTAATTAGTATTCTTATCTAATTTTATTTAAAATAGTCACAAAAATATCACAACTCTAAAATCTAATGGGAACAAATTAGAGACAAGGATGATAAACAAAATGGCCAAGACAAAGAGAAATTCAAAAGCTAGAGAAATATCATTAGTTGGTAGATATTGGTCATAAAATTTTAACACACATCTCAAAAGGTAGTATCTTGAAAAATTACTATCAAGTGAGATGACCTTCTACATCTTTAGCATTGTCATCAATGGGATACTAGAGATGAACTAAAGCAATTTAAAACTAGTCTATTTAGTATATTGATGCACCTAAGAGGAGATTAAAAGTTGTTAAGAGGTTTGAAACCAATCATGGGCAATCACATTCCTTAGGTACTAATGCTAACAATAGTAGAAGTAGGATTAAAAATCGTCTCTAGATGACTAGCTATGATCATGTTGAGGAACTCTTGGAGGAAATATGGTAGGCAAAACCTTGGAAACAATTTATGGGATGCTTCCATAATGGTCCAAAACATCTTGGAGATGAGAAATATCAAGTGTAACTTTTGTAGTTGGTATCTAAATCTACATAAGTACATTATAACATAGCACAACTTTATTATTGAGAGAAAAATGGGCATCGATAATTAAAATAGAAAGAAAGTTTTATTTTGATCTTTCCAAAAGTTAAAGAGAATATCCACTCTAAAAGAATACCAAATCTAGGTATATTTAGGATAATGATAAGGTTAATGTCTAGGAAAATTCAAATGCTTATAAAAATGAGTAGGTAAAAAATGTCTAAGGAAACCATAAATCCAATTCTAGGCTTCGAACATGTAAGGATAGAACTAAAAAAAAATTTCAAGGCTCTCAAATTACTCATAAAATAAATATTCAATAGTGAGAATTCCTAGGTGGGAAAGACAAACTCCTAATGCAAGCCTTTGATATAAAACACACCATCCAAAGAGAGCAAACATGCAATCCAACAATGTTGAAAAAATATCTTAGAATTATCAAATATCATGTTCTAAGAGAGGATTGAAGCTATGATAAAAAAAAATTAAACTAACCTATTATATAAAGATTTGGACATAACCAAAGTTCACCTTTGTATTTCTTATAATTTTAAAAAGGGCTATTTCCAAACCATTTCTAGTCTTGTCTACAATCAATGTTTGAAAGAATAAACTCCTACCTAATGCAATATTTGAGGGATACTAATATAAATAATAAAGTAAAATGCATTTTATTCTAATTAGTAATTTCAAATTTAATCTTCATATTAGGTGAGAATAGACTATTTTTGGTTGTGATATGGATGATATTAGGTAGAACACACTTTATTCAAAAAAATCAAAGCATGAATGAGACATAATTTGGCTAGATCTATACCTTAGAATTGAAAATACGAGACCTCTTAATACATTAATGTTTATTTGATAATTCATTACAAAAAATTCCACTTCCCATAGGAGCCAATGCTTGCTAGTGTCTACGGCTTCAAAAATATTCTTAATGGAAAAGACACCTTTCATGGCAATAGGCTCAAACATAATGACAATAACTAAGATATAAAAAATTTGAAACAAGGCATCCTAAAGGATACTAGTACAAAATAATATTCGACCAAAAGGATTTCATGATTTGTTCCCTTAAACATCCCTAATTATCCCCTTCAAACAAAAAGGGAAATTCCCTAGAATAATGGATAGAAATCACAAGGGATTCACTGGCTAGGCAATATTTTATCACGTGCATTCATATTTAGGGGTTTAATATCCCAAAAATAAGGGTACGATATATTGCCCATCTGTGAAAGTAGTGGTTTTTTAATTCGGACCATGAAAAACTACAATATTTGGTGAAAATAGGGGGGCTTTTAATTTAAGCTATGTATTGGGAGGGGGTGACAAAAAAAGAGTTTACAGAAATATTTTTTAAAAATAGGGGGATTTTTTAGTATTCCATGAACGCACATGCTATTACCCAAGTTCATGAAGTGAAGCCCCCTATGATAGAAATCAAGCTAGACTCTCTAGCCTTATAATGGAGGTAACAAAACTGTAATGTAAAATTATAGAAACCTTGATGCATATCAACACAATTCTATACAAAATATTTAAGGAGATTTTTAATTTGTAGATGAGAGGTTTTAGAAGACACTCAATAGGAACAATGATACATGTGTGGTAGCCAACATTTTAGAGCACATATAAACATTACTAGCCAAAGAAAGTAGCTTAAGCATCCTATACTAAAGTTATTGTTCAAATATATCAATAATTTCTTACTATGGCTCAAATGGGAAGCCCAAAAAGATAATAAAAATTCCCAAGAATTCAAAATAAGAACCATTGTCAATTTATTTTCACCAAATCAAGAAATTCACCCTAGTTAGGTGAGGACGGGATACCTTGAACGTTGGGTATTTTACCATTAAATATTTGAACTTAAGGTTTGAAGATAAATTATTTTAGAGGAGAATATTTTATTTGACATTATTATCCTAACCAATGAGAGTGAACAAAAATATACTAGAGAAATTACCATTAACAAACTATTGGGAAGAGTTTGGAAGTTAAATACCCTTAAAAAAATGTGAGACTACTTGAGCCAATATATAGACAATTAATTTACTAGATAAAATAAATAATATCAAGATAAGAGGGTGACCTTGACGAATGGGCATATGGATTCTAATTATGATGGTGATGTACCAAAGTCCTTTGTAACAAAATTTTTGAGTCACTTAGATAAAATAAGAGAAAAAAGCCAAGAACCTATAATGTGGCTAAAATTAGAGGTTATTTAATATAATCACAAGCCTTAGAACAATCAGTTTTAAGAAAAAAAGGTTATTTGTTAGGAGAAGTGAGACCACTACAACCATTCAAAAACAACAATAAGGTCAATAAAAATAAAAATTTAATAAATCATGTTTTGTTAAAGTGAATAATCAATGGTAGTATGTAAGTAAGCATAAGATCTAATGCCTTGTTGATGACCCTAAAAGAAATATCTTATAGCTTTTGAACACATCTTAGAACTAAGAGGGAGAGGGGGGTGAATTAGTCTAAAACTTAAAACAGTTAACTTTAAATTTTATCTTTCCAAAACACAATAAAATTAACATAGTTTTATTAGCAGCAATGAAGAATAAAGAAAATGAAACACAATGCACAAAAGAACACCATTTTTTTGTGGAAATGCCAATTAGGGAAAAACCATGGTGATTTTTAATTCACAACATATGAAATGATTACAAATATAATTTTAGGCTCACTTCCACCTAAAAGATATGTAGGCTAAGATACGCAAGGACTTGCAGGCTAAAACTCACTTCTCTAAGGTAGGTTACAAAATGACTTGTAGGCTAAAGCTTATTACTATAGGGTAAGGTACAAAAAACCATGTAGGATGAGTCTCACTACTCCAAGGCTAGATAGAAAATCACAACATCTAAATCAGTAGGATTAAATCTTCTTTAGAATGAAGATGCACTTGAACTACTATCATAAGTGGCAAACTCTAACAATAATCACCACCACACTTTCATATAATCTTCACCTCATGAAACTATTAGAGGTTATATGATCATAAGAGAATATTCACACATACTAAAGTTTAATCAGTCAAATCATAACACCCACACATTACAACTCCAAAATGATCTTCTATATATACCATCTTCCTCATTACAATAATTAGGTTAGACAAAACAAAGGATAAGTATATGCCCTACTAAGCCAGTCCCCAAAAATAATTGTGGAGAATACAATCTAATCTAGGAGATAGAGAGGACCTTAAATATCATGTTATACTTCTCAAACTCACTCCAAATAATATACATGTTGGCACACATCATCCAAGGATGACAAAAAAGTAACATGTAGATAAATAATATAGCACATAACCAGTCAGACGAAAAACATAAAACACAAGATCCAAATAAATAAACTCAATTTTGTTCCCCACACACCATATATAGGACCCAAGTAAAACTTAACACCCTCTCCAAAGTCAAAATATATTGTTAAGATCATAGCACTAGCTGGAGAACAAACTCTATTGGCCAAACCATAATAATTATCTAGAAGACAATATTAGACACAAAGTAGAACTAAATAGAACATTCAACACCATGTGGAGAATATAAGGACATTCCAGGAACATCTAAAAACATTTCCAAATAATTTTTTCTTACTGTCACATCTATACATGTTGGTGCAACATAAACAAACATAGAATACTTCATTGCCAAAATTCCATGAAACACAATCCTTAACAAAATATCCATAAATATTCTTGTACAACACTTCAACATTTGAAATTAGAACCAAGACAACACACAAACATCATAAACATTTCATATAAGTCACAACGCTTGAAACATAAATGTGCAGAAATAAAGAGTATTTTTGGACTAATAAAATCTACTTCTGATGGACAAAATAGCTACCATTAAAAAAAGTCATCAGACATATGAACTTTAACAACAAGAACCTAAAAAAATAGCAGCATAAAGACTATGTCCAAATTTGTAGGACCAAACACTCAAATGGGTAGAAATGTGGAGCATTCTTCTTACCAAACATTAAATATTCTTTCCTGTATATCACATCTTCTCATAAGAAAAAGATATATAAACAAATTTAACTTGAACAAGAGTGCTAGAGCCAAGTAAGACACATTCTTAGCATCATCATCATGTAATAAATTGAAGCAGTCACCAGTGAGGAGGGACCTCAAAGAGATCAATCTGGACCAGTCAGCAAGAGTAAACACAACAGAAACACAAATATATGATGGAGGCAATGCAAAACAGATTGTTTTATGTTGTGAAAATTGATTAAATCCAACCGGTAGCTATTAGATTACAACATACTGGTTCATAGGCCTGGTAGAACATACAAAATAGGTCACAACCAAGACCTTGATTCTTAAGATCTATCTTCTATGCATAGTCTAGGTACTTGATTCTTCTATTGATTACATTCTAATGCGCAATTATAATTTTATAATTTTATATATATATATATATATATATATATATATATATATATATATCGATCCAAAGGACCCTGTTGGCCCAAAAGGGATCAAAAGCTGAAGAACAAGACCTAACATGTAAAATAAACAAGGTCTGCCTCCACCAAGAGATTCCTCCAGAAAATCCAAAGGATGAAACGCAAATAGTGGGAAAAGGTCGGCAACACACCAAGGAACATTGGAATCAACGCCCAAAGCACTGCAAGCTTTGGAAAGGGTTCTGGTAGATAACCAAAATAGGTCCAGGCAACTGGTAACAAGAATAATCAATCAGTAACATGAAACTGTCGAGGAAACTGATAGTGATATCTTGCCAAAAAATGATCCAAATGTGATGCGGTCTAGAATAAAGAAAGATGATCAAGTATTCAAATAGAATCCAACTCCACAGTATCCGGTGAGCCAGAACTAGGACACACAAAAAGAAAAGATGAAACTACAAACAAAAAGAAAAATATAAAGAAAATGTTTTTGGTTGATGCAAGATTGTTATGAACCGGGGATGCTCTTGCATTAAACATCTAGGGTTATTGAAAAGGTGAGGCTCTCACTTTGTCGGGGTCAGAGGAAAACCAAAGTGTTCTACCTCTACTTGAGAAATCCAAGATGAATCTTCAACTGGTCTATCCTTCCACTTCACAAGATACTCTTTATACCGAGTGCTCCAGGTACTACGCCCAATCCTACTATGTAAAATATCTTCAATCTGATCCAGTTCCTTCTGGGGCAACTGTTTCTCCAAGTCTAAAATACCGTCCTCACTAAATTTTGGTTCATGATACAAATGTAGATCTGTGATGTTAAACAGAGGTGAAATACTTAGACTATCTAGAACTCTACTTCATATGCATTTCCAGAATTGAACTTCCTCAAAATCCTGCAAGGTCCAAACTTCTTCATCTACAACTTGTTATAAGTTCCAACTGGGAATCTCTGTTTTCTTAGATATGTCATCACTTCATCACCAACTTCAAATTCCTTATGTATCCTCTTCTCATCTTCCTTCTCCTTATACTTGTTGTTCATATCTTCCAAATACTGCTTAAACCTAAATATGCAATGATGGCATGTGATGTACCTTTTCTCAATTTTGATATACCTCTAGGGTGCACTCTGGTAACAATCTCAAAAGGTGTTCTTCTGGTAAGTCCTATTCACTGAATTGTTGTAGGAAAACTCTACTTATGCAAGGATCAAAATTCAACTTTTGGTTTTATCACCCACTAAACATCTCAAAAAATTTCCCAAATTTCATTTAACAAATTATGCCTGTCCATCAATTTGTGGATGAAAAGTAGAACTAAACCTCAAATAGATCTTCATCTTCCTCCAAAATATTCTCCAAAAATAGCCAAAAAACTTACTGTCTCTGTCTGAAACTATGCTCAGTCACTTTCTCCTTCAATAGAACTCAAAAATTTTGTTTTCTCTAGTGGTCCACTTGAATTCCTTCTAATCTCCTCTCATGGTCTTAGTCATAGGGTTACAAACTAAACTAAAATTTCTGATGAACTTTTAGTAGAAATTAGCCAATCCATGAAATGATCTTACCTCTCCAATGCTTTCCAGTGTAGGCCACTCATTAATTGCTTTCAATTTCTCAGGGTCCATCTTCAAACCATCCTTTGATATCCCAAATCCAAAATAGAATAACTCATCCTTCATGAAGGTACACTTAATGTTGATCAATAACTTCTCTTCTCTCAACCTTTGCAAACTTGTCATAACTGCAACAAATGCTCCTCTTTTGTCTTACTGAAAATCAAAATGCCATCCAAATACACAATAACAAACTTACCCAGGAATTTCTTCAATACCTCATTCATTAGCCTCATGAAAGTACTTAGTGCATTAGTCAATCCAAAAGGCATCACCAACCATTCATACAATCCTTCATTTGTCTTAAATGTTATCTTCCATTCATCACCTTTTCTTATCCTGATCTGATGATATCCACTCTTCAAATCTATCTTTCTAAAGTATTTTTCTCCACTCAAATAGTCCATTATGTCATCCATCCTAGGCAAAGGAAACCGGTATTTCACCGTGATCCTATTTATTGCTCTGGAATCAGTACACATTCTCCACTCTCCATTCTTTTTAGGTGCTAACACTGTTGGTACTACACAAGGGCTCAAACTTTCCCTGATCAAAGTTTTCTTCAACAACTCCTGCACTTGTCTATTTCGTTCTTCATTATCTACCAGTGTCAACCAGTGCGCAACTTTGTTAGGCAAACTAGCTCCGAGAACCAAGTCCATGCAATGACTAATACTTCTCACAGGTGGCAATCCATCAGGTACATTATCTGAAATGATGTCTTCATATTTTGTCAGCAAATCTTTTATCTCTTCTAGGTTTTCTCCTTTCGGTTCTAGTTTCTCAGTCTTCTTAGGAATTAAGGCACAACACATATTCTCATGTCTCAATCCATCCAAGAATTTCCTTCCATCTACCAAATAGATTCTAGCATTCATACAAATTTCATTCTTCAAAGGTTCCTCCAAGGGTAACAAGGTTTGCTTCATCTTGGATTGGCCACAATAGTGTAAGTATTCTTCCTCCCATTATGTACTGTCTATCTATCAAACTGCCAAGGTCTACCCAACAAAAGATGACAAATATCTATAAGCATAATATCACACAAGACTTCATCATGATAATTCCCAATTTTCAAATTCACCAAACATTTCTCACTTACTAACAACTTATGTTCATCTTGAATCCACTCTATCTGATAAGGCTTAGGGTGTTTCAATCTCTCCAATTTCAACTTATTCACCATCTCTTTTGAAACAAGATTATCTAAGCTACCACTATCAATAACAACTTTACAACACTTACCAGATACCTTACATCTGGTCTTGAACATATTCTTCCTCTGCAAGGGCTCTTCATCTCCTCTGGTATGACACAAAGCTCTCCTCATTACCAACAGTTCTCCATCTTCTAGTTTATTGTCTGATCTAGTGGGGTTTTCTTCCACCACTTCTTCTCTTCTGGTATTTTTTGTCTTCCTACACTCAAATGCACCATGTCCTTCACCTCCACACTTAAAGAAGATTCCTCTAAATGTTCTCTTGTCTTATCTTCTAAAATTCTCAGTCTGGTAGCCATCCAGTTCTCCCCTTTAGTAGAAATTTCTATGATCCTTCCGGTATGAATTACCTTCTTTGTTCACTTCCTTGTCCTTGTTCTGTTCTATATAGGATCCTCTACCTCTGGTATATCCTCTTCCTCCTTGAAATCTTCCTTTGGTAAACCTTCCACCTCTACCTCTCTTCCTATGCACATGTCTTTTATTTAACTTCTCTTCCACATTTAGGGCATATTGGTAAGCATCTTCTACACTCTCCAATTTGATCAAACTGAGTTCATCTTGTATAAACATCTGTAATCCATTCAAATATCTTGTAAATTGTTCAACTTCATCATCAACATGTCTGGATATGATATTCAACTTGTAGAATGCTTTGGTGTACTCCTTCACACTAGATTCTTTTTGTCTCAAATTCTGCAACTTCTTCAATAGATTCACTTGATAATCAGCTAGCATAAACTTTGACTTCAACTTAGTAATCATCTGATCCCATGCCTTAATCTTCTCTTTACCTCTTCTTTGTCTATCAACTTGCAAATGTTCCCACCAAAAAGATGTGTGACCTTTCAACTGGGTACAGACATATTTCACCTTCCTCTCTTCTGCAGTGTTTTCAAAATCAAAATACTTCTCCATCTTTGAGATCCAATCCATTAATTCATCTGAATCTAACGTCCCATCATATTCTGGTGGGGTAAAATGAGGTTTAGTATTCGCCCTACTCAAAACCCTAAAAAAACTTTCGTCATCTGGATCAACCACCAGTGGGTTTGGTTGTTCTATTGGGGCTTCTTCTCCTTTATATTAACTTACATCTTTAATAAGTCAACCTCTTCTCTGGGCTGTCTCCATAGCTTCCAACCTGGCTTCTATATCTCGCAACATCTCCATCATAACAGGGTCTGCATTC
Organism: Cryptomeria japonica; assembly: GCF_030272615.1. Taxonomy (NCBI): domain Eukaryota; kingdom Viridiplantae; phylum Streptophyta; class Pinopsida; order Cupressales; family Cupressaceae; genus Cryptomeria; species Cryptomeria japonica. Next base: position 67,683,800 of record NC_081413.1, on the reverse strand, counting down.
CAACGTGCTCTACCATTCCTAGCTCCTCTTCACACCATCATTCATGCCAGTCCTCTGCAACTACAGGTCGTATTCACAATCTTCCACCCTACAACAAAAACTTCAGGACACACAAGCTCTGGAATGAAACTTCACTTTGATACCACTTGAAGTAGTCACCGGTGAGGAGGGACCTAAAAGAGATCAATCCAGACTGGTTAGCAAGAGTAAACACAATGGAAACACAAAGATATGATGGAGGCAATGCAGAACAGATTATTTTATTCCATGAAAATTGATTACATCCAACCGGTAGCAACTGAATTACAGCATACCGATTCATAGGATTGGTAGAACATACAAAATTGGTCACAATCGGGACCTTGAATCTTAAGATCTATCCTCTATGCACACTCTAGCTACTTCATTCTTCTATTGATTATATTCTAATGCACAATTACAATTATATATATTTATTCAAAGGATCTAGTTTGCCCAAAAGGGATCAAAGCCTAAAGAACATAACCTAAAGTGTAAAATAAACAAGGTTGGCCTTCGCCAAGAGATTGCTCCAGAAAATCTAAAGGATGAAATGCAGATCATGGGAAAAGATCAGCCACATGTCAAGGAACATCGGAATCAATGCCCAAAGCTCCACAAGCTTTAGAAGGGGTTATGGTAGATCACCAAAATTGGTCCAAGCAATTAGTAACAAGAACTATCAATAAGTAATAGGAAACTTTCAAGGAAACCGATAGCGATATCTTGCTGGAAAATGATCTAAATGCGATACGGTCTAGAAACAAGAAAGATGATCAAGTATTCAAGTAGAATCCAATTCCACAGGATCCGGTGAGCCAAAACCAGGACACACATAAAGAAAATTTGAAACTAGAAACAGAAAGCAAAACAAAAAGAAAATATTTTTGGTTGATGCAAGATTGCTATGAAACGGGGATGCTCCTGTATCATAAACCCACAACATATTATAATCAACACTTCATAAATAATGTAGACATCAAAAAATAAGAAGTTGGATGTTTATACATGAAAGAAACTACAACATATCCCAATACAAGTTGTAGGTTGGCGACAATTAACAACACTACCAACACTCTATTTATTGAAATCAACAATAGCACAACAACATCAATGACCATATAACAACTGCTCAACATCAAAAATACATCATCAAGGACAACACATATCATCATATATTATGTGGACATCAATGACAACACATATTTACAACAATCTTCCCCTTTTTCATTGATGGAAACACCATGCGTGACCTTCCATAGAATCCTCCTATCAGTAATTTTTGTTCTCTCAATAGCTCTCTATCCCAGCTTTGAAATCTAGGACAACGGATGCATAGCTAGACCTCATCATTACACTAGTACTATTATCTCCCCCCTCTTAATTTTGTATCCAAAATAATTCTACCTCTACATAACAACAAACCACTACATGCTCCCCCTAACAGAAGTTCTCGAAAATAATATAGGACTAAGCATATATCTTAAAATTATCTCAGTTGACAAGTGCACCAATGCATTCATTTTAGTTGGAAGGATGGGCAATCGACCCTATCTTTTCTTGAAGATAATCAAAGGTTCTTTTAGGATGCCTTAGTGAATATGATTGCAATTTGATCCTTAGTGGAAACATACTCTAATATGACTTCCTTGTTTGAAACTTTATTCCTTAAGAAGTGATACCAAATATAAATATTCTTAGTTCTTGAATACATCTCAAGATTCTTCAAAATATTTATTGCACTAGTACTATCACATAAGATAGGAATGGGTTCATCATAAATCCCTTAAATATCTTTCATGGTATACTTCATCCACAACATCTAAGTGCAACAAGATGTTGCATCAATATATTCTACTTTTGCAATGTATAAGAAAACTAATTTTATCTTCTTGTTGAACCAAGAAACCAATCTACCTCCTAAGAAAACTGCGCTACCACTGATACTTATTTTCTCACCAATACAACCAACCCAATTAGCATATGTATAAGCCATGAGAGAGGAATCATTGTCATTTTGTACCATAGCATATAATCTAGAGTCCCTTTCAAATATATTAATATCCTTATTGCAATCCTAGCTTTCAAACTAAAATATTTGTGTAGTGATTAGATAGGAAATACCAGACTTTATCAAAGGGTGATCCCACAATACTAGGTTACACTTTTTGGTAGATCCTGATTTTTTCTAAAATCATAGATTTTTTAGAAAATATAATGATTTAAACCTTGAGAGGTCCCATTTGAAGTAATTAATTGAAAAGATTTAGATCAAAGCCTCTTAGATCAAAATCTCTTGGATAGAACCTCTCTACTATTAAATCATACCTACAATGGAGTCTCCTTTGTAGTTAACAATATACTGATAGAAAACCACTTTTACATATTTAATTCATTAATATATTTACATTTCATTTCTTGTGAATGTAGTTTCTTCATTGAACATTAAGGATTGTGTTTCACACACGTGGAAAAATTAAATAATAAAGAATATTTTTGTAATAAATATATATTCCCTAGGTATTGATATCCCCATTTCAACACAAGAAGAAAAAGTTAATTAAAATAAATAGAAAAAATGTTATGCATTACGTCATACACTTATGTCCAAATAACAATTAATTTGACTTTAAAAATTAACTAAACAAATATATGTGACAAAAAATTATGGAAAAATATTCATCCACTAGATATTGGTGTGACAAATCTATATTTAAAAAAATAGAATTTCCTTCTAGCTATAAAAATTATTATGCACTACAAAGCAAATGTGAATTTTGAAAATGTTGATTACTGTAAATATTAAGTTATTAAAAGTTATGTAATAATAGGGACAATTCATTTCTAATTATTTTAAAAAATATATTTAGAATCTATATGAAAATATCACAAATCTGTAGTTTTCTTCATCTTCAAATTAGTAATGGTTTAACTAAATCAATGTTAGAAAGTAAAGATTTTGTGCAAAATGCTCATTTTAGTGTCAATTTTGGACAATAAGTGTAACCCAGTATTATGGGATCACTCCAAATTGAATTGAAATAGCTTTTTGCTGGTGTAGTTAGGGTAGAGAAGAAATAAAATTAACAAAACCTATTAATTGAATTAACTACCTTCTATGATGTTGCAACATTAAACTAATTTCCTTATTTATCCATTGCCAATGTTTTCTCCTTTTATGCCTTTCACCACATGCCTAAACCTCTACATATGCATGTACAAGTATTGTTGTTGCACTTTTCATGGTCTAGGCAATTAAATGAGGATGAAATAGAAGTACTTTCTTACAGATGTTCGATCCAAACCAACAATCAAACTCTCAACAAAGTGAAATTGTGGCTTAATTGAAGGAGAGACAAACATTAACTTGTGCTCTATGACTTGTAAAATAAGAGCAAATCTTCTTCTATACTTGTTACCTTTTGCATCTTTACTTGCATCCCTTATTTAGAAAATCTACGCTCCTTCAATCATGTAGTAATTACCCATCCTTTATCACAATTTACAATGCAAAGAAAACATAAATATATGCCAAAAATAGATGCCTGCTATTCTAATTACCATGCCTAGGTTCTGATACCATTGAAAATGGAACGAAAAGAAATTAATATATTGATGCATTCATATGATATTACATTGCTAAATAATAGGCTTTTTATAGCCTTGCATTTCTTGTATAAAACTTCCAAAACCTACCTATGGGAATAACTCCTAACAACTAACTATCCATTAATTACGTTGTTATATTAATTTATCTAAACTACCACACATTAAGGGGCTTGTTTGGGTTGATCCGAGTAATCAAGGTTCGTGAGAAGTAGATTGGATGCCACCAGACTTAGGTTGGATCAAAGTTAACTTTTATGGTGCATCAAGAGGAAATCTAGGACCTTCGAGTGCAAGATGTGTGGCTAAGAACAGTCAAGGATATCAAGTGGGGATAGGGAGGAAACATCTACCATCCGGGACTAATAATGAAGCTGAAAAGAAGGGATATGTGCTCGCCATCCAGTTGACGGAAAGCATTGGAGTAGAAAAGTTACATTTGGAAGGTGATTCCCAACTGATCATCAATGCCACCATTCGTGGAAGCCCTCAATTTTGGAAGGTGAATCGAGATATAGAAGACATCAAATCAAAGATTTCGTACTTTGACGATTTTAAGATTTATCATGTCTATTGAAGTGACAACATGGAAGTGGACAGGTGTGCGAATGAAGCTTTGGATTTATAAATTGGAGAAATAAGGATTGTGGCACATTAATGCCTCTTTTCGGTTCAAATTGATGCAACCATTGCAAATGCCCGTTGTGGAAGATGTTAGGTGTGATTAATTGTGGACGGCTGGCTTAGTTTTGGTAGCAGTATGGGGTGGCAGGGAGGATATCTTCCCATATCCTTTGTTTTCATAAAGAGACTCCTCAGACAGGGTGATGGGAATGTTTGGTTCATCCTGGAGGTTGTCGATTAGGAATGTACTAGCATTTACGATGCCACGACTCTCTATGCATTCTAACACCCTAGCTTATATTATCTCATTAATGCGAGGATGGTCGCCTTCACTTCCTCATTAAGAATCCAATGGGTCTCTATAATCAGACAAAGTTTCTTTTTATTCTCTCAGAAAGGTGGTGTTTTGGTTGAGAGGGTGTGGGCAGGCTCAGTGCAGCCATGGAACCAAACTTTTCGCTGCGGGCGTCGAGGCCAATGGTAGCCTTTTGGGGTGCATCTCGGATTAATTCCTATCGAATGTTTTCCATTTCAAAGACCAGGACTTCCTTACCCGGGTGAAGGTTGTGCTGGGAGAAGAATACATGCAAGCGAAGTATAAGTATCGTACAAATGTGGATATTGCTTCAATGTTCACTGTGTGGTGTTTCAAACTTGTGGGGGTGGATAAAGTTCAATGAGTAGTCACAAACACTATGCGAGAGGATTAGAGGGGAGAGTTGGAGAGTTTTATCATAATGGATAGGGATGGCAAAGGGTTTGTGTGCCCGAATGGAGTATGGCTCCACTCAAATAAATTTCGCCCTCCAATGCATCCATTCCTATTGTGGGGTGCCGACTACAGCAAGGAAGTTCAGAGGGCCTTGGCTCAGATTGGAATGCATGGTGCGCAAGAATACACCCGCTCATGGGAGCGGAGGGAAATACGCAGGAAATTGAAGAAATGGGACCCATCAAATACAAAATTGACTGAGGAAGACTCTAATTCAGGTTCTTCCACGAGAAGGAAGAAAGGGCGTCGTAGAGGATCAAAGAAGAAACTGCGAAGCTGGTCCTTGTGGATTGGCTTTCCACCAAAATTCCATGATGATCAAGATGATGATTCAAACTAGTAGGACTCCAAAGGCGGGGGATGAAAAGAAAAGGAGTTGATCATTGCTAGTGGGTCTTAGTTTGGGTCCTTTAGCAGATTTATGTTTATCTGTGTTTATTAGTCTTAGGGGGTAAGATGGAAACTTTATGTATGAATAGGAGGTGTTTTATATATGTGGATCTTCTATTTATTTATGGACCATACAGATAGTAGTAACTCTTTCGATATATGCAATCTTTTGAATATCAATACTAATCATCAATTATCGATAAAAAATAATTAAATCTCAACTACCTAAAAAATAACTTTTAGATGTAAAATTATCCAACACTACACGCATTGGATCTATTTACTCGATGGGCACTATATGCTCATATAGTGCTCTATAAAAAAAATCTCTCTATTTAGTTCATTTGTCCTCTTATATTTAATCGTTACCTTTATAAATTACGTTTCTAGTCCTTGACCATATAAAATATAATCTCATCTATACTAATCTCCATTACTTATATTGTATCTACAAATCTACGACAACCCTCTCCTAGTCCTAATATAATATTAGCCCTATCACCTTTATCTTTGGACCATCTATTATATACTATCTCACATCTTATTCTCCACTACTAGCACGACATCTCTTTATTTTGCATCTAGCCATAACTCTAACTGGTCTAGGTCTCTTGTTATTATACTACTAGATGTTTCTATAGGACATATCAATCTACATCTCATTGTACATAATACTTATCTTTATCTAAATATACCTTATCTCTATCCTATCTATTTTTTTTTTATAGTGGTATTTTACTCCACTATCTCTTCTAATTAGATATCTTGTCATGGCTTTTCTACTATATATGTCTTCACACTAAATGAATTCATTATCAAATATATCACTAGGGAACTCACTTGGACTTCCTCCATCTCTATAATATAAATTTGTATATCCTTACCTATTTATTATAATGATCACCCTAAACCATGTGTATATCTTCAATAATTTAATCATTCTATCTATATTGTCCATCCAATCCAATTTATTGATCCTACATTGTTTGTATATCTAGAACTATCCACTCATATAATCGTCTTAGCTTCTTCTCTCCTATTCTGATCCTATCTATCTAGTCACCCTACATCATTTTCTTCACTTAATAATTTTCTCATCCTATCCTCTATATTCCTATCTCATTTTATCATGTTGTGTCCTAGGTAATCAATTGACACTCTCTTCCTTGCATCATGTCATCCTTCCACCTCTCTATATTGTATCCAGTCATATACTAATCTCCTCAAAATTTAAGTCATCATATCTATGTTATAGGTACTATCAATATTGTTAGCCTCAATTCATGAATGAAGAATTATCATCTCAATTCATGAAAAATTGGAGAAGTGGAAAAGTAAAAATGAGTATCATTTACATGGATTTATCTGAGAACCTAATTGTGTAGGTAATACGGTTGAGTTGTGAAGGAAAAAAGATTCCATACCTAAGTTAGAAGCATGGTTACGAGGATTACATCACTTCGTTTATGGAGAAAATGGTAATGACTGAAACAAAATCAGAACGGATTCAATAGGGATGACTTATCCTCCTTGAGAGATCAATAGCTACTATTTTATCAAATACTTTATCCTCAAAGGGAGGCTTACAATAGTGCATAGTAATCACTCCCCTTTACTTAACCAACCATTGGTTCTGTACATATTTTGTACAGACATTATTCAACCAATGGTTCTGTATTGGCCTATTCTTCAATCCCTTGTTTTTTTTTTTCTAACTTTTAGTTACAAATTGTAATGGGTTATGGCCCTTCCCCACTTAATTTAATAAAAAATCTTGGCCTCATCCTCTTCCACCACACATCATTACCTCCACCATCCCTTTGTCCTCTAACTATAATCATGAAAGCCATGGGAATATTGGTTGACATCATTAACAATCTTCACCATTTCCTAACCTAACTACCTACCCTTCCATGGAATATCCTAAGACAAACAAAAGAATATGTTAGGTTATCTTCAAATGACTTATTAAATAACAAAATATGATAAAACATACTCTAGCTAACTAGTGTTTTTTAATGGCATACTATTTTTAACCCACTATAGAGCATCTTTTCATTACTATCCTTAAGTATGGTACCCCATCAATCGAAGCCTTCATTCCTATATGTATGTCTATAAAATATCCTAATGACTCAAATCACACAACACCTATTGATAATGACCCATCTCCCCAAGTGTCCCTATTTAAAATGATCTTATCTATATATTTATATTTATACTATTGTTGCGGCTCCACTTTTTATCCCATCTTTTTGTTTTCCATATTTCTATGTTATCCCATGCTCACACATATAGAATTTATGATGATTCAATTAGTCTCCCTCATCCACATACCATTAAGAACAATTCCTGATAAAACTATTTTTACACAACACCCCTGAGAAATTTCTCCATAATCCTTTAAAATATTTGGTACATAGTTATTATGACCCATATAAAAGAATCCTCTTGTCCTTCTCAAGATAAATATGCCACTAGAAAAACCATTAGCATTGAAGGTGGCTCATCCATTATCCCACATTAGAAGTACATCAAAATCAAAGCCCATCCCTTGAATTGGTATTTCCTTTCTCCCTATCAAATTCTCCATCATACCATGTATATTTGACTAGGACACCATCTCCCATATCATACACATTTGAAATTTGTGCCAACTACTGGTATTATGGATGTGTTGCATTGGTTTTTTCATTGATGTCAACACTTATCCTTCTGGAGATCTACATTTTTTATTTGACACTATGCTTATATTGGTTTACTATTGAACCGACACATTGTGTTCACCGGCAAGGTCAGTGACTTATGCATAGTCACCGGTATATGCTCACCGATAGGTTATAAGGTTCACCGGTACTGATGATGACTTGTTATCATCTAGAGATCACTTGATTATGTCGAAGACATGGTTTGGATACTTGGTTTTGGTGTTTTGGTTATTGGTCTAATTGGGTTGACATATTTGTTGTTACCGGCAGATAGGTCTAGGTTATGGACTGGTATAGGTTATCTATTTCAGATCAGCATGACACGTTATGGCGATGATTTATTATTGGTTATTGTATTGACGCTGACATCTTGTGAAGACTTTTTTTGCAATTAATTTGAATGTAATATTCTTAGTGAGCCGACCTTAGTATTTGGTCTTAGGTTTTGTATAAATGTAAGATATCATTTGTGAGATGAATGCATGCTCATGGTATGGCATTCTAACATGGTATGTGTGAATATTGAAGATCATATGAGCAAATCATAGAGTGAATCAAGTAGACATCATTTGAAGGTTAAAGGAAAGTTTAAAGTTGTTTATCATAACTTAAAACCGGTACTGAATCCAGCATTGCAGATGCACTTTGAAGCAGTATATTATTCTAGGATTTAACCATCCTACTGAAGTCAGTGCGAATCCCATTATTGAGTAGTGTGCTCTAGGCGGTTGGCCTTTTTGCATGTGCAGACCCCATTTGTATACACATACTATCAGCAGTAGTATCATCTGATTGTGGGTAAGGTTTCCCATTATGGTTTTTCAACTTACAGGGTTTCCACATCAAAAATATTTGTGTTATGTGTTGTGGATATTGTTTCTCATTCTGTTTCTGGTTCCTAACACCAACCAACCTCCAACCTCTATTATATCTACCTTTTGAAAAATTAAATCTATTAATATTAATGTACTAATTACTCTATGAAGAGTATCATATAACTCTATTTATGTCCATTTCCAACATCATAGTCACAACATATAATAAGAAAATTGATAGAAACTCTTTCTACATCCTCAAACCCTTTAAGTATTCATAATACCATCAACTACGTCTCCTACACAATTAATGTAGAAAAATCCCCCTTTACCAAATACGTAGCACATTATATATTTCCTTCTTCCTAATCTTATCTCTCACCTTATATTCCAATGCCATCACTAGAAGTTCCATCCTCCTATCTCTAACTCCACTTATTTTTCCTATGCAACAATGTCCCCCTTCACACTATGTAATTATAACATAAGGGTGGCAACTAGAATTCCTTTCTCTTTACCTTGTGGAAATGCCATGTAAAAGTATCACACTTGCATAGTGATTGTACAAAAACTACACATGCATGTTTCCTATATAGACCCATCCCCCTTAACCTTGTCCAAATGCCACACAAGCATGGTGCTAATGCAAGACTCTCCCCCTCTTTCTCTCCCCCTTTTCAATATAAATTTTAAATTATTTTTCCTCTCTCACTTATATTAACACTAGGTGTACCACATGAATGCTCCCCCAAACCTACCCAAGGCATTTTTTCCTTCCACGCTAACCTAGTAAAAACTGAAAAAATCAATCCAAGATAATATAAACCTAGTTGGGACAAAACACCTACCACTTACTTCCATAATGCAAGTTGCATATGCATATGCTCACTTTGATGCTCTACAAAATTTAAATATTTTCTCAAAATTTTATTCTGTCAATACAAATAATGAAAATGAGGATGATAGCCCCTCTTTCTTCTTTTATAATTCATTTTCCCTCAAGCAACCTAACTTTTCTCTCCAACTTTTTCATTTATTCCTTTTTTTATTTTTAAAAACTCCCACCCCTTCATGTTTCTTTTATGAGACCCACTAGACTCCATTTAGCCCAACCACTCTCTTATGGGAGCATCACACACTTTTACCATTATCATTCTTTTAATTATCTAGGAGAAGCTCTCTACAAAAATTTAAATTTTTGTAAAAAAATATTTTTTATTTAAAACATCACTTATTTTAGTAATGAAATTGTATGAAAAATAAATAAAGTAAATACATCCTTAGCCTATTCCAGCATCTCTGCAACACGTAAATATATTATTATTTTATTAGTTTCCCTAATTATGTCCATAGTAACAATTATCTACCATGATGTTGATGGTATGATGAAAGAATAAGGATCCGGTCAACTACTGAGAGGGGGGGGTGAATCAGTAGATAGAAAAACCTACATAAACTTTTCACCAAACAAAACAACCTCTCATATCAAACTTAGAACTAACTAGTTTAAACACTGAACTTCAAAAGCAATATTACTCACAAGTTAAACCGGTTGACTATTATAATAGACTAACAGTAAAACATCTTTGAAACTCTCAAAACCTTTTAATGGAATCATTCAAATACTTTATTGACAGTAGTTAAAACATATTTCAGATTATTGTCGGTTAACATAACATATCAAAGTCAATTTAATAGTTAAACAATTCAACCATAATAAACATAACCATAAAAGCGTTCACCACTTGACACAATATTTTTGATGTGTAAACCTAAATGGGAAAAACCACGGTGGAGATAAATACCCACAAGTATTTTGAACTATTCTGAAGTTCGCCCTATTAGGAGCCAAGCATGTTAAAGATTTACAATAAGTCTTATTAAGAACAGATCCTGTTAGGGACCACCCGGTTAAGGGATTGACTATAATGCCCTATGAGAAGCAATACCTTGTTAGGAGTAACCTTGGTAGAGGATTTGAAATCTAAGCTAATGGATCACCTGGTTAGAAGATTTGAATAACAGTAAGCTTGTTAGAGCTTACCTGGTTAAGGTATTTGACTGTTGTAATTGTTAGAAAACAAAAGTGGTTTGTTGATCTATTTGAATAGCACTACACTTGCTTGTTCAGATCCTTTTCATGCTCCTATCTTCCTTTACACATACTAAGGATACATCCTCTGGTTCGGCAACAACACTCTCTTCCTCTCAACTACAAATTTCCAATACTTCAATAAAATAACTCATCGACCTTATAAACAAAACAATAGGTCAGTAACACATCACAAACCTAAACATCTCATAGATATTACAAAACAAATCAGGTCAAGTATGACTGTTGGATTACATAAAAAATCACTACACATCATTCAAGATATCCTTGACTGCTCCTTTACTACCACTTCATCAAAAACTGTAATTCATCATGCGAATTCCATTACATGCAATAAGCTTTTTCATTCCCAAGACAAAAACCATTATCTCTATGTGCCAAAAACCATTTGAAACTCTTCTCATACAACATGCATACGTGTCATAATCATTACCACTCATCATTTGATTATAAACCAATACATCCAATTCACCAAGCTCCATCGGTTAGGGTTTATCATATCAATAGGTAGGGTTTACCAGTTGATCTCACTTCTTCTCTAGTAATACCAGTTTCCTTCACAAGCTCGGTTACTGGTTACAATTCCCTTCACTAGCTCTTCATACCAGTTACAAAACCACATTATTACAACATCATTATCGGTTATAATTGACATCAATGACAACATAACATTTCATTAATGCAATCTTCATGCAAATGCCAACAATCTCCTCCTTTGGCATTGATGGCAATACAAGTATCAATACCCTTGATTGCTATGATTGTGAATATGAATCTTGGTTTACATTTTACCTTGTAATATCCTTCACCTAAGTCTCCATGTCTTCAGTTGGTAATTGGCTATAGATATTCTCTCTCTCAATCATACAATTCTTCTCATAGTCTTATAGTTCTTCTCCCCCTTTAACAATAATGCCAAAGTGAAAGTAAAACATGCAATGTCAAACTTCATTGTTCAGCATCATCAACCTGCAGCTTGATGCTCTCCCTATGGAATAACTTCCACTCTACACCAATCTTGCTTAAACATTCTGCAAGTAGCTCCACAATTGATGTACTCCACATCAAGCTCAATTGACCTCATGTATGTGTAAAACCCCTAGCTAACCTCTAAGATACTCAAAAGTAGTCTTAGGCAGAGGTTTACTAAAGATATCTGCAAGTTGCTCCTTGGTAGAAACATGCTCCAATAATACATCTTTACTCTACACTTTTTCTCTCAAGAAATGATATTTTAGCTCAATGTGCTTGGTTCTAGCATGCAAAATGGGGTTCTTTGAAATATTAATTGCACTGGTATTATCAAATAAAATCCTTACTTGATCTTTAATCTTCATCTTGAATCCTTCCAGAATGTGTTTCATTCAGATAGCCTGGGTACATTTCATATATGCTGCAACATACTCAGCTTCAGCAGTGGACTGTGATATACGGCTCTGCTTCTTGCTGCTTCATGAAATAAGTCTTCCTCCAAGAATGCACCACCAGCTATGCTCTTCCTATCATCAAAATTACCTTCCCAGTTTGCATCTATATAAACCTTCAAATCAAAGTTACCCACATATGGATACCATAATCCATAGTCAATAGTACCTTTTAAATATATGAATATCCTCTTGGTTGGTATCAAATGTGTTTCCTTTGGATTCTTCTGAAATCTGGCAGCTAAACCAACTGCATGAGCAATATCTGGTATGTTGTGAACAACATAATGCACTTTCCCTATCATTGACCTGTACTCCTTTTCATCAACAAATGTGGCTTCATCCTCCTTAGACAATTTACAACCTGTAACCATTGGTCTCCCAACTGGTTTATAGTCACTCATTCCAAATGTCTTTAATACCTCTTTCACATATTTAGACTATGTAATAAAAATACCACTCTTCATTTGATGTGTTTATAAACCTATGAAGAATTTAATTTCTCCCACTAGAGACATTTCAAATTTATTTTTCATTTCATTTGCAAAGTCATTGCTCATATCATCATTTCCTCCAAATATGATATCATCTACAAATACTTCACTAACCAATATCGTATCTCCTTCAGATTTGAGATATATTTTGTTGTCTTCACTAGTTCTCTGAAAACATATCTTCATCAGGTGTGAATGTAGCCTCTCATACCATGCTCTTGGTGCTTGCTTCAAACTATACAGTACCTTGTGCAATTTACATAACACATCTTTTCCACCAGTCAAAGCATAACCATATGGCTATGTATACTTCTTCTTCCAGGATTCCATTTAGAAATGTTGACTTCAAATCCATCTGATATACTTTGAATCCCTTATATGTTGCAAAAGCAAGTAAGGTCCGGACAGCTTCCAATCTAGCAACTGGTGCAAAAGTCTCACCATAGTATTCTCCTTCTTCTTCTGCATAACCTTTGCAAACTAATCTAGCTTTGTTTCGGACTACTACTCCATCTTCATTCAGTTTATTCCTGAATACCCACTTAGTACCTATCACATTTTTATTCACCGGTCTGGGTACTAGGGTCCATGTGTTTTTCTTCTCAATTTGATCAATCTCCTCCTCCATAGCTTTGATCAAGTGATCATCTCCAAATGATTCCTTAGCAGTTCTAGGCTTAATAGTTGAGATCATGCAAGAATTCTCTCTAATTCCTCTTCTGGTTAACACTCCAACATCTTTATCTTTGATAATCTAGTCAGGATTATGATTGGGTCTCACATACCTCAGAATAATATGATCATTATCTTCAGGTTCTTCTTCTTCATTATCATCATATTCTTCTGAATCTACCTATTCTAGTTGAACTGGCACAACATTCTCTTTACCAGTTTCAGGTTTCACTGGTTCTGGTTCCAAAAATATAATGCAAGGATCTTCTTTGTTTTTCTCCACACTAGTTTTCCCTGAGACTTCAGCATACTCATCTACTCAAACATTAACACTTTCAATGATTCTCTATGTTCGATTATTGTAACATTTGTAGGTCTTACTCTTGGTGGAGTAACAAAGGAATATGCCTTCATCACTTTAAGCCTCAAACATGCTAACATAGTCACCTCTCTTAATAAAACATTTACTGCCAAATATCTGAAATTAACTGACATTAGGTGATCTACCATACCAATATTCATAAGGAGTTTTATCCTTACCTCTTCTTACCAATATCTGGTTCATAGTGTAGATAGATGTGCTGATAGCTTCTCTCTAGAAATTTTTTGCTACACCTCCTTGTATCAATATCGTTCTAGCAGCTTCAACAATCGATCGAATGTTCCTCTCTATAATACCATTCTGTTGTAGTTTCCTCGGTGCAGAAAGATGCCTTTTGATACCATTTTCTTCATAATATCCAGTGAATTACACTAAAGTAAATTCACCACCTTGATCAGTCCTCGGACACTTTATCTTCTTGTCACTTTCCTTTTCAGCTAAGGCCTTGAATGCCTTTAACTTACTAAGGGCTTATGTTTTATTCTTCAAGAATGTGACCCACATCATTCTTGAGAAATCATTAGTGAAGATCATAAAATATCTGTCACCTTGAATAATTTAAGTCCTTATGGGTCCACAGAGATCTATATGAACCAAATCTAATAGATGTTTTGCTGAAAAATATTTTCTCTTAAAAGTTGAGGATGTACTCTTTGCCAACTAAGATTCCTTACATAGAGCATTAACTAGTTTGTCAAACTAAGGCAAATCTCTTACTGACCTTAACAATGTTATCAAAATTTATATGACAAAATCTCCTATGCCAAAGCCAACTATCATCTATTTTAGAAATTAAACAGTTGTTGACTTTAGGATTTAGGTGAAGCAGGTTACCTTTAGTCTACTTGTCGGTTGCAATTAGTTCACCTTTGCTCTAATATATTTTTCACATTCCATTCTTGAATTCTAATGGATGACCTATGTCATTGAGCTGAGATACACTTAAAAGATTGTACTTTAATCTTTCAACCCAGTAGACATCATCTGCACTACTCTCTCTATTAAGAGAAATAGTTCCCTTACCTTTTCCCATGTAGGGTGAGTTACTTACAAATCTCACAACTCCTCCATCGAATTCCTTCAGAGTAAGAAATTTACTCCCATCACTGGTCATGTGGTGTGAACAACCACTATCAATGATCCAATCATCAGAATTATCCATGCGAAAAACTAATGCCTTCTGATCAAATGTCTCCTCTTTAATGGCTACAAAATCAATGTTTTCATAAGCATCTCCGTCAGATTCCTCATCAGTGATACCACCATCAACTGCAATGAGACAATATCTTTTGTGTTTTCCTTTGTACTTCTTGAACTTCTCACGCTTGTGGTCATTGTTACCATTAGGACAGTTAGCTGCAATGTGTCCAATGTTGTTGCATGCAAAACATTTCAAAGGTAATTTACCTCTATACTTACCTATACCTCTCAGCAACCATTTGGCCAACAATGCCTCAAGCTCAATCAAACTATCTTCATCATCGACTTCTCTGCTGGATCTAGATTCATAACTGTCACTGACATCTCTACTTTTCCTCATAGATGGGTTAGAAACTGAAGCTCTAAATGCAGATTTAGATTTCTAAACACTACCATCATACCCATTTAATTCAAAAGCAATAAGCTTACCAATGATCAAGTTAAGGGTTACCATAGTTTTATCAATAGACTTTAGCTCCTGAATGGCTGCAACTCGGATAGCATAGACCAGTGGAAGGGTTCTCAACACATTACTAAACACTGTGGCATCCTCCACTTTACCACTAGCACTCTTGATCTCACCAACTATCTCTTTGATCATCTGACCATACTATTGTATATTCTCACCTTCAACCATCCGCATGTCATTAATTTTTCCTCTTAGACTCTCTTCTTTGGCAATCTTCAAATGCTCATCACTGCTCTAGATCTCTTCAAGTTTCTTCCATACCTCATAAGAAGTCTCCAGACCATGGACATCAACATACTCTGCATCAGACAAAGAGCTGATAATGACCTCCAATGCTTGATTTTTTTCTTGTTATTCTTTGTTATGATCATCAGTCATAATCCCACTAGGTGCAACATATTGAGTACCAACATGTTCCTAGTATTAACTTCCTAGACTCTTGATATAGATTTTCATTCTATCAGTCCATACTTTTTAGTTCTCTCTATTAAACTTCAAACCTTCTTTCTTCATCATGTTCTTCAAGATCTTTACCTCAATCTGTTAGACTTAGACCTTAGAGGACCTGAATCGCTCTGATACCAATTGATGCTATGATGAAAGAATAAGGATACAATCAACTACTGAGAGGGGAGGTGAATCAATAGATAGAAAAACTGACATAAACTTTTCACCAAACCAAAACAACCTCTCAAATCAAACTCAGAACTGACTGGTTTAAACATTGAACTTCAAATGCAATATTACTCACAAGTTAAATTGGTTGACTGTTATAACAGACTAATAGTAAAACATCTTTGAAACTCTCAAAACCTTTAAACTTAATTATTCAAATACTTTACTGGTAGTAGTTAAAACATATTTCAGATTGCTACTTGTTAACATAATATATCAAAGTGGATTTAATAGTTAAGCAATTCAACCATAATAAGCATAACCACAAAAGCATTCACCACTTGAAACAATATTTTTGATGTGGAAACCCAAATGGGAAAAACCAGGGTGGGGATGAATACCCACAAGTATTCTGAACTATTCTGAAGTTCACCCTACTAGGAGCCAAGCCTATTAAAGCTTTACAATAAGTCCTGTTAAGAACAGATCCTGTTAGGAACCACCCGGTTAAGGGATTGACTATAATGCCCTATTAGAAGCAATACCCTATTAGGACTAACCTCGATAGAGGATTTAAAATCCAAGCTAATGGATCACCTGGTTAGAGGATTTAAATAACATTAAGCTTGTTAGAGCTTACCCAATTAAGGGATTTGACTACTATAATTGTTAGAAAACAACATGGGTTTGTTGATCTATTTGAATAGCACTACACTTGCTTGTTTGGATCCTTTTCATGCTCCTATCTACCTTTACACATACTGCAGATACATCATCTGGTTTGGCAACCACACTCTCTTACTCTCAACTACAAATTGCCAACACTTGAATAAAACAACTCATCAACCTTATAAACAAAACAATAGGTTGGTAACAGATCACAAACCTAAACATCTCATAGAGATTACAAAACAAATCGGTTCAAGTATGACCATTGGATTATGTAACAATCACTGGACATCATTCAAGATATCCTTGACGGCTCCTTGATCACGACTTCATGGAACAATGTAACTCATCATGCAGTTTCCACTACATGCAATGAAGTTGCTCATTCCGAAGACAAATACCATTATCTCTACATGCCAAAAACCATTTGAAATACTTCCCATACAACATGCATACATGTCATAATCATTACCGCTCATCATTTGATCATAAACTAATACAACTGGTTCACCAAGCTCCATCGCTTAGGGTTTATCATATCAATAGGTAGGGTTTACCAGTTGATCTCACTTGTCTACTAATATCAGTTTCCTTCACATGCTCTCTTACTGGTTACAATTCCCTTCACTAGTTCTTCATACCAGTTACAAAACAACATTATTACAACATCATTACCAGT
Organism: Cryptomeria japonica; assembly: GCF_030272615.1. Lineage (NCBI taxonomy): Eukaryota > Viridiplantae > Streptophyta > Pinopsida > Cupressales > Cupressaceae > Cryptomeria > Cryptomeria japonica. Next base: position 67,666,150 of record NC_081413.1, on the reverse strand, counting down.
TATAATTGACATCAATGACAACATAACATTTCATTAATGCAATCTTCATGCAAATGCCAACAGATGCCTATTTTAAGGGTTTCAGGTTCCTTCAAAAATTGTTATAAGGGGTTTTGAGTCCCCTCAAAACTTGTTTTTTACTTAATCAAAAACAATTATCTATAATGGATTAATTAAATTATGTAGTTCAATCAATTATATTGAATTAATTTGAGTAAATCAATCAATTTTATGTATCAATTAATTAACTTAACTTTTTTCATATTTAATTAATCTAATCAGTGTCACAATTAACCCCCTTCAAATCCCTAGTCTTCATTAATTAACCTTTCTAGGAAATTCTATCAACTAATTAATTAAACAAAACAAACTTATTTAATTCATTAGGTTAATTAATCAACTTCTTACATTTTCTTTTCTTTAAAATTTAAATCGATCCAGCTAAAATTGAAAAGACCTTGTCATCTCATTTTCACCATCTATTTTGAATCCTAGTTACAATCTAGGTGCCCAACCTCTACATATGCCTTCTTAGCTGATATTCCGCATTCCTTGATCACACATTTGTGAGAATGCAACATGAAGAAATATTCACCCTCCATTCCAAACTAATGTCCTCCCTCCACTTGGATAGGTTTTACATCTCTTCCCATTTATTGCATCTCATTTCATTTTATATTTTAAGTAAATACAGTCCATTCCTCTTGCTTATCTCATCTCCTCCTACTTATCAGGAAGCAAGGATGCACATCCATGCAAAGCAATCATAGCCTTTGATTTCATATCTCAATCTCCATCCTCCATGTCCAACTTGGAAAGTCTATTTAGAAAGGCTTGCCTAAAAGACATCAAGAATTCACGTTCATAATACTTACATGTTGTGAAATTCTGTCGTCACAAGTAAAAAGCATTCATATTATATCACAATACATTCACTCAATGTTGAAGAACGCCAATACGATCAAATGAAAGTGTAACATTATTGTTTAATTGTATTAATACTATTTTTTATTTTCTATTTTTCTTTTAACTGAATATTTATATCTTATTTCAATTTCGATTCCATTTCTTATTTTTTGTTAAATAAATAGAATTTTAAAAGGGTCCAAAATCTTGTATAAACAAAACATAAAACACCACCAAAACCAAAAGAACAACCAAAAACTGCTGAGACACCAGTTTCATTTCTTGTCTGTACATCGAACTCCTCTCATTTGACTCAAATTTGACCTCCACGCTAATAATTATTAAAAAGTTCCTCTACAAGAGCTAATCAGAGAAGCTATTGGTAAATTTGTCCCATCCAAAATCAACAAGGAACAAAACTAGATTCTTAATAGACTCTTTAAAATCTTTGGATGCATAACTTTACAAGCCATGCCTAAAGAAAAGAGCCATTAAATGTGCTAAATAAGCACTGAATCTTAAATTAGGAAAACGTGCCTTAGACTGTTCAAGTGGATTCGCAGTAAGAAAGGCCAGATGAGATCATAGTAGCTACATTAAAACAGAAATTTCAACTTTGTTCGTTTAGCCTAGATAAAAAGATTGCATCTAAGCAGTAACATTTTTCAAAGCTTTTGACTGAGCTCCTCTTCAGTAAAAGCTTTTTTATAATTTTCTACTGAATTTCTTACTTCAATTAATATTTCCCTTTCTCTACTAGTTCACAGAGTACTAAGATCACCATGTTTAAATGCATCCAAGTGATACAATAATTCAGTAGATAAATCAAATAATTATATGAAGAGAAAATCTATATTGTATACATACTATTGTGATTGTACACATCTACAAAACACTTACAATTGTCAGCTTGAAATGCTGCGCAAAGACATGGCTCCAATTGGGTAACTAATTCTATTTGTGCTTAGACGATTTCTATTTATAGATAGAAAGAAAAAAGATTTGAAAATACCCAGAAATCATAACTACAAAGAATTGGAAAAGTCAAAATAAAAATGCCCCACCAGATAAACAATCTGTTACTGGAGGCTTTAAACTGAAGTGGGCGTAGCAATAAATGTTGGGTTGACATCACCAGCCATTATCACCACTATATTCTCCTCCGCATTTTCCGAACTATCAGAAAATTTCATCATCATTGCACTCTTGCGAATTATAGAATTAGCAGTGGAAGTACTAGTATTGCTGCCATAGCTGAGAGAAATTTTGCAGTGAGGGCAGGCTAAAATGATGAAAGCACACGCTATAAGGAAAAGGATAATCCCTAGCCCACCCAAGACAAACGGAAGTGGCCACTGCCATGCTGAATGATCAGCAACGCCCATTATTTTTCTCGCCACTGTATATATTTTATCTCTTTCCTACCTTTCTCCCCACTAACAACTGGCTTCCCGTTACTTTCATGCCAAGATGCCCATGAAGTAGGTGAAGTGATAAGGAGACTGTCATGAGCACTATCTAAGGGCCAATGGCTGGTGAAATAAATTGTTTTTTATTCACACAACTCTCAGGCTCTCGTTGGCACCCGTGATAAAGCTTTGCCCAATAATGGCTCCAGACAATTATTGCACTGAGAAAATGACGTCCCTTTGTGGCTTTTTTAACCACACATTCACTGTGCTTCGTAAAGTGATTGCCAGAAAAATGTCCGGAGTTTTCAGTTTGTCGTTTATTATCAGTAACGATTCCCATGCGAGTGCGAGACTCCGACACAGTTGTCGTCCGAATTGTTTAATCAAGGTGACACAAAGGACCAGGAAGTTCTGGTTTACAGTATGAGTTGGACTAAATGGACATAATTCATGATATATGAAAAAAAAAGGAGGCTTCATTAGTGTTTAAAAGTATTTAATAAAATTTGTCAATGGATTACTCAAAAAATAAAAAGAAATAATGTCAAGAAGAGGATTCTAGGCTGGTGTACCCTAATTTTCAGAGTTGATGTGGATATGTACATCTCATCGAGGCAAACGTTTCCTTTCTGCTAAAGCTGCAATTGGGTGGACAGTTTACTCTTGTTAAGCGGTGTTCGACTCATGTACAGGATGACAAGTAGGCAATCTTATTTTTCAGATACATTAGATTTCCTTAGCTAATATTGGTTAGTGTGTTAATGTTTCTAAATTCAATTGTATAGGATTGATTTGCATCAAGGATAACAATGAATGATCTTTTTGTCAGAATGAGAGAACTGTAGAAAGAAAACAATAATGCAAACAAATCTTATCCAAAAACAATAACACTAATCTTATTTTCCTTCCAAATTTATAATTCGTTCGAAGTGATGCAAATGAACCATTGGTCATAAGCCATTGTACGTCGACCAGAGACATATTCCCATTTATGTGTTTGCACTATGCAAATTCACATGATTAATTCACACATGAACGCGTTTCTCTATTATCACTCCACTCTCAACTCTTGTGCCTCAACAATCAGTAAATCTACTTCTATGCACATCCATGAGATGGCATGCAGTACAATGTGATACTCTTTGAATGCTTTTTAATAAGATATTAAACATGAAACAACATTTTATTAAAAACCATGTTTCCCAAAACTACTATTTCACACTTGTAACTATTCTCTTTGGCTCTTATTTGTCACAGCTTCAAAGGGATTCAATGGAAAGATTTTGGACATGTGTGAAGGGAATAATGAAAGGATGTGGAGGTTTGTTCAATGATCATGTTTGATGTCTTCAGTCATCTAACATGGAACGGTAGGTGAAGTCTTCATACTTCACCAAGGAAATTAGCGAACTATTGTTTTTATATTTTAGTTACTTTTTCTGTTTTGTATTGTTTATGCTAGTCTATAATCCTTGTTTACTATTTTAGAAACCATTCCTTTAGTTCACTACATTAGTTCTAAATGGAAGTTTTAGACTTCATACCAATCTATGGATATGACTAACCTAGTGTGTTGGTTATGATAGCGTTCATTAGTTGATTAGTAAATGAGAAGACATTTCTTCATATTTCTGTAGTGTTTGTTTATAAATGGAAGGTGTGGTCATTCTTGTTGGGTATATGGGCTTCTTTCCCCTTCAAGTGCTTTGACTTTTCATATTCTTGTGAATACTTCTGTATATGAGAGGATTACATTGTTTATTGATATATATAATATATATATGATATATATATATTCTTGAGATGTAGGCTGCAGCTGATGTATTATTTGACAAACTGAGAATAATATAATTTTCCCCTCCTTCAAAGTGGATGTAGCCATTTATGGTGAGCCACATAAAACATGTGTCATGAGTTTTGTGTTTGGTTTCTGAATTCTATTTTTCTTTCTGCATTTTTATTCGCATTTCTTTCATTAACAATTGGTATAAGAGCAAGGTTGGAGTGCTGATTGGGATTTTGGTGGTTGAAATTCCGGAATCATGGAAGAAGTGAAGGTAGAGAAATTCTTCGAACAGAATTTCGGTTTGTGGAAAGTACAAATGGAATCTTTTCTAATAAAGAAAGACCTCTCACTCGCACTTGAGGGGAAAGTGAAGAAGCCAGCTTCGATGAGGGATGAACATTGGGAAATACTTGATAAAAAGGAAAAGGCGACAGTGTTTCTTTCGATGTCCAATAATGTCCTCTTCAATGTCATGGCTGAAATGACAATGAAAGCGGTATGAGACAAGCTTACAAACATGTATGCAATGGCATCGGTTGCGAATAAGGTCTTCATAATGAAGAAGTTGTATAAACTCAAGATGAAGGAAAGAAGTATCATGTCAAACCACATCGAAAAATTTAACACCTTAATCAGCCAAGCAAATTCGGTATGAATGACACAAGATGATGAGAAAAAAGTTGTTCTCTTGTTATGCTCTTTACCAAGAAGTTGGGATGGAGTTGTAACAACTGTTAGCACTTTGGTATTTAGCAAGAACGAGCTAGTTTTTAATGATGTAGTGGCTACTCTTCTCAGTGAAGATTTGAGAAGAAAGAATGAATAACCTTCATCCGGTGAAGCCTTAACAGTTGTAAGCATGGACAATAGAGGTAGGAGCCACAATAGAGGCAAAAATAATCAACATAGAAGATCCAAATCGACCAGGAGATCGAAGTCTAGAAACAGAAGTGGTGATTGCTAGTTTTGTGGTAAATCAAGTCATGTAAAAAAGGATTGTAGAAAATACAAAAAGGCACAAGAGTAGGTGTGGGATAGCGAAGCTAATACCGTCTACAACAAGGATGATAGTGTTCTAATCCTTTCAACAACTGACACCACTCCAGATTCATGGGTACTTGATTCTAGCGCATCCTATCATGCTACTTCATGCACGGAAGTATTCATAAACTACCAAGAAGGTCAGTTTGCAAATGTTTTCTTAGGAGACAATAAAGCTTGTGAAATTATTGGCAAGGATGAAATTTTCATACTACTAGAAGATGGAAAAACATGGCTGCTCAAAGATCTTCGGCATGTCCCAAAATTGAAATGAAATTTGATATCCATTGGTCATCTCTTCACACAAGGATTTAATGTGAATCTTCTTCCAGATACTCGGAAGGTAACCAATGAAACCATGTTGATTTCCAAGGGCGATAAATTAGGTAATCTCTATATATTTGAGAGTCCTGGTGAAGTGGGAGCTGCAATGGTGGTTGAGGAGAGCAAAGTGGACCTTTGGCATCCAAGGCTTTGGCACATTAGCAAGAAAAGGTTCCATGTTATGCACACAAGGTATTAGCTTATGGGTCTCTAACTTGTGGATTTAGCGTTTTGCGAACATTGCCTTTATGGTGAACAAAAGCGAGTCAGTTTTTTGAAAGGTGGGCATAATACGAGGATAAAACCATTAGAGCTAGTACATTCAGATGTTTTTGGACCTATTGAGGTAACCTCCATTGGAGGAGCTACCTATTTCGTCACATTTCTTGATGATTGTACAAGACAAGTATGGATTTATATGCTCTCTAAGAAATGTGAAGTATTTTCCAAATTTACAGTTTTTAAAGCCTTAGTTGAAAATCAGATTGGGCATAAGATTAAGTGTTTGCAAACATATAATGGTCGAGAATTTTGTTCACAAGAATTTGATGTTTTTCATACTGATAACGGTATTAGATGGATTAAGATTGTTCCTTACACTCCTCAAGAAAATGGTGTAGCCGAGAGGATGAATAGGACAATCCTTGAAAGGGCTTGGTGTATGTTATCAAATGTTGGTCCAGGTAAAGAATTTTAGGTCAAGGCTTGCAACACAGTAGTTTACTTCATCAACCGAAGTCTTTCATGTTGGATTTTTGTATTCCGAAAGACGAATGACAGGGTAAGAGGGTTTCCTACTCACATCTTTGGGTTTTTGAATGTGAAGCCTTCCACACGTTCCCAAACAAAACAGGACTAAATTGATCCCAAATCGCATAATGCATTTTTGTTGGGTATGGCAAAGAACAATTTGGCTTCTAATTGTGAGATCCGGTCAATAAGAAAATTGTTCTTAGTAGGAATGTTATTTTCAATGAAAATTCCTTTCCAGCATTGCAAATTCAAAATAAATTAGACACAAAGTATGTTCCTCTGTCTGATTTTGAAAACTATTCTTCACCAATTCAGAATAATGGTGTTTTTCATCAATCTTCTCATCAAGTGGGAGCTCCTATGCCATCCGCCATGGTTGAATTAAGTTCTATGTCCTCTGGTCAGACTGAGACTGGTGAAGAATTTGAGAGCTCCTATAATGACTCCTCACGACTTCATTTCGAACAAGCACATCTTGCAACAGGGGGCTCAAATGAAACATAGCCACCACGTCTTTTACCAGAGCCATCACAGGTTGGAACAGGGACTACTGAAGACGTTCTCCCACCTGGCACTAAGAAGCTTTCACGGTTTGAGGCATGACGACTTGGCATGGAATCCCTACATTATAATTCCCATCTGCCCCTTAACCCCCCCTCTACGGGCTCACAGCCTAGATGAAATTCACACAACTCACACGCGGTGGTCAACAATCCCATGGCAGATCATTCACGTGGCCTTCATGAATAGAAGCATCTCTCTTCCACGAGGGCTCAACATTTTTCTGCTGAGGATTCTCACATTTGAGAAGTGCCATCTGACCATTTTAATGGTCTAAATCCTCTACGAGTTGGTGATTCTAATCTACAGAGTGGTCGATAGGAATTCGGCATTCACTCTACCCGAACTCCAGTTACAAGAGAAATGATTCCAAGAATGATCAGGATAATGTTAGGAAAGATGAGTTTACTACTCACTCGGAGAATCAATCGAGAAGGTCCACTAGCCAGAAGAGACCTCCTGCAAAGTTCTCTGATTATGAATTATTATTTTGTGAAGAAGTTGAGCCTGCATTGTTAATCTCAGACCAAACAGAGCCTGGAAACTAGACACAAGCTTGTCAACATGCTGATTGTGATAAATGGCAGGCTATCATATTTGAATAAATGAATTCATTACTCACTAACCAGACTTGGGATATGGTACCTCTTCAACCAAATCAGAAGGCCTTAAGAAATAAGTGGGTCTTTAAATTGAAAGAGGAATAAGGGGGCAACAAGAGATACAGGGCTAGGCTTGTAGTGAAAGCGTATGCTCAACAAAAAGGGATAGACTTTGATGAGATTTTTTTACCTGTTGTGAAAATGACAACAATTCGCAGTCTTGGCTCTCGCAGCAGCATGGGATCTTGAGTTAGAACAACTCGATGTCAAGACTGCATTTCTTGATGGAGATGTAGATGAAGAGTTATACATGGAACAACCCGAGGGATTTGTAAAACATGGGTAGGAACATCTCTATTGCAGATTGAAGAGAATTTTGTATGGGCTCAAGAAGGCCCCATGATAGTGGTATATCGAATTTGATCGCTTCATGTTTGAGCATGGCTTCATTCGATGTGAATCTGATCCATGTGTTTATTATTAAAAACTTCCAAATGGTGAATTTGTCATACTCTTCTTCTATCTGGATGACATGTTGGTAGTTGGATTGAGCATGAGGATTGTTTGTGAATTAAAGAAAGAATTAGCTACCAGATTTGCAGTGAAGGATTTAGGGGTAGCAAACAAAATTCTTGGGATGACCATTATTTGTGATAGACACAAGAAGGAGTTTTGATTGTCTCAAAATTCATACATTGGTAAAGTCGTGGACATATTTGGCATGGATGGAGCCAAGGTTGTTAACACACCACTTGCTGGTCATTTTCGCTTATCTTCGAATCTGTGTCCCAAGACACAGAAGATCAAGAATTTATGAAGGGAATTCCATATTGTTCAGCAGTTTGTAGCATCATGTATGACATGGTTTGCACCCGCCCAGATATTGCTCACATACTGGGAGTTGTGAGCAGGTTCACGAATAATACTAGAAAACCTCATTGGGAGGCTGTCAAATGGATTTTGAAATATTTAAAAGGAACATCAGATTATGCATTGTGCTTTGGTAAGAATCATGTACAACTTCAAGGTTTTGTTGATTCTGATTTGGCTGGGGACTTAGATAAGCGAAGGTCTACTTCAACTTATGTTTTCACATTTTCTGGAGCTGCCATTAGTTGGGTTTCAAAGCTGCAAAAATTAGTAGCTCAATCCATAGTCGAGGCCATGCATATGGCTCTATCTGAAGGAGCAAAGGAGTTGATTTGGTTGTACCACTTGTTGAGTGATTTACAATGTACACAAAAAGAGTTTACTTTGTTGTGTGATTGCAGTAGGGCCACTCAAATGGCTAAGAATCATGTGTTTCATCGTCACACCAAACATATTGAGATACAACATCATTTCATTCGTAGTGTGGTTGAAGAAAGGAAATTGCAAGTTGTCAAGATAGACACGAAAGTCAATCTGGCTGATGCAATGACTAAGGTAGTTCCCAAAGAGAAGTTTGAATTTTGCCGGACTTCTCTTGGCCTTGTCAAAGGATAATAATAAGATTGAAATGGGAAAAATCTCTCGTTGCTGCAACATCATTGGACTTCAAGTGGGAGATTGTTGGGTATATGAAGCCCAACAAACTCCTTTTCCCTCTAAGTGCCCTACCTTCTCCTATTCTTGTGATTCCTTGTGTATATGAGAGTATTACATTCTTTATTGATATATATTCAAGAGATGTAAGTTGTAGTTGATGTATTATTTGACAAACTGAGAATAATATAATTTTCCCCTACTTCAAAGTGGATGTAGCCATTTATGGTGAACCAAGTAAAACATGTGTCATGAGTTTTGTGTTTGGGTTTTGAATCCTATTTTTCTTTCTACATTTTTTATTCGCATTTCTTTCATTAATAGTTATATCTCATTAGAACAATAATCATTTTATTTTGTTTTCTTTCTCCTATTTTATTTACCATATATTGTTTAAACGATTATTTATTTTTTGAATTGTTTTTTAAAGACATTTGTTCACATCATTCCCCTCTCTTATAATAAATGGAAGTTGAGGTTATCATATCTCACTATGACAATGAACCACCTATTTTATTTTTTTATTTCTCATTTCTTCTTTGTCCTATTTCCTTAACGACAACATATTTTTTTGTCTAGTATTTAAGAAGTCATTTCTTTATTTCACCTCTTTGTGTAGCTACTAATGGAAAGTGACGTGATCATAGCTCACTAAGGTAATGGCACACTTGAACTCTCTTATTTTTCTAATTACTTTTATATTATGTGTTGTTTATTTGAGGACTTAGATTTGAAGGGGTTTAATAGTGGTCCATTGCAACGTTTGTGGGTTGCATGGCCTTCTACTTACCACAATATCTCATTTTTCCTCTATCATGTATTGTAATGGTTTCTATTAATTTTTTATTTAGTGTTTGAAAAAGTATTTCTTCATTTCACTTTTTATGTGACTATGAGTTTGATGGTGTAGTAACTATACCTCAACAAACCAATGACCCGACTAGTATTTTTGGTTATATCATCAATGTATGGGTCTAATAAGAATTGAACAACTACTTCCTTTTTAAATAAATTATAAATTTAATTTCAAGTGATATTTGTTAATCTATTCTATTGGTCTTCACCTAAATTTATATGTCTACTTATGTTTACCTAACTTTATATCTAATTTTGTAATAATTTATTTTTTGTTTGGTTAATTTCTTGTACTATATACATAATGAAATGCTTCAAAGAACAATATTTATATGAAAATTTTTAATTATTTTTGTTCATTTATAATTGTATACACAACTCTCTTTTATGTATTGTAACACATTAATTGCTTATGAAAATTAAATCTTATTCAAATATCACTATTATTTATTAAACTAAATTGCGAAGGGTACTAACTCATTATAGATCAGATACCCAACAAGAATAGTAGAATTACACCTTGGTAACTCAAGAACAGAACAACATCATTGATACACAATTGAGAACTCTATTGAAAGTATGAACAAAGGTCAAAATGTTGGGCCAAAGGAGTGGACTGATATCACTGAGTTGGAAGGAAGCGACAGCAATCCATGAAGAGCCTTTATCGTGAGAATCAAGTGGAATAATGTTAGCTGAACCCTCCGAGGATGAGGCCATGCCCGAAAGTGAGGCCACGCCCGAAAGTTGAGCCGACAAACCTCTAATAGGAACCTGAGGAAAGAATCTGGGACCATCAAAGGAATAATTCCCGTACTCAAGAGAGATCTCAAGCAAGTCCGTGGAACACTAGTTAAATGAGCAATAGTCACTAAAGAGACTGAGGGTCCTTGCGCAAGGGTCACAGGGGGAGAGCAACGATGGGCTATCGAGGTGGGCAGAGCCACTACGGAAGGGGTCTCTAAAGTTGTCAGAGACAAAAGTAAAGTTAACGAATAAAATACTAAGATGACACCTCTCACCAACCAAGGATGAGGCACACATGGGAAAGATGAGGTAAGATGCCCGGTAGCAAACCAGTATCTATGGTGAAACGAGAGCCCTTGATAATCCGCACACAATCGCCATTGAAGAACACCGAACTTTGAAACAAAATATCAACCGAAAGTAGCTTGGAGAGGTCCAGTTCCACTATGATTCACACGAAGGATCTATGAGAGAAGAGAGACTTATGCTAAGAACAACATTTTAATAAAGTGGAGAAGAATGTTACTAATGGATTCGAAGGCAACTTGGCACCAAAAGTAAATATGGAGATGTGGACGCCTGACCCACATAGAGGAGACTTCAATGGGGTCCATAAGGGAATTGAAACAAGGGGTCCAAGGATACAGAGCTAAGGGATGTGAATTTCATAACCAAGGGCCCTGAGATCGAATAGCTTATTTATCCTGAGTATAATTGGGAAACAAAAAACAAAAAAACAAGAATAGAAGTATATTTCGAACTTACCAGACACCAATGATATCCAATGGGTTAAAATCTAGGAGTTGATGCCAAAAGAAACAGCCAAGATATGTGAAACGACCAATAAGAGTATATTGCTCAAAGTACGCAATGCAATCCAGAACATCCCTGCCGAGGAGCCAAAAAGCTGCTAGGGGGTTTCTTGAGCTGGTCTAAAAAGGAACCCTTAAATGGGGAGTTTAATGAAGCATTGACCGTGGAGGCATTGGGTTGAATGTTGTACAGAGAGGGCATATAAAAAATGCCCACAAGTTTGCAGACCAGCTATCCATAATATGTTGCAAATTAAAATATTAATTTGTTTCAATTCATATTTTATATTAACATATTATTCCAAGTTAATTTTTTTTTTTTTTATTGAAGAAATGGGAAAGGTGGAGTTAGTCTTGATAATCATAAAAGCATAATAAGGTCTATTATGGATATTTTTTATTTTTTCACCCTGTCAGAGTTATATTGATTGATATTTCTTTCTCTCTTTTCTTCTACTCAACATTTTTATTCCCATTCAATTTAGGAATTCATTGGTTACTTATGTTTCATAGCTATCATATTCTACTTCAACAAGTTGCAATATTTTTGCTATAGATTCATAAGTTTATTTTATCCACAATATCAACAATAAGTCAACAATAAATTATTAGTTTTAAATCTATTTTAAAATGTGCTATTGGTGAAAAAAAAAGCATTTTGTTGTACCTTATTGTATTGAATACCATAAATTAAGAATTAATGTATATAAATGAGGGGATGTTAGTATTATATCTTAATTTTGTCAATTAAATAGACTTTTACATGTCATGAAGACAAATATTTTTTATTTTCTATACATGTAGTAATGTAGATTTTATTAAAAAATACTTTTAGTAGTGTCGAACTCATCATACAAGTGGAGGAGGAAGGCAACTAGACACCCTTATTTTTTTTTTTAAATTAATGTTTGATTGAAGGTGGTCCACATGTAGCATTAATGCTAAGTCATTATTAACCATGGAAATGTTCCCATTCACATGTTTGCACCATGTAAATTTACTTTTTACAATAAACACTAACACATATATAGCCATGACATCTCCACTCTCAACTCCCAAACCTCTACATTTGGTAAGTATAATTTTACGCATGTGATCTATGGGATTGTATGCAAATTCAAAGCAATGCTTTATTCCATTCAGTTATAAAAACCATAAAAAAATGAAACAAAAATTTACTACCAGCCATAATTTTCCCTAAAACTTGTTGTTTCATTCTTATAACTATTCAGTAGCTCCGAAGGGATCCAATTAAGATATTTTTGATATATGCATGAAGACAAATATGATATTATGGAGCTTTATTTTCTTATATATATAAGAAAATAAAGCTCCATAATATCATATTTGTCTTCATGCATATATCAAAAATATCTTAGAAACATAGGTATAGCTAAGAAAATGATCTTGTTATTTATTATTTAGGATATTTTGTATTTCTTATTTACTTTTGAGAAATTGTTTCTTGGTTTCAATCCTCTCTTGTTGTTAATTGAAGGTGAGGTCATCATTTCAAAATATGAGAATGATCTCTATTTTTATGGCTTGATGTTCACTTATCATTAATCATGTGTTTATTATTCTAGCAATTATTAATCACGTAGTGTTTGAAAGGGTATTTATTTATTTGGTCATGTATTGACTTATGTGTGGATTATGTTTTCATCAAGCCCCACTTAGGGAGTGACTTGTTTACAAAGGCAGAATCTCCCTTGAACACAACTTTACACTTTAAAAAAATAAATTACAAGCAATAAATCCAAAAAATTTATTACGCCTTTATGAAATTCCACACAAAAATGCACTCCAATGTAATTGCAAACATCTGGGGTGCAAATACATGCAATAAATTAAGCATTCAATCATAAGAATGACAATAATGGCCACCTAAGAAAAAACAAACTACAATTTGCATAAAAAGGATGAAATTCTCCATCTCTTCCTCCATAATGAGCTACCTTCCTTTCATGAAAACTATTATCTATTTTTATTTTCATTTTATAAGGAATTTTTTCCTTCCATTTTTGGTTCTAAAAAATTTTATTTATCATTTCTTCTCATTCTAGGAAATTTATATTTTTTTGTGAAACTTTCAGAAGCCATAAAATTTTATCCAACCATTGATCAAAAAAGCATTTATATTGTTGGAAATATTTTGAATATTGTTAGTAATATAATATATCACTTTAGTGTATATTTCTATTTATGACCAATTTTGGGGCCCATATGGAACCCCTGAGAGCCTTAAATTTAACATTGAATACTTTTTAAGGGAAATTAAAAATGGAAATATTAATATCTCAAAAATGAAAAATGACATTGAAGTGACTTCTTTATCATTGGATTCATTTCACCATTCTAAAGATTTGTGTAAGATTTTGTGCCTCTATATGCAAAAATGCCAACTTACTAAAAATCATAATCTTGATAGTTTTAGCCTTTATTGAAAACTAAACAATATTTCTAATTTATAAAAGAGTGCTCTTATACCCAAGATAATCCTACATCACTTACCTATTTTATTTGGCTTAATTCCCCTTTCTTGATTTAGCAAGTATTGTTGGGCTATTAACAACTTGATAAGATATTTTTTGATTTCACCCTTTTGTAGCTAAAAATGGAGGTTGAGGTCATCATACCTTATTAAGGAAAAAATACATTAAGTTTATTAATTTTTACTCATTTTTTCTTTTTTTCTATTTTATTTTAATAATTATTTATTTTAATAAGTGTTTGAAAAGGAATTTCTTATTTCACCTATTTATGTAGCTAAAAATGGAAGATAAGGTCATCATACCTCATTAAGGTAGTGAGTCATTACTTTTTTTTTTCCTCATTCTTTTTGTATTATGTATTAATTATTTGTTGGTTTAAATTTTATGGTTCCTAATAGTGGTGCATCATAACTTTAAATGGCCCTTTACTAGCCTAATGTTGGAGAATCTTATATTGAACAAGAATACTGCATCAATGGAAAAGTATTTAATTTCCTTTTTTATGTAGTGGGATTATTATTATAATACACCACATTTCTTTGCATGATATCTTTTTTTATTATGAAAGTGAGTAAGAACTTTGTAGACATAAATCACATCACATTTGAAGATATTTCCACAAACTTTCAATTAGTGATAATTTATAGAGGTGGCACAAGGCGCACAACTTAGAATAATTAACACTTGGTTCAACATGTAATATTTACAATGCCTTATTATGTCTTGAAGCATTCAAATAAATATATCTCTAGGTAGTATTCTATTGAAGGAACATTCAGTCGGAAGTGCTTCATATTTCATTCTCTTTGAGATTCATTGCTAAATTTAGTATGATGTACACGTTTCACTAGGGAACCTCTTTTAGTTGACATAGATAGTTACCAAAGAATTGAACTAAAATATTAATACATCTTGGAGAAGATTTTCAACAACACAAATAATCGTAAAGTAGATTACTATAGAAGCTGATTTTTTGAATAGAAAATGTGCTCAATTGTTAATCTAGGGATAACATATTATAATATATATGTGATAGACTAGTGAGTGATATTATAATCATTTTGTTTTATTGAATCAAAGTGTTCCTTCATGTTATTTTGTGTTAATTATTTTATGTTAAGTTTGAGCTACATGGTGAGATAATCACTTCTTAAAATACTCCATCTATGACTAAATATTGTGGTAATAGAAAGAGTTTTTGAATCATTCGAGAGAAAAGTAATTCCAAAAAATTCAAGCATGAGTAGATCATTGATCTATGGAAACTTAAAAGATGTTGTCAAAAGAACTTTGATTGTTAGAGGTATGACAAATCTTGGATATCGATCATTAAACTAAGGTATTTACACCAAACCCAAGTAAAAATGTCACCAAGGGGAGAAACTAGCCTAAACAATGTTGCTTGAAGAATGGAAGAAATAATAAAAAAAATTAAGACAATGGAAGTATGATCGAATGCTTTGGGAAAATATAAGAAAAGTCTTATAGATACTATCCATGATGAAAGTGATGATGATGAACTATTGCTGGAATAAATTATATTTAATCAAATATTTAGTTTCTACTTAGGTATTAGTTGTTATAATTTTATAATTTAATATTTAATAGGTGGATATATATTTATACTTAGGTAGTTAGTTATACCTGTACTCTCTATCTACTCTCACACCTCATCGGTGCCCACATCCTAACTGTTGCCTTTATAAATAAGACACATGTCGATTGTTTAATCATCTCAAATACATCCATTTATTTGATAAAATATATTTTCTCTTTTTCTGTGAAGGTTTATATCTTGTGTAGATTTTGGCATAGAAGTGCACACTTTACCATGGTATTAGAGCCATCCTCCAGCAACTCCTTCAACACATGAGAATGTTCTTAGAAGGTTTTGAAATGAGATCTCAAGAATGTGGATTTGTAGTTGATGCATGTGATGCCTTGATTAATTGCAGATCTAATACTATCTTGAGGTAATTCTTTATTACCAGTGTTTGAAATTGAAAAAAAAAATTATATTTCGCTTGTTCTATTTTGATATTCTTTTTCTAGGCATCGATTCTTCTTTATGGGTGGCAATTTTATCAGCCCATGTGGTTTTATTTGAGACAAATTCATTGCATAATGACAACGGACTGTGTTTTTGGGTGCTTGACAATGTATTGTTGATTAGCTCGTAGGGTTTTCTTCAGCTAATTATTGTAAAATTTTATAGCTAATCCTACAAAATAGAGACTAGATCTAGTTGAATTTTTTTTTTAAAACTTGTAGATTTAATCCACAGAAAAAAAGAAAGAGCAACTAAGAAAATAAACTTGGATTAATTCATTGTGTTGTTTACAATCTTCTCAATGCATGATTTATACAAAAAGAGACACTACATGATCAGAGGATTTACGGTGGAAACAATGGCAACCGCTGGCAGTGGAAGAGGCAAAGGTCACAGTTAATTGAATTAGTTAGTTTATTAATCTCTCATAGTTTGCATGCAAACTAGCGCTAATACCCCCCCTTAAGTCCAACTAAGGAGATAGAAACCTAATGAAAGGAAAGAAGAAAGAAGAAAGAGGGAAAACCCAGTGGGAATAACCCCCCCCCCTCAAAATAGATGCTAAGTGTGCATGAAAACTATTATGTTGTAGTGTCCTTCACCTCAAGAAGGTCTCAAAGGGAGTGAAATTGAAAAGATAGGTGGAACGGAAGAGCAAATATCCTCTCACAATATGTAGATAATGGTAGATGCTCGAATGCTCAACAATCGATACAAAAGATGGTCCACGATTGGCGAACAACATTTCTACCCCTAGGAAGAAACAAAACCAAAGATGTATGAATGGAGTCTCGTAAATCCTGAAAGGAATATGTAGGAAGAAATCTCAGGATTGAAAACTAATGTAGATCAAAGTCCAAAGACAATGATGATTCCTCTAAATTCCACTTAAATGTCTCTAAGCCAATGCCAAAGTGTGACAAATACTGATAAGATAAATCAGGTATAATGACCATCGTTGTATGGAGAAAGCTACACCAATGAGAATCAGGTACTACCATGATAGAAGCAAATATTGGCAAAGAGAGAGAAAGAGGGTCTAAAGATATGCTCATAACATCACTAGAAGATGAATCAACTCCATATGAGTGATCAAAAAAGAGGATATGAATATCGTCAATGGTGTCCTCCAAATCAACAATGTGAGATTCTACAAACAAGAAAGCAATGTCTGGTAGAATTATATCTCGCTCATTAAAAGGACAAGAATTAACTTGCTGAAGAGAATCTAAGGTGGCATTCGCAGAAGCCAACATCTTTGTCAAACTCGCAGGAGAAGGTATCATCTTTGTAGGTGGAGAAGGAGAAACTTGAGATTTTGATGCATTCCCAAAAAAGAGTTGAAAGGCATTGTGTGATAAATGTGGACGCCATCCATGCTCATGTTGATTGCTCCCACAATACCTGCATCTGCAACCCTTATAGATATACATTATTCAGTCCTTAATTTATCTCAAAAAAAAGTACAAAAACAGAACCTTCAATACAATGAATATTTCATTCTGAAATAGCTCAATCTTCAGTGGCTGCAAATAAAAGTGTTTCGAATTTTCTTCCTAACAGCCTGCTGCAAAATAAAATTTTGCAGCTAATCTTGCAAAATACTGGATCTAGCTGACAAATAAAAACAAAACTTGTAGATTTAATCCGCAAAAAACTAAGAAAATGAAATTGTATTAATTCATTGTGTTGTTTACAATCTGCTCAATGCATGATTTATAAAAAAGAGCCACCGCATGATCAGAGGATTTACTGTGGAAACAAAGACAACTGCTGGCGATGGAAGAGGCAGAGGTCACAGTTAATCGAATTAGTTAGCTTATTGATCTGCAGTAGTTTGCATGCAAGAGATCCATCATACACGGAGAGAGGATCATGGAATCTAACGCTAACAATTATTGAAACCGATCCCCATTATCAACAAGTGGTTCTTTGAGACGACGCATACAATTTGGCATCGCAGCAAATTATATATGGTTACGTCCTTCTACATTGTAAGCTGGGTGTACTCTTTCCCTTGCAGATCGATTTGCCTACAGATCAGGCTTCATCTATTTTCTGTGTTTTTTGTTTGGTGGTTTATATAGTAAGCTAGTGTTGAATTTGTTGGTGAAATCAGATTTCTTACACCCCGTGTGCTCTATCAGCCTACCAAAAGCTTTAATTTTGCAATCTGGCATTGAAATTTGTGGACCAGGAGTCAGTTTTTAGTGCATTCATTGGTAGCTCAACTGGCCCTTACCCATCTAGTAGTGTGCGCAGCAATCCCTAAGCGGCCAGATTCTTCAACTAGTTTGTTGAGCATAATTGAAGGTGTGGTCTTTCTCGAATGATCTCTGCGTTGTGATGATCTTGTTGGACTATGTCATTGGTGGTCATATCATGTGCTAAAAAGACTTTATGTCTTGCTAACATTGTCCCTAAGATCGTAGGTTCAACAGTGGTTGTTGTTGTAAGCTCAAAAATGGTGGTTGGGCCCGGGTGAGGGCTATGTTAATCATAGGTTGTACCAAGCTCGGATCGCCTTACTCACAAATACATCTTGGCTGGTTTGTTTGCTTCATCAACTTTCTCATTGGCCAAAATTTTATTTTGTGGAATAGTTTCTACAGTTCCAAGAAAATAATTGTTTGCTTCATCAGCTTTCTCATTGGCCAAATTTTTATTTTGTGGGATAGTTTCTACAGTTCCAAGAAAATATGTTATGGAATTTGGGTTTATGTTTGCGTGAACAAATTAAAGGAAGTTTTTACGGTATATTTGTATAATGGCTTAACTTTTTCCAAATATGAGCTTAGGTTCATGAGGGTTGTTGGCAATCTTGAAGCGCTAGAGTCTGGGGCTTACGCTGGAGCATTTGACTGGCTTGGTGTTTTTTGTGGTGACTTTCACCTGTGACTTGTTCCGTGGTGTAGTCTGCTCATTGACACGTGTAATGGTCAAAATATCGTCATCTTCAAGCCCCCATTATATTGCTACAAACCAGCTTTATCTATTTTGGAAGTTTTATTATGTGCTGGTTTTGAGGAATCTGTCATATTGGGTTTTTATTTTGTTTCGGAGGAAGGGAATTATAGACAATGGTATGATTTTATTTCACTCATCTTAGTGAGCATGATTTATCATCTTATTTTTATAATGATGTTCTTGTTTTTGGCACATCTATTGAGCATAGTATTTGGAAAGGTTATAGGGCTAGAGTTTTTAAAGTTATTTTTAAGAATATCAATTATGGCATTCTACAATCACATATTCTCTCTTAGTGTCTTCATGCTCTTTGTACTCACATTCAAGAGGTATATGGTAATCATGATACTCCCCCATCTCTTAATGATCCCCTTCTCATTTCCGACATGCATGTTTATTCTTTAGAGAAGATAACCCATGTGTGATTCTTTAGAGGTTGTAGTTGCTTCAGAGGTTGTAGTTGCTTCAAAGGATCTTGATTCTTTGTCAGAGATAGTTGCTTTGCCTTCACTTTCATTTGAGACTTCCATCATTCCTGATTGGTAGGATTATCATAGTCTTCTTAATTGGTATTTCATTTTGCTAGACATTGGTTCAATGTTTGTGGAGTCTCACATTTCAAATTTGGGAAATACACTTGAGGGTTTAACTCTCTTATTTGATGATAGTTGTAGCATCAATGTCATTATTTCATCTTTATCTTTGGATCTTATTCAAAATTACTTTCTAGTAGTTCCTGTTAGATAGTTCAGATAACTGGAAGACAACTGAGAGGGGGAGTGAATCAGTTGTCACAAATTACTCGAAGCATTAGCAATTTAAAACACCAATACTGGAATAGCAGTTAATCCAATTAAGCATAAACAATAATCACATAATAAAATCCATCCACAGAACACCAAGATTTGTACATGGAAAACACGGTAAAGGGAAAAACCACAATGGGAAGCCTACCCATAGTCAGATAATACTTATGTAGTAAGTATGTAAATTTACAATAAAGGGGCCTACACTAGCAGGAAGGCCAACAGCCTAGAGCACACTACTCATCACAAAAGGAGTCTCACTGACTACATGCAAATCCAAACTACAATCTGGATAGGTGTTGAATTGCAACAGATAACATCTCCTATGCCTGAGTATAGTGTCGGTTAAGCTTAATACCGGAGGACTAAATCCTCTTACAAAGCCAATTCGATCTCCAATGATCGACCAACTCCTCTGCTTGAATGATATTACATTATTCGCATATTACATTCCTTGACCATGACCTCTTACAATAACCATGATGCTCTACAATCAAATCTTACATCTTATTTATACAAACCCTCGACCATAAACAATCAGGTCGGCCACTAGACAATAAACCAATTACATAATTACAAACCATGTTGGCCTTAGACCAAACAAATAATATCCACATATAAGACATCCTGAAAATACAACAATAGGTCTATCCACACGTTACATTAATTTCGGTCCATAACCTAGATCAACCGGGACCAAGTATAGGTCCACACGCTTCAACAATGATCTCCAAACACCAAGTCTCAAACACGATCACCAACAATATCTTGAAACTCCATCAGAAGTTGCATCAACACCAATTATGCAATACATCAAAGATCTCTACCAAAAGCTCTACCGGTGAAACCCTCATCGGAACCAGAAACCAATCTTCTGAGTAAGATGGATATCATCCAATCACCAGACCAAAACCACCGACCAAATATGAGTATAAGCATTATGAACAAGTCAATTCCATCACTAGATTATACTGGAGTCAACTAGATCATGTCAGATCCAAGTTAAACAAAAACCACTCAACCTACCAGGACAAGAATATCCAATCACCAGACCAAAACCAACCGACCAAATATGAGTATAAGCATTATGAACAAGTCAATTCCATCACTAGATTATACTGGAGTCAACTAGATCATGTCGGATCCAAGTTAAACAAAAACCACTCAACCTACCAGGACAAGAAAGGTGTCGGTAAAGAATCCAAATAGCTAGTGTTGACATCAATGAAAAAACATCAATGCAAGACATACTCAATTCCACCAAATGGCCAACAATCTCCCCCTTTGGCATTGATAGAAACACTAGACGTGAAAAACATCTAAGTACCAAGAAATGCCAAACAAGTCTCCTCTTGTGGAAGACAACCAACAGTCTCCTGCATATAGCTCTGAATATCAATATCTTTGCCCATTTGAATAATAACTTTGTAAAGCTCAGAATTTATGAATTTCTTTTTCACATAACTATCTCACCCCCTTTGACATCAATGCTAGAAATCTGACAAAAATGTGAAAGCAAAACCATACGTCTTTGAATCTCAAACCTGACTACTCCTCCTGAGCAGTAGCATCCCACATCAATGCCATAATGGATAGTATCTCTGATAATGCATACTAGACTGATTCCAAACCGCATCAATCAAGTCTCTGCTGTAGGGGCAAAAACCCCCAATTTGTCTCTTAGGTACTCAAATGATTCCTTGGATAGAGGTTTAGTGAAAATTTCTGCAATCTGTTCTTTTGTTTTCACATTAACCAGTTTAACTTCATTTGCTTCCAACTTCTCCTTCAAAAATCTATGCTTGATAGATATTTTCTTTGTCTTAGAACAAAATATCAGATTCTTTGATATATCAATAGCAGCAGAGTTATCATAGTGAATAACTACCAGTACATCACAATCCACCTTTATATCCTTCAACATTTTCTTTATCCATAAAATTTATGTACAATTAGTAGCAACAACAACATACTCAACTTCAATAGTAGATAAAGAAGTACATGACTGTTTCTTGCTGATCCGTGAAACCAACTTCTTTCCAAGAAAGAAAGCTCCACTGGAAGTACTTTTCCAGTCATCAACATCTCCAGCCCAATTAGCATCTGTATATGCACATAAAGTGATGTTATCATCCTTAGGGTACCGCAACCCATATTTTGATGTACCTTGCAAGTATCTAAAAATCATTTTTATTGAAATCTCATGATTTTGTCTAGGATCACTATGAAATGAAACAATACAAACAATATTCATAATGTTAGGCCTAGTCCAAGTCAAATAAAGTAGACTTCCAATCATAGATTTGTATCTTGTAGAATTTATCAGTGCAGAAACAACTTTCCTTGTCAATTTGTCACCTAGAACCATAGGTGTACTTACCGGTTTAGAATCTCCCATACCAAATTTATTCAACAATTCTTTAGCATATTTAGTTTGACAAATAAAAATAACCTTATCAGTCTGAGTAATCTACAAACCTAAGAAAAATTTGATCTCACCAATCATAGACATCTCAAATTCTTTCTCCATGTTCTTAGTAAATTCTATGCATAATTTATCTTCACCTCCAAAAATAATGTCATCAACAAATACTTCAACAATCAGTATATCATCATCAGTGATTTTATAATATAAATTATTGTTAGCACTGCCCTTAGTAAAACTAAGCTTCAAAAGATATTTATCCAACCTTGCACACCAACTAGGTGCTTGTTTCAATCCATATAAATCTTTCCTTAATCTGCAAACCATATCAGTATCATTTGATAGTTAAAAACCATCAAGTTTCTCAATATAAACTTCCTCATCATGATCCCCATTCAAGAATGCACATTTAACATCCGTCTTAGAATAAACCTTGTAGTTTTTAAAAGTAGCACATGCAATAAATAATCTTACAGCTCCAATCCTAGCTACCGGTGCAAAAGTTTCTCCATAATCAATTTCTTCCTTTTGAGAATATCCTTTACAAACCAATATAGCCTTATTCCTTATAACTTGACCATCTTCATTCAATTTATTCCTAAAACTCCATTTAGTTCCAATAACATTTTTATTTTTAGGTCGGGGAACCAAATTTCATGTGTTATTTTTCTCAATCTAAACTAATTCTTCTTCCATAGCCTTTAACCAAAATCTATCTTTACATGCCTTAATTTGGTACCAGTTCAACTTGTGAAATTAGACATACCTCATTAGTTGTCAGTCTTCTTCTTGTCATTACTCCATTTCTCTTATCCCCAATGATTTTATCTTCAGAATGATTCAATCTTACATACCTAGGAGTTTTCTGACTCTTTGTTCCTCTTCCCTATTCTTCAGTTACTGTAGAATTCTTTGATGTTGCCAGTGTAACTAGTTCAACTCTCTGTTCCAATAAAGGTGCTATCGGTTCCTTCTCATAAATTCTAATTTTACTTTTGCTCAGCTCATCTACTTTGACATTAGCACCCTCCACTATTCTCTGCAATCTCTTGTTATAAGATCTATATGCTTTTCTTTGATTAGAATAACCAAGAAATATGCCTTCATCACTTTTAGGATCAAACTTCTAAATAGGATCATCTCTTAACATTTACTACCAAATTTTTTGAAATACTTAACTATAGGTGTATTTCTGAACCATAATTCATAAGGTGTCTTACCATTTTATCCTTTGATATGTATTTTGTCGAATGTGTAAACCATTGTACTAACTGCTTGTCTCGAGTAGATATGAGGTAGATTAGCTTCCATCATCATTTCTCTAGTAGCATCCAAGAAAGTTTTGTTTTTCCTTTCCACATCTCCATTCTGCTAAGGTGTGTGGGGAGTATAAAAATGTCTTCTTATACCATGCTTGTCACAAAGGTTATTAAACTCACTGGATGTGAATTCTCCACCATGATCTGATCTCAAACATTCAATCTTCAATCATGTCTCAATTTCCACTTTAGCTTTAAAGATTTTAAACTTTTCAAATGCTTCAGATTTTTCTCTCAAAAAAGTAACCCACATCATTCTAGATTAATCATCAATGATTAGCATGAAATAGCTATCACCATGAACACTTTTAACTCTATTAGGGTCACACAAATCAGTATGAATAAGATCAAGAACATCATTTGATTTATCTTGTATACTCTTGAAAGAGGTTCTGACCTATTTACCCATTTGACATTCTTTACATACCGAATTATAGGGTTTCATAATCCTAGGTATATCTCTAACAACCTTAGTGGAACTGATCTTCACAATGCAATCAAAATTCACATGACACATCTTTTTATGCCATAACCAAACTCTCATCAATTTGTGTAATCAAACATGTCTTCTCACCGTAGTTCAAATGAAATATGTTACCTTTTGTCAAAGTACCGATTGCAATCTTCGAGCTAGATCTGTTAATGATTTTGAATTTTCCATCCTTGAACTATAATTAAAATACCTTATCTACCAATTGTCCTACACTCAAAAGATTATGCTTCCAACCTTCAACATAATAAACATTTTCAATATTGTTCTTACCATCCAATGATATAGTTCCTTTTCCCTTGATCATACATGCCTTGTCATCTCCAAATCTAACTAATCCACCATCAATTTCTTGCAAAGACAAAAAATTCCCTTTAGCTCCAGTCATATGATGTGAACAACCACTTTCAATTACCCATTCATCCTTATCCTCAATTTTAGCAGCAAGTGCCTTCTCCTCAGGTACATTCTCTTCTAGGGCTAGATCATCTTCCTTGATAGTCAAGAATACCCATTCTTTCCCATTTCCAGATCCACTAGCAGATTCTTCTGTCGGTTCATCATTTGAAGCAGTAATGCCTTCCTCGTCCTCTATGTAGCATGAATTGTCTCTATTTTTATTGAATCTATACTTGTTCTGATATCCAGCGTTAGGCGTAAATGATCTTTTAACTATTTCTTCAAATCTTGAATTCCTTTTAGGATATCTAGATGCAAAATGACCAATCTTATTGCATGCAAAACATTTAGAAGGTGCTTTTCCTTCAAACTTACTTCCTATCAGTCCTTTTGGTACTCTTCTAGCAAATAGTTCTTCAAGTTTCTCCAACTCGTCATCTTCTCTCTTCATATCTTCTAATTTTTTTGCATATAAAACTTTCCATTCTTGCTTACTAGTTATAGATGTAGATGCATGAAAAGCAGGTTTAGTTTTTATAGCTCCATAAGATCCAAATTCCTCAAACTCAAAAGCAGATAGTTTCCCAACCAAAGTATCTCTATTGATAGATGTATTAGTCATTGTTCTCAACTCATTAATAGCAGTAGCCTTCATTTTATAAGCCGGTGGTAGGGCTCTCGGGACTTTAGAAACAATTTCATCTTTGCTTAGAGTTCCACCACAAAATTTAATTCCCATAACAATTTCATTTACACTTTCCATGAATGCAATAATTCTTTCATCTTCTTCCATCTTCAGGTTTTCATATCTCTCCTGGTAACCATCAAGTTTAGCAATCTTCACTATAAGGTCACCTTCATTAATAGTCTACAACTTATCCCATATAGCCTTTCCAAATGATTTGTCGGTTAATCCCATAATTTCTGATCACAAAGTGCACACAAGAGGGATTCTATTGCTCTACAATCATTATAAAGGTCCTTGTCCAAGTTTGTTGGAGGAGTATTGCCAGATCCCAGATTATAGGGTGTGACACAATTCTATGTGTTCTCCCAAATCTCCTTGCCAAGACATCTCAAATGAGTCTCCATCCAAATCTTCCATACTATATAATTTGTTCCTTCAAGCCTCGGTATATCCCTTCAAAAGATAGCTCCAGAAGAACTGGATGAACTTGAATTGTCTATCACCACAGGATCTTCCTCAAGTGGTTAAGCTTTCTACAGAGAGGACTAAAGCTCTGATACCAATTGTTAGACAGTTCAGATAACCATAAGACAACTGAGAGGGGGGGGCGGGGTGAATCAGTTTTCAAAGATTACCGGAAGCATTAGCAATTTAGAACAACAATTCCAGAATAACAGTTAATCAAATTAAGCATAAACAATAATCATAGAATAATAATCATCCACACAACACCAAGATTTCTACGTGGAAAACCTGGTAAAGGGAAAAACCACAGTGGGAAGCGTACCCATAGTTAGATAATACTTCTACAATATGTGAATTTACAATGAAGGGGCCTGCACATGCAGGAAGACCAACTACCTAGAGCACACTGCTCATCACAAAAGGAGTATCACTGACTACATACAAATCCAGACTACAATCCAAAGGAGTGTTGAACTGCAAAAGCTAGCTTCTCCTATGCCTGAGTATAGTTCCACTTAAGCTCAATACTGGAGGACTAAATCCTCTTACAAACCCAATTCAATCTCCAATGACTGACCGACTCCTCTACCTGAATTATATTACATTATTCGCACATTACATTCCTTTACCATGACCTCTTACAATAACCATGATGATCTACAATGAGATCTTACATCTTATTTATACAAACCCTCAACCATAAACAATTAGGTCAGCCACCAGACAATAAACCAATTACATAATTACAAACCATGTTGGCCTTATACCAAACAAATAATATCCACACATAAGACATTTTTGAAATACAACAATAGGTCTATCAACGAATTACATTAATACCGGTCCATAACCTAGATCAACCAGGACCAAGTATAGGTCCACACGCTTTAACAATGATCTCCAAATGCCAATTCTCGAATATGATCACCAACAACATCCCGAAACTCCATCAGAAGTTGCACTAACACCAATTATGCAACGCATCAAAGATCTCCACCAAAATCTCTGTCGATGAAACCCTCGCCGAAACCAGAAACCAATATTCTCAGTAAGAAGGATATCATCCAATCACCAAACCAAAACCAACTGACCAAATATGAGTATAAGCATTATGAACAAGTTAATTCCATCAATAGATTATATTGGAGTCAACCAGATCGTGTTGGATCCAAGTTAACTAGAAACCACTCAGCCTATTGGGACCAGAAGGGTGTCAATAAAGCATTGAAACAACTAGTGTTGGCATGAATGACAAAACATCAATGCAACACATAATCAATTCCACCAAATGGCCAATAGTTCCTTACTTGTCACCTTCTATTGTGATTGGGCATGTACCTTATTGGTTTGTTTCATCATCATCCTCCAACATCTTGGAAACACATAAGTTAATTTCAAAGACAAATTATCATCCTAAATTTCTATTCCACTTCCTAATTCCTATCTAGAATGGGAAGCATCCCTATATATGTACAGGGTTTATCTTCTTCCCAAGGAAATAAATATTATTTGTAAGAATTGAACCATGTTTTGCCTTCATCCACTCACTATTTATATAATACATTGTTCATTATGGGGGGCTATGTAGTCTCCTTCATTCCTTCCAATGGGGGAATACTTGATTGTAAATATGTTGTTGGAGTTTTGTCATTGATGAAGGAGAGTGTTGTGTTCGCTATCGGTTGTCATTGATGTCAACATACTTTTGTTGACTTGTTAGGTTGTTGCTCTGATACTTTGGTGATTTTGTTCATCATGTTTTTCTCCGTGTTGTTTCACAGTTGCATATATGGATTTGCAGTTTCGGTAGTAGACTCATGTATATCAAAAGAACATGCATTCCAAATTGTATGTGTTTTGAATCTCTAAAAGGTGAGATACATGGTTAAGAAATTTAGTGTGTCAGTTGCTTTGTTCCTTTGGAATAGAACAGTGTGTTCGACATCTGCATTTCTTTAATTGATTGTTTCCAATTTTGTAGTTTTTGGGACATGGTTAAATATTACGGATAACGTGTGTATCCTAGTTGGCATTAACTTTTGTTATATCCCTGGTCAACCTATGTAAATGAAACAGATGAAGTATATTTCTTTGTAAGGCATGTATGGCTGACTTGAGATTGAATCAACATATATATGTGATGTATTCCTTTGATGAAAGTGAAGAAGAAATAAGAGACATAGAAAGAAATAGAGAACTAAGAGTTATAGAGAAAAAAGTATGAGATATTGATCAGATGTGATTGAAGAGGATAACTGAAGAGAGAATAAAGTGTGAGGAGTTTGTTTACTATGCGAAATTGGAACTATATTTCATGCATGTGTAAGATGCAACTTTAGCTCAGTTCATTTTTTTTTTTTCTCTTTTGGGTAGTAAGCCCTCTTGGTAGTGAGCCTTGTAATGAGAAATTGTAAAATTCTATAACTAGTTATATTATATTGAGAGTTAACCATCTCCTTTCTTTTTCCCTAACGGGTTTCCATGGAAAAATATGGTGTTCTCTTGTGTATGTTGATGTGGATGATTTTTTTTCGTGTTGTTCATTTAATCACTTATTCTTTTCTAATTGAAGTGAATCTGCAAAGTAATAATAAGATTGTTTTAAAAATTTATGTAATACTAATTCTTTCTTTTTTTTTTAAATGCCTGGTTAACATTTTAGCATGATCGACGACGCTAGTATGTTACATCCTCCAGCTCCACATGAAATGATTTTGACCTGGAGCTATGAACTGGTGAGGCTACAACAAGGGGAACTCATCCCCACACTTCACTTGTTCAAACCCGCGAGCACAACGGCCCAAAAAAGACATAAGGCTTGTGAGCACAATGGCCCAATAGGTATTTGAACCTTGTTGTCCGCTCCACCAGCGAAGTGTTTTAACATCAATACTACATGTCTAAAGACTATGTAATACTAATTCACCCCCCCCCTCAGTATTCCAATTGTTTAATAATTAGAATCAAAGCTTTGGTCCCTTGTTTTTGGCCTAACCACTTGAGAGAGATCTTATTGGTTGAATAGATGTCTTTTTAGTTAAGTGCAGAAGAAATGCATATAGATGGAGAGTTGCAGACTTCTCTTGAAGATCTTAAGAACATGGAAAGTAAAAATAAAGACTTGAAATAAAATATTAAAGAAGCAATTGAGTGCATCAAAAAAACTAAGAGAACAAATAAAGTGATTCATAGAAAGATATAAAGAGGTCAGGAAGGAATCGAAACAAGCAAATGAAACAGTTATCAATCTAAAGGTGCAAGTTGAGGAAAGCAATCTTGAAACTTGAAAAATGTTTGAGTGACTTGATCAAACATAAGTCCGAAGAATGTACAAGATTGGAACAAGAAGTTGTAACCCTGAGATTTGAAGACAAATTCAATGAAAGTACTAAGAAACTTTATGAAATGATGGCTATGCAAAAATCTCTAAAAAATAAATGTGGCAAGTTTTGAAGCTAGTGAATCTTCAAATTAAAGAACTAAAGATAAACACAAGTTGAAGAAGGTTGAATCTGAATAGCACACTGAAGAAGGAAACAAAGGCAAGCAGCCCCAAAATCAAAGAATCTCTACAAGGAAACCTTCAATAAGACAACATAATTCTCTAAGGCACTCCCTATTTAATGGCTATTATTTATCCTATGATAAATTTGGACATAAGACTTTAGAATGTAGAAATAAAGTGAATCAAAATGTTCAATGTTTTACATGAAAGAAATTTGGTCATAACACTAGTAATTGTAGAAATCAAATTATGGATGGAAGAAATATATTCTTCTATGGTTATTGTTAGTTATGCAATGGTTTTAAGCCCAAGTCTAAATGAAGATCTATAATAACTATAAAGAACTCAAAACAGAGGAATATCAAATGTTTTCGTTGCAATAAATTTGGGCACATCGCTAAAGTATGTAGAAGTAGGAATATGAAGAGAGACAATTTAGTAAGAAATAATGAAGCGTAAACAAGAATTATGTAGAAGAAATGAGAAGTGAAATGAAAAAAATTTGGAAAATGAAGGAAGTAGATTTGATTAAAAAATGTTGTTGAATCTAGCTCTAATCCGGAAATCCCCTCTAGAAACTAGTCTAGAAGCTTTGACATAGGGGTAGCTATAATGAAGATCCTTTTCCCCTGGTGAAGAGGTTGATGTTGTTGTCACATAAAGTGATATGATGAGTATAATGAAGTACTTGAACTCCTAAATAAGATTATAGTAGAAAATATTGCTATGCAATAGATTGTGAAGGTTTGGAATGTTATTGCTCACACAAGAAGAATTGTTTAGCGAGATTTTGGTGATATGATGGTTTCAGCAATAAAACCCTGTATCTTTTGGAAAAGTACTTAAAGATTTTTTTTCAATAATTTTTCTATTGGTAAATTGATAATTTGAGGAGAAAAGAAGAAACTTGTTCAAGAGAAATTTCTATCAACATTGCAAAGGTATTTATAATTTTATCTCATGGATTCCAACAAGTTTGTTAGTTATGAAGATGAATCTTGACTTGAGTTCAAGAAATTCATAAAAGAACAAATAAGAGATATTTTGGTTTGTGCATTTTCATCACTACTGGCAAGGTTGGTATGTCTTGAAGATATTTACAAGTTTATTGATGTGCAAATTCAGGAATATGAAAATAATTCTCTTTCTAAAGAAAATTTATAGTAATTTTCCAAGTTAGGGCACAAGGGTTTAGACTTTTGGAGAGAATTTCCAATCCTAATTGATGAAGGAGTAGTAAAGATAGTATTAAGAAAAATCATTGATGACTACATTTGGCTAGATAGATCGTATCCGATTAAAAAGGAAGTTTTGAAGGTTGTTATTTGTCTTTGTTTAGATCAAACTGTACCTAAAAATATATCAGTAGGAAACAAAGAGGTTGAAGATTTCATAGGTGTAACTCTTAGACTGATGGTATGATGAAAGAATAAGTATCTGGTGGATTACTAAGAGGGGGGGGAGTGAATCAGTAAACTCAAAAACTAATACAAACTTCCCAATCTCAAACTCAAACTCAAAAAGTAAACTTTCACTATCAAGATCAATACTCGTAATAATACTCAACATCAACCGGTTAACTATTATACCAACTTAACAGTAAACAACTTCAATCTTGTAAACATCAAAATGCTTAATCATATATCAACATATTTCATCTCTCAATACTTCCAATTATCATGCCTTATCAGAACTGAAGTAGCTAATCAAATCAACAAATAAGATCATAACCACAAAAACATTCACCACATGACACAAATATTTATATGTGGAGAACGCAAATAGGTAAAAACCATGGTGAGATTAGACTCACAAGATAGCTATTTGAACTGTTTTGAAGTTTGCCCAATTAGGAACCAAGCCTATTAAATCTTTTACAATAAGTCCTGTTAAGAACCAATCCTGTTAGGAAACACCCAGTTAAGGGATTTACAAAATGCCTTGATGAAAAGCAAATACCCTGTTATGAGTAACCTCGGTAGAGGATTTGAGAATCCAAGCTAATGGACCACCTTGTTAGAGGATTTAAGAAGTAACTAAGCTTGTTAGAGCTTACTCGGTTAGGCGATTTCAGTTCTGCTGTAATTGTTAGAAAATAACAGGTTTTCTTGATCTGTCTTAATAGCACTAAATTTTCTTGATCAAATCCTTTTAAGCTTCAATTTGCCTTTACACAAACTACAGATCCATTCTCCGGTTTGGTAACCACACATTCAATTGATTTCTGCCAACTTTTCCAACAACTTTACAAACAACTTCATCGACCTTAAATACAAATCAATTAGGTCAGTAACACAACAAAAAGCTAATTCTCTAATAGAGATTACAAACAAATCGGTTCAAGTGTGACCATTGGATTTACATAGCAATCTATACACATTCTTCAAGAAAATTCCAACCGCTCCATGATCACCACTTAATCGGACTTTGTAACTCATCACGCGCTATGCATTAGATGCAATCCACTTTTCTCATTCCCTAGACAAATAAATAAACGTGCCAAAACAATCTGAGTTAATCCTCATATAATGATCACACGTGTCTCCATCATTACTGCTCATCATTATATCTTAAACCAACGAACATGACTGGTTAGGGTTTAACAAATAAACAACTGGTAGGATTTACCGGTTACATTGCATAGAAAGGGTTTAACCTTATACACCGGTTTATCGATTCAACTCACAAACTTACATACCAGTTTACAACATCTTCCTCAAAGCTCTTCCTACCGGTTACAAGATAATATCCATAACAACAACAATATTAACAATATCATAAATACCATTATCGGTTCAATTGACATCAATGACAACATAACATATCATTAATGCAATCTTCATGCAAATGCCAAAAATGTCCCTCTTTAGCATTGATGGCAATACAAATATCAACACCTCTGATTGCTGCTGTGATTGGTGAATAGGAATCTTGGTTTATGTTTACATTACCAAGTATTCACCATACTATGTCTGTCTTCAACCTGTCGCTGGTTTCCCTTACCATAATCACATAATTCTTCTCTCCCTTTGAAAACAATGCCAAATTGAAAGTAAAACATGTAATTGTAAATTTTCATTGTGCATCAACAACATACTGCAAGTTGATGCTCCCCCTATGGAATACATCCACTTCTACATCAATCCATTTAAAATTCTCCAAGTGATTCAGGGACTGATGCAATCAACATCATGCTCAACTAACTTCATGAAGAGGGACAACCCCTAGTTGTCTTCTAAGACACTCAAATGTAGTCTTAGGAAAAGGTATGGTAAAGATATCTACAAGCTGCTCCTTGGTAGAAACATGCTCTAAGATAACATCTTTACTTTGAACTTTTTCCCTCAAAAATGATACTTCAATTCAATGTTCTTGGTGCGAGTGTGCAAAACAGGATTCTTAGAAATATTTATGGCACTTGTATTATCACATAAAATATTTATAGGTTCTAAGATTTTTATCTTAAAACCTTCCAAAATGTGCCTCATCCAAATAGCCTATGTGCAATTCATATAAGCTGCAACATACTCAGCTTTAGAAGTAGATTGTGAAGTAGAACTCTCCTTTTTAGTACTCCATGAAGCAAGCCTTCCTCCTACAAAGAATGCTCCATAGATAGTACTTTTTCAGTCATCAATATTTCCTCCCCAATCAGCATCTGTGTACACCTTCAAATCAAAGTTTCCTCTATATGAATACCATAATCCATAGTCAACTGTACCTTTCAGATATCTAAAAATTCTCTTGGTTGCTATCAGATGTGCTTCCTTTGGAATCTTCTAAAATCAAGCAACTATACCAACCGCATGGGCGATATCCAGTCTATTGTGAATAACAGTGTAATTTTCCAATCATTGACCTGTATTCCTTTTCATCAACAAACTTAGATTCATCTTCCTTAGATAACTTACAAACTATAACCATTGGTGTTCCAACTGGTTTATAGTCACTCATGCCAAAAGTATTCAAAACCTCTTTCACATACTTAGATTGAGTAATAAAAATTATACCATTCTTCATTTGTTCTATCTGCAAGCCTATGAAAATTTTTATTTCCCCTACTAAAGACATTTCAAACTTAGTTTTCATTTCATCTACAAAACTATTGCTCATGACATCATTACCTCCAAAAATAATGTCATCAACAAATACTTCACTGACTAGTATTTCATCTCCTTCAGACTTGAGATAAATATTACTATCATCATTGGTTCTTTCAAAGACTATCTTCATCAGATGTGTATGAAGTCGTTCATACCATGATCTGGGTGCCTGCTTTAATCCATACAAAGCTTTATGGAATCTGCATACCATGTGTTTCTTATTTGTTAAAGCATAACCATCTCGTTGCTCTATGTATACCTCTTCTTCCAATATCCCATTCAAAAATGCAGACTTGACATCCATCTAGTATACCTTGAACTGTTATGGGCTGCAAATGCAAGTAAACTTCTGACACCTTCCAATCTTGCTACTAGTGCAAAAGTTTTGCCATAATATTCTCCTTCTTCTTGTGCATAACCCTTGTAAACTAATCTTGCCTTGTTGCAAACTACAACACCATTTTCATTTTACTTGTTTCTAAATACCCATTTAGTATCTATAACATTTTTTTTTATCGGTTGAGGTACCAGGGTCTAAGTGTTGTTCTTCTCAATTTGATCCAATTCCTCCTCCATAGCTCTAACCCAATAATCATCAACAAATTCCTCCTTAGCACTTCTTGGTTCAATTGTGGAGATCATGTAGGAGTTCTCTCTTATTCTCCTTCTAGTTAGTACTCCAACATCCTTATCCCCAATAATCTACTCAACATTGTGGTTCAGTCTCGCATACCTAGGAATAGCATGATCATTTTCTTCAGGTTCAACTTCTTCATTATCATCTTCTTCTGAATTTATTTGTTCTGGTTGACCAAGTACATCAGAATTTACTTTACTAGTTTCTAATTTAATAGTTTTAGGCTCCAAAAGCAAAATGCAAGGATCTTCATCCTTTTTCTATGATTTGGTTCCTTCTGAGAGTTCAGGACATTCATCTACTCGAACATGAACACTCTAAACAATTCTCTGTAACCAGTTGTTGAAGCATTTATATTCCTTACTATTGGTGGAATAGCCAAGAAATATGCCTTCATCACTCTTAGCTTCAAACTTGCTAGTGTAATAACCTCTTTTAATAAAACATTTTCTACCAAATATCTTAAAATAGATAACATGAGGTGATCTCCCATACCAATATTCATAAGGGGTCTTGTCCTTACCTCTTTTCACTAGAACTCGGTTCATTGTGTAGACAGTTGTACTCACAAATTCTTTCCAAAATGTTTTTGATACACCTCCTTGTATCAACATTGTCCTAGCAGATTCAACCACTGATCAATTGTTCCTCTCTTCTATACCATTCTATTGTGGTGTCCTTGGTCTAGAAAACTGCCATTTGATACCATCCTCATCAAAGTACTTAGTGAATTCATCAGAAGTAAATTGACCGCCTTGATCTGTTCTCAAACATTTTATCTTTTTTCCACTCTCTTTCTCTGCTAAGGCCCTAAATGCCTTGAACATACCAAAAGCTTCATTCTTATCCTTCAAGAATGTGACCCACATCATCCTTGAACAATCATAAGTGAAGATCATGAAATATCTATCACCTTGAATGCTTCTTGTTCTTATTGGTCTACATAGATCTGTATGAACCAAATCTAACAAGTTCTCTACTGAGAAGGACTTGCTCTTGAAAGTTGAAGAAGTCATCTTTCCTAACTGACATTCTTTGCAAAGAGCATTACCCAGTTTGTCTAGCTGAGACAGATCTATTACTGTCTTGGACTTGCTTACTTTAACAATATTATCAGAGTTTATATGACAAAATATCCTATGCCAAAGCTAGCTATCATCTATCTTTGCAATCAAATAGTTGCTAACTTTAGGATTTAGATGAAATAGATTACCTCTAGTTTGTTTCTCGGTTGCAATCAATTCACCTTTATTGTCAAAGGTTTTGCACATACCATTTCTAAACTCCAGTGGGTATCCTCTGTCATTAAGTTGTGCCACATTCAGAAGATTATGCTTTAGACCTTCAACCCAATAGACATCGTCAGCACTACTCTTGCCATTAAGAGAAATAACTCCCTTACCCTTAACCATACAGGGTGAGTCATTTCCAATTCCGACAACACCACCATCAAATTCCTTCAAGGAAATAAATTTTCTCCGATCACCAGTCATATGCTGTGAACAACCACTATCAATGACCCAATCATCAGAGTTATCCATTTGGGACACTAGTGCCTTCTGATTTGATATCTCTTCCTTAATAGCTACAAACACAATATCTTCACTAGCCTCATCATTAGACTCTTCATCAATAATACCACTGTCAACCACTATAAGACAATCTCTCTTGCCTTTACCCTTATACTTCTTGAATTTTTGTCTCTTGTATTCATCTTCACCATTAGGACAAATAGTTGCTATATGACCAATCTTGTTGCATGCAAAAAATTTTAAAGGTAGTTTACCTCTATATTTCCCAGTGCCTCTAGACAGTCATTTTGCCAACAATGCTTCAAGTTCCACTAAGCTATCTTCATCATTAGCATCTCTGTTGGATCTAGATTCATAGCCATGACAAGTATCTCTACTTTTTCTCATAGATGGGTTAGAGACAGAAGCTCTAAATGTAGATTCTAATTTATGTACACTACCATCGTAGCCGTTTAATTCAAAAGTAGTAAGTTTGCCAATGATAGAGTCAAGAGTTACCTTAGTTTTGTCAATGGACTTCAGCTCCTGAATAGTTGCAACTCAGATAGCGTAGACTAGTAGTAGGGTTCTCAATATATTACTAATCATTGTGGCATTTTCCACTTTCCCTCTTGTACTATTTATTTCACCAACTATCTCTTTTATCCTTTGACCATATTGTTGGATATTCTCACCTTTAGACATTCCCATGTAATCAAACTTTCCCCTTAGGCTCTCCTCTTTAGCAATATTAACATGTTCATCATTGCTATAAATCTCTTCAAGTTTTTTCCATACTTCATATGCAGTTTCAAGACCATGAACATCTACATATTCAACATCAGACATGGAACTTATAATAGCCTCCATTGCTTGATGATTTTCTTGTTTTTCTTTCTTTTGATCATCAGCCAGAGTTCCAGTAGGTGCAACATACTGAGTCTCTACATGATCCCAATACTGACTTCCCAGACTCTTAATGTAAATCTTCATTCTGTGCTCCATATCCTATAGTTATCTTTGTTGAACTTCCGACCTACCATCTTCATCATGAGCTACAAGAAATTTTCCTCAAGTTGTTAGGCTTTTAGATTTAAGAGGACCTAAGATGCTTTGATACCAATTGATGGTATGATGAAAGAATAAGTATGGTAGATTACTGAGAGTTGGGAGGGCGGGGGGTGAATTGGTAAACTGAAAAACTGATACAAACTTCCCAATCTCAAATTCAAACTCACAAACTAAACTTTCACTGTCAAGATCAATTCTCATAAGAATACTCAACATGAACCAGTTAAATTTTATACCAACTTAACAATAAACAACTTCAATCTTGTAAACATCAAAATGATTAATCATATATCAACATATTTCATCTCTCAATGCTTCTAGTTATCATGCTTTATCAGAAGTTAAGTAGTCAATAAAATGAACAAATAAGATCATAACCCAAAAAACATTCACTACATGACACAAATATTAATATGTGGAAACTCAAATATATAAAAACCTCGATGACATGAGACTCACAAGATAGCTATTTGAACTCTTCAAAAGTTCACCCTATTAGGAGCCAAGCCTGTTATAGATTTTACAATAAGTCCTGTTAAGAACTGATCCTATTAGGAATCACCCAGTTAAGGGATTTACAAAATGCCTTGATGAAAAGAAAATACCCTATTAGGAGTAACATCGGTAGAGGATTTGAGAATCCAAGCTAATGGACCACCTTGTTAGAGGATTTAAGAAGTAACCAAGCTTGTTAGAGCTTACTCGGTTAGGGGATTTCAAATCTATTGTAATTGTTAGAAAACAATAGGTTTTCTTGATCTGTCTAAATAGCACTACATTTGGCTGATCAGATCCTTTTAAGCTTCAATCTACCTTTACATAAATTGTAGATCCATTCTCCAGTTGGGCAACCACACACTCAACTGATTTCTGCCAACTTTGCCAATAACTTTACAAAAAACTTCATCGACCTTAAATACAAATCAATTAGGTCGGTAACACACAAAAACCTAATTCTCTCATAGAGATTACAAACGAATTTGTTCAAGTGTGACCATTGGATTTACATAGTAATCTATACACATTATTCAAGAAAATTCCAACCGCTTAATGATCATCGCTTCATCATACTTTGTAACTCATCATGCGCTATGCATTAGATGCAATCCACTTTGCTCAATCTCTATAAAATCAAACAAATGCACCAAAACAATCTAAACTAATCCTCATACAATGATCACATGTGTCTCCATCATTACATCTTAAACCAAAAAACTTGATCGGTTAGGGTTTAACAAAAAAACAACTGGTAGGGTTTACGGGTTACATTGCATAGAAAGGGTTTAACCTTATACACTGGTTTACCGGTTCAACTCACAAACTTACATACCAGTTTACAACATCTTCCTCAAAGCTCTTCCTAAGGGTTAAAAGACAATATCAATAACAACAACAATGTCGGCAATAACATAAATACCATTACTGGTTCAATTGACATCAATGACAACATAACATATCATTAATGTGAACTTCATGCAAATGCCAACATAGATAGTTCATATAACCGGAAGATGAATGAGAGGGGGGGGGGCTGAATTAGTTGTCACAGATTACAGGAAGATTCAACACTTAAACTTTAGTACTGGAACCTAAATTAATAATACCGAAATAGTAGTTAATCCAATTAAGCATAAAAAATAATCAGAGAATAAAATCCATCCACACAATACCAAGATTTATACGTGGAAAACCCAGTAAAGGGAAAAACCACGGTGGGAAGCCTACCCACAGTTAGATAATACTTTTGTAGTAAGTAGGTGAAGTACAATGAAGGTGCCTTTACTTGCAGGAAGGCAAACAACCTAGAGCACACTTCTCATCACAAAAGGAGTCTCACTGACTACATATAAATCCAGACTACAATCCGGAGAAGTGTTGAACTTCAAAAGATAGAATCTCCTATACCTAAGTATAGTTTTGTTAAGCTCAATACCGGAGGACTAAATCCTCTTACATAAACCCTATTTGATCTCCAATGATCGACCAACTCCTCTGCCTGAATGATATTACATTATTTGCACATTACATTCATTGACCATGACCTTTTACATTAACCATGATGATCTACAATGAACTCTTACAACTATATAAACAATCAGGTCGACCACCAAACAATAAACTAATTACATAATTATGAACTATGTTGGCCTTAAATACCAAACAAGTAATATCAACACATAAGACATCCCTAAAATACATCAATCCGTCCTATCCACACGTTACACTAAAGTTGTTCCATAACCTAGATCAACAAGACCAAGTATAGGTCCACACGCTTCAACAATGATCTCCAACCACCAAGCCTCGAACATGATCACCAACAACATCCTTAAACTCCATCAAAAGATTCTCCAACACCACTTATGCAATTCATCAAATATCTCCATCAAAAGTTCTACCAATGAAACCCTCGCCGGAACCAGAAACCAATCTTCTAAGAAAGTAGGATAGCATCCAATCACTAGACCAAAACCAACTGACTAGATATGAGTATTAGTATCATGAACAAGCTAATTCCATCACCAAACTATACCAGAGCCTACTGGATCATGCTGGATCGAAGTTAACCAGAAACTACTTAACATACCGGGGACCAGAAGGGTGTTGGTAAAGCATCCAAACAACTAGTATTGACATCGATGACAAAACATCAATGCAACACATAATCAATTCCACCAAATGGCCAACAATCTCTCCCTTTGGCATTAATGGCAACACTAGATGTGAAAAACATCTAAGTACCAAGAAATGCCAAACAAGTCTCTATTAGGATTCCCACAAATACTGAGAGGGGGGGGTGAATCAGTATCTAACTAGTGAATAGAATTTCTTAACTTAAAACATGTAGAGCATATTATAATAGTGTACTGATATGCAAGAAATAATGTAATAAACAGAAATGAAAGCAACCAAATAAGAAACACACCATAACACAATATTTTAATGAGGAAATCCAGTGTGAGAAAAACCTCAGTGGGATTTGTAACCCACAATATTCACTTACTAGCCAATAAGACAATATTACTTACAAGAGGGGCCTGCACATGCAGGAAGGCCAACTGCCTAGAGCTCATTGCTCAATGGGAAGTCTCACTGACTTACAATGTGGATTATACAAATCCAATATCTTGTACTGCTTTAAAAAAGAATCTATAATGCCAGATCTAGTACCGGTTTCTGCTCTGCTTCTTACATAAACCCTTTAATCTATATTTGGCATAATAGGTCTGCCTAATTTCACCTAAGTATATTCTTCCTTTTTATTTCTTACTTACAAAATGTCTATAATGATCTCTCTTATATATAAGAGTCATTTTACAACTTTCCAAGTCGGCTTACAAGGTTTTTACAATAATAAACAAAATATAATATATCAAAAATCCTGTCGGCCTCTGTGCCAGTATGCTTCCTTTCTCTGTGCCGGTGCTGGTGGTCTAAGTGTCGGTGTAGAGTGTGATTTATTCATGTTGGTGCTATGCCTTGCCGGTGTCATAGGATTGTAAGGTTGCCATCAATGACAAAACCTTGAATCACCTACAATGTCTCATTGGAGTGTGCATATGCCAACAATCTCCCCCTTTGGCATTGATGGCAACACTCATGAGAAAATTCAAAGGTGTATCCAGAACTGTAATCTGAAAATATGTTACCAAAAATCTATTACAAAAAAGATATGCTCCCCCTGAGTAGATAATTCTTCTACTGGTTATTTTTCTTACTTTCTCATACTAGTACTCCCCCTTTGGCATCAATGACAAAGGTTGCCAAGATGTTAGTAGAGTTGTAGTCTCACTCAACCTTGTAACTGTGTGGTTACAATTTGAAAAATATTAGCCAAAATCAAGTTTATACTATCCATAAACTTCTTGCTACCCTTTTATAGCTGCATTTGTTCTTTGAACTGTACCGGTGAGGTGCTGCATATGCTTTGTCGGTGTTCTCAGTCCCTGTACAAGTGCCTCATATATTTCCTTCCGCATGAATGCTAGATAGTCCAATCTTGGAATTTGTCTTAGTCTCAAATTCTTTGCCTTATCCACTATTCTCTTCTTTTCTCTTCCTAGCTTAAGTAACTCTTCCTCAAAACTTGTTATCTTCTGTTCAAAAACTGATAATGTATCAGGTGAGTTAACAAAACTATCTACAAGTTTATTGATTTCATCCTGTACTGTTCTCATCTTCTTATCTATGTCTATTGTTAAAAAGTTTGTTTTGCAAGTATCTTTATACAGAGTTTTAAATTCCTTTAATAAGTTGCATAGTTCCAGCAGAAGTGTGTCAAATTCCCTTATACACTTCTTTATCTGATTTTCAAAGAATTTTTGCTTTTCAAGTTCCATCTTATCCTTTAATTCTTCTTCCTTTACTTGCTCAATTGTCACTATGTTCTCAGTGATGTACTTGGAAAAAATGTCAATTTGACTTAATGAATCTTTATTGTCTATATTGCAATTAGGAGCTAGCCTCTTCAAAATTGGGATTGTGTCATCTATAGCTTTATAAGCCTGTCAACTATAATATGTTATCCTTTTGATTGAATCTAAGAGTACTTATGTTACATTAGTTGATTTATAGCTTGCTGATGATGAACTAACATTCTGAATTCCGTCGGTGGAGGAAGCAACCAAGCTTGTTGTGACCTCTGGTAGGTCTGTTTGTGTTTGCATCTCCTTAAGAAATGGTTTTTGTACTTCTCCTGTTGCCTATTGTACTATTTCCTCATGAATATGTTCTTGTACTTGTTCCTATTCCTATTCCGAAGCCTTTTGCTCTTCTTGTTTCTCTGTTTGTTCTCCTGTGTTATCATCTGTCGGTTTCTCTTGTGTTTGATTAGTTTTCTCAGTTACTGGTGGCTCACTAGCCATGTTTGTCTTACCAGTTGTATCTTTATCTACCACAATGTTTATCTTTTGTGTATCAACATCTATTGTGTATAAGACTTTAGGATTAGGATTTCTATCCTCTATGTCCATACTCTCAACTAGCGGTTGATCTTCTGTAATTGTTGTTACCGATGGAGTAATTAAAGGAGGTGGGGGTAAGTTGTCTTTTACTTTGATGCTAGGAGGTCCACCAAATTTTCTTTTACCCTTGTCCTTGTCCTTCTGATATACCTTTATAGGTTTGTGGCTCATGTACTCTTCCTTTTTTTCTTTTTCAACTAAGAATATATCCCATGCATTTTTTGTTTCTTCAGTTACCTCATTAACTCTTCCAACCATTAAAGCAATATGCTGGTGTGCAGTAGAGAATACTGACTGGTTCGCTTCTGCAATTAAGTCATCTATCTCCTTAGGTGAGTTTACTGGGTAAACAACTAGTAACTTTTCAATTTTGATTTTCTTATGAAGCTCTACAATAGCTTTTCTTCTTGCTTCTAGTCTTTTGAACAATTCATCTGGTACTTCATCTATCACTTCCATCAAAAATTTCTTATACATGTCCATGTGCAAAATAATATTGTTTTCCACTTGTTCTTTTTCATCTACTGTCAGAGTGTCGTACAATTTCTTTATATTCTTTAGTTTCCCTTCCTTTGTAATTTCATTTAGCAATATGTCAAGAGGGGTCATGTTTTTTTTTGTCGTCTTCTTCTTTGGTGTCAGTTTTTTCTTTGGTGTTGTCATTCTAACCAAAGATCTCACTACTTGTTGTTTCTGTCTAGTTCTCCTAGGTGAGGGTGTGGTCGCCGGTGAAGGATCTCTTTTCCTTACAACTCTTTTGAAAGTTTCAGGCATGTCATTCTCTGAAGAAGTAGCTACCGATGATAGGTGAGTTTCGGGCTGTAGAGTTCCTAACTCATCCTTAGTGATACCGGTTTGTTTCAATACATCTTCTTTAATAGCCTTAGCTTGTCTAGAACCTCTTCTCACAATTGCTTCAACCTTTTTTACTCTCTTCTTAGATTGAATTTAACTTTCTAGGGTTTCAGCACTACCAAATACTTCTTCCTTTGGTTCTCTGGGTGCTTCAAGAAGTGCCTTAGCATATGTTTCAATGATAAGGTCATTAGTCTCATAACCCATTTCTTTTACCCAAATTGTCCTTGGGATGACTGCATCCATCCAGATCTCATCCTTTTTTATTACAAAACATATATCATCTTTGTATTTGTCAACAATCTTCTGTGATAATCTAATTCTTTTGTTCATCCTAATCTTTAGTGCTTGAAAATAGTCATGAATTTTCTTTTCCTTGTCTTCACCCATGTTATTCAATAGTTCTGTTAACTGTTTCCCTACCGATATATCAAATCCAAGTTCTTTATGGCCTATACTGGGAACCTATTTGGTTATGTGTAGCATCAAGCATACAAGCATATTACCAAACCTAAAAGTTCCTTTCTTATCTTTCTTTATCTTGCCTAAGTTGTCGATTAACTCATCTTTTAACCATTCACATATGTCAATTTTCACATTGTCTATAATCATGTCATAAGCACTCTTAATGCATAAACTTAAAACTAAGTTGAGTCTATTTGCATGAGTAGCTTTATACCCTAAAATCATGCTAACAAATCTCACATTTATATATGTTACATCATTTACCCTCAAGCACCTTCTATTTGATGTTGCACCAGTTAGTTTAGTTACTAGGTCATTTGAGACCTTTTTAGTCTTGTCAGGCCTTTTACCGGTGGAAGGTAACCCTATGACAGCTTTCATAGCTTCCTTGGTAATTTTGTGAATTGCATCTAACTAGAAAAATTCA
This sequence comes from Cryptomeria japonica, assembly GCF_030272615.1. NCBI lineage: Eukaryota > Viridiplantae > Streptophyta > Pinopsida > Cupressales > Cupressaceae > Cryptomeria > Cryptomeria japonica. Next base: position 67,623,185 of record NC_081413.1, on the reverse strand, counting down.
CCATGTACCCTACTTAAGGCTATCCTAATCACATCCTTGGGAAATTCAGGAATGCAGAGGATTTCAGTAAATCCTAGGGTTTCAATGATTTTATGTTCTGATTTTACATTTCCAGAATTATCACATATGACATATATACATTGTTTTGATCTCTTCATCTCCTAATTCCTCTATGTTGCAATGAATGTAAATTTTGGGGTCTTCAGCATAAACAACTCCTTTTTGAATTTGAGAAAAAGCACCTACAGTGTCATCTTTCTTTGCTACCTTAGGAACTAGTTGAAATACGGGCCTAGGGTGTTTTATAACTTCGACTACAGTAGGGTTTTCTAAATATTCAAGTGTAGAGGTGGATGCCATGATGATAAATACCTTTTTCTGCCTTAGGGTGAATTGGTCGCTCGAAGTGTTCTTGCCTCTTTGCTTGAATTCCCTTAGCGCTCTTCGAATGTTTGAAATCTCGATGAAGTGAAATGGAGCCAAAACCACAAATTTATAATGTTTATTTTACATCTACCACATTTAATGTATGTTGGTTAAGTAGTCACTTCACATTGTCTGCCAGTATAGAAGTAATTTCCAACTTCTCATCTCTAACCGAGGGAATAATAGTACATGTGTTCTTAGATTGCCAAACCCTCAAAGAAACTTTCTTCAATTTGATGAAGAACTTCCTGCCGGTGGAGTAATACTTTGTTCTGTCGGTGGAGTGTTGATTGGTTCTACCGGTGGAGGAGTATTCCCAACATTTAGATCAACTTTTCTAATCCATTATTTTGAGAATTCTTGTTTTACCTCTTCAACTTTTTCTTTCCCTTTCAAGCTAGAACTTTTGTTGTCTGTTGGTGATCCTTTGCTTCTACTGAATTTTGCAATATGCCCAATCTTGTTACATGCATAACAAGTTACATTATTCTTCTGAATAGCTTTGCCATAGCCTATGCCGGTTTGTGTTCTACATTGCTTAGATAGGTGTCCAAATCTTCCACAAACATAACATCTCACATTCATTCTGCAATTTTTCAGAGTTGTGACCAACTTTGTTGCATTTTGAACATTGACCAGTGGGTGTGTTGATATTTTGATAGTTTCTACATTCACTTGCTTTATGACCATACTTATTATAGTTAAATCATTTTCCATTGAATTTATATGCATTAGGTTGCCTTACCAGTTTGTTGTGATCTTGTGTGTTTGCAGTACGGGAGCTTTCACCAACTTCAAAGACAATTCCAGAAGTGTCACCTTTAGGTTTTTGATTCTTCAGCAAGTTACCACGTTCCTCTGAGCTTTTCTTGAATTTCTCTTTATGTTGATTTGTAGTATCTAGTTCTCTTTCTAATACTTCTTTCTGCCTCATCAGTTCATTGGAGTCATTCTGAGTGTGCATCAGATCTATCTTTAGCAAATCATTTTCATAGTTGAGTCTTGTGTTTTCATTTGCAACATCACTCATTACTTAGTCTTCTAGTCAAATCTTCTTCATTCTTCTTCCTATCTTCAATTTCTTTACAAAATCTCATAGTCATATCCTGCATCTCATTCTTTGTTGTCATGTTCTCTTGTTTCAGCTTGCTTATCTGATCATTAAGAGTTTCTTTTTCATCATTCTCATTTTGCATCTTTTCACAAAGTTCTCTTCTCTTGTTTCTTGAAATAGTAAGATTTTCTTGAAGTGCCTAAATGATATCCTGAGCTACCTTTAGATCATCTTCAAGTTTGATGTTTTTCAATTTCTCTGTATCATAGTACGAGAGAGCTGCTTCTAGTTGCTTCATCAGATTTTCCATCTTTACCGGTGTCAAGATCTTCCTCAAGCTGTTAGGCTTCTGAAAATAAAGGACCAAGCTCTGATACCAATTGTCAGGATTCCCACAAATACTAAGAGGGGAGGTGAATTAGTATGTAATCGGTGAATAGAATTTCTTAACTTAAAACAAGTAGAGCATATTATAACAGTGTATCGGTATGGAAGAAATAATGCAATAAACAGAAATGAAAGCAACCACATAAGAAACACACCATAACACAATATTTTAATGAGGAAACCCGGTGTGGGAAAAACCTCAGTGGGATTTGTGATGCACAATGTTCACTTACTGGCCAATAAGAGAATATTACTTACAAGAGGGTCCTCCACATGCAGGAAGGCGAACTGCCTAGAGCTCATTGCTCAATGGGAAGTGTCACTGACTTACAATGTGGATTATACAAATCCAATATCTTGTACTGCTTTAAAATAGCATCTATAATGCCAGATCCAGTACCGGTTTTTTCTCTGCTTCTTACATAAACCCTTTAACCTATATTTCGCATAATAGGTCTGCCTAATTTCACCTAAGTATATTCTTTTTTTTTTCTTACTTAAAAAATGTCTATAATGATCTCTCTTATATATAAGAGTCATTTTACATTTTGCCAAGTCAGCTGACAAGGTTTTTACAATAATAAACAAAATATAATATATCAAAAATCCTATTGGCCTCTGTGTCGGTATGCTTTCTTTCTCTGTGCTAGTGTCGGTGGTCTGAGTGCCGGTGTAGAGTGTGATCTGTTGATGCTGGTGTAATGCCTTTTTGGTGTCATCGGATTGTAAGTTTTCCATCAATTACAAAACCTTCAATCATCTACAATGTCTCATTGGAGTGTGCATATGCCAATAGTCTCCCCCTGTGGAAGACAACCAACAATCACCTTCATATAGCTCTGAATATCAATATCTCTTCCACTTTTATTTTTTCACATTAATATCACTCCCGCTTTCTTCTTCTTTTTCACATTCTTTATCTTTTTCATATCACTATCTCTCCCCCTTTTGTAGAGTCCCTCCCTGATCAAGCCCTCATTAACCTAGTTTGACAATGGTTGACCTTATTAATAGTTTGCATGGATGATTGGTACACTATGTAAAGATGTTATAATTCAATAAGATGGGCTATGTTAGACTGATAAATTAGTAAGAAAAGTAATTGAACCATGTCATGGAATCACTTTACCTTGTGGTGCACATTTTGATGCATTATGGATTTATATTCTATTTGATCGACTGATTTGGATAGCCTTGATATCATGTATGTCATTTATCCTGGAATTTGCAGTGCTTCATTTTGATGTTAGAAAACATGGATGCATGCCTTATGAATGATTGAATTTCATGGTGATTATGATGATGCCTTTGAGTAAATTATTTCATGTGGATTTTATCGGATAATTGATAATTTGATTGTTATGATTAAAGGTGTATGCAAAGTGTCTGATTTGTATTCTTTTCATATATTAATATTGCATATAATTCTTTGAGATTACTAATGTGCAAAATGAGATGTGAAAGAAAACTAATCCATATGACCATGGAAACTATTCGGAGAATCAAGATAAACCTATGTGTGTCTGTGAAGCCAAGGGTTGTCTATTTGGAGAGACAACACCTCGTATGTAATGTGTTTTATTTGTAAATGTGAATGCTTGAATACATGTTTAAATTCTATTTGTTAAATGTGTTAATTCCAAAAAGGGACATTTCCATGTGCATTTTATGGTGTCACTTGACACTTGTGTTGTGAAGTGAGTTGGCAATGACACGTCCCTTGGACGGAATTTGTATAACCAATACATTTTTCAAAATATCTTAGTCTGGTCCCAAAATAGTTTTCGATAGAGAGCCATTAGAAAGGTCGACTCAAGTTTTGCCCATATGTAAACTTTAGGTGAGTTTCTAGAGCGTCAAACTAACTCCTAAGGTTAGGCTAGGGGTATTTTTAAAGGTTCATATGTTATAACTATGGGTGAAGGTCAATTTTAGCCATGTTACCACTCACATGTCATTGTCAAGTCACCTCAAAAGTTGAGTTTTCCAAGATGGACGAAATTCAACTTTTTGAGGATTTGTCCTAGGTTAGACAACCTTCCAATTGAGTGATAGTTTCTCATCCCCATTTTCTCTTACCTTCATGAGTTGCCTTTTTTAGAAAGCTTGTAAGAGGTTGGGAAGACCAACCTATGAAATCTCACACCCTTTCCAAGAGGTTGGAAAGTGTGAGAGGAGTCTACTTAGGGAAGGGATTCAAACTTAGGATTTTGATCACCCACTCTCCATTTTTGGAGAATTAGAATTCTTGTTGGAAGTTTTGGTTTTTGAGTTACATTTCTAAGCTTTGGAAAGAAAAGAATAGTGGATTGGGAATCTCTCCTTCAACCTTTTCTCATTCCATTTGCAGGATTAAGGTTGGTAGCATTTCTTCCTTGCATATTATATTTTATTGTCATTGTGAAGGAAAGATTGTATGTGCATTTTGCTTGTTGTTTATGTAGATTGGGAAGTTTAGTTTTAGAGTTCTTCCTTGTGTTCTTTGTATGTGTTGTATGGTTCATGTATTTTGGGTGTTTCAAGGCCATACTCACCCTTGGGAGGGTAGAGTAGCCTTGGGGGTGAAGGGCTTCTTGACATCCTAAGAGTGTAGAGGCTCTCTTATTAGAGGAGAGAGATACACAAGGGTTATGGGACCCTTGATGAAATATTTTTATGTTAATACAAAGGGGGTCATAAGGGAAGATATGGGCTTGTATGCCATGGGGGACATAAGGCTATTTTGTGACAAGTATGTGACTTGTGATGGTCTTAATTTGGTAGCCTTGTAAAAGAATTGGTTTCTCCTTCTTGCAGATCTCCTCTAGGTACTTGGTCCACCTTCACCCCACAAATAAATAGTCACTTGGTGACATTGTTTATCTTTGGGTTGGGAGTTCAAGTGTTGGTTATTTTCTTCATGTTTTATACTTGAGATGTTTGTAACCCATTTAGCCTTGGTTCTCCTAGCTCGGGGGTGGCTTCATGTAAGCCTAGGTTGGGAGGTGAGCCTCCATGGTCATAGCCTACAAACTTTATTTGCAGGTTTTCTTTGGGAATAAAGGACGAAGTAAAGTCAAGCTTGATAGAAAGGATGTTATACTTGTGGCAGACTTGAAGAAATGTGTTCTACATGTGTATTGTTGATTGAGTACCATTTGTGCATCTTGAAGAATTCTAAAAATGCAAGTTGTATTAAGGCTAATATTCTTACCTTTATTGTGTACAAAAAAAAAGAGACTTGAAAGTTTGTCCTTGTATTATTCATTGTTGTAAAATGAAAGTAGAAAAGAAAGAAAAGTGTATTACTTTCCGTAGTTAGTTTATTCAAAAACTTTTAAAATAGTTAGGGATGCATTTCTATTTTCATTTGTAATTCTATGATGAAGGAAGGAAATAAAATATTCGAAGATTCCTTTTATCAAAAGAAAGAGAAGCATTCAAGTTCCATTTTCTATTTGTTATTTTGAAGTCTATTATGGATGTGGGATTAATTGTTAATATGAAATTAGTTGTAGATTTATTCTTTCATAAAGAATAAGGAAAAAGGAAAAGGGTTTAGATTCAATATATTTATGTAATAAGATTTTAGTTTTTTGATATTAGTATCAGCTTTAAAAAAAAAAAATATAACAACTCTACTACTACATACTTATTTCTAGCTAGTATGGGAAAGAAAATAACTATTTCTTGAACTTTATAATTAATTTGAAGGCTTAGTGATTTTCTGATCAGCATTAAAATATTAGTTTATTTCATCATTAGAAATTTAAAGAAAGTTAGATTTCCACATCTAGGTTATAACAGTTTTTTTTTTTTTAAAGGAAAAGAAATGGGAGAATATTTATATTCGAATACATTCCTAGTCATTACATTCTACTTGTTGTCTTTGTTTAAGAAAGAAACCATGGAAGATAACTTCATTTTACAAATCATTTGATGTGCTGATAATTACATAAATACAAATCAAATAAATACAAGAACATCATTTAACCCTGCTTATGTAAATCTAATACCTGCTAATATTCTGAAAGCCCCATCAAAAAATCTTATATTAAACATGTATTCATTTTTATTCATATATGGCAAAATAAATAAATGTTGATAATAAATAAATTAGGCCTGTTCTCTACAAATGTATATGGAAAAAAATATATATACATAAAAAGAGATATACTAATGTTGTTATTAAACATCAATTTGAGAAAGACACAGTTAGAGAAATAAATAATAAAATATGTCTACACACACACATATGCATCATTTAAAAAAAAAAATTTGGTTTGAAGCATTTTTGATGAAGGGATTGGGGGAGCCGAGTGCTCCACCCCACCCCCCCTATCGTGTGGTTTCCTCGCAGTGGAGGCGTGACCACCACTATGGGTATCCATAGTGAGCGGTGCGGCCCGTCGCTGTGGGTATCCATAGTGAGCGGCGTGACTCGTCATTGTAGGTATCCACAATGGGGCTCGACCATCACCTCCACTCTTCGTCTCTGCCATTTCGCATACCCTCGGCCGCCACGAAAAAAAAATGCCCTACAACAAAATGATAAACCCTAATTTAGTTAGAGTAAAAAAGAAAAGAATGGATAAGTTTGGTGTTTATTAAAGAAAAAAAATTTGGGGGGGGGGGAACCCTAAATAGGGTTAACCTACATGACTTCTAAATATAATTTAAAAGTGGGGTTTCTTTTTGCATTTTTTTTGGAAATAAAGTTATAGAAGGATTTTTTTTTAAATGTTAATTGGAAATGTTGATGAATATAAATAAATCCTTCACGGGAGAGTATTTAAAACAAGATGATTTGTTGAATTATATAAATTCTATTATACGTGACCATTTGAAAACTTTAAGGGGAAATAAGATTCCATTAAAGAAAGATATATTTAATAGGATATATTATTAAAAAAATGATTATTATAATGACTTTTGGGCCTTTATATTAAATCACCCAAATTAAATAATATTAATACAATGAATTTGTATTAATATTAAATTAATGAATTTGTAATTATTTTAATATTGTAGGAAAATATTATTAACCTATAATGTAATCAAAGCTTGAAGAATTTATTGGGCAAATTAATTAAGATCAAAGTTAAGGTAACTTTATTGGAATATTTTTAATAAACTTAAATTGACTATGGCAATTAGTAGTAAAATTTTCAAAGATTAAAATATAATTTATTAGGAATTATATTTAAGAGAAAATTAAATGGCTCCGACGTAAAAATAAAATAAAAAATATATAATAAATTGTAATGACCCTAAGGGGGTTATGTTATTAAATTTCAGAGTGGATATATAATAATATCAAGTAATTTAATAAATTTCTTCCATCAAAAGGGTAATTGTTTTAATTGGAATGATTAAACCTATTAGGGGTGGTCTCTCTAATTAAACCTTAAGGACTACCCCATATCGAGGGAAGTTTGCGAAATATCCTAGGGGTGAAAATTACCCCGTTTGGATAAATACGCTCATGATACCCCTCACTTTTAATTACTTTAATCTGGTTATCATTGTGATTGGTTCATCTAGATAACACTTGTGTTTCATTTAGTGAAACATAGTGAAAAATATTATCTCAACTTTACGTGATCACTTGATATTATGCCCTCTATTAAAAACAATTGTTGTTGTGGTTTTGCCCAAAAGTTTGGGCATGACACCTTTGACATCAATACCATAAATCTAACATAAATATCAAGGAAACAACATAAGCCTCTGAATCTCAAATATGACTACTCCCCCTGAGCAATAGAATCCCACATCAATGCCGAAATGAATAGTATCTCAGATAAGGTATGTCGGACTGATGCTAAACTGCAACAATCAAGTCTCTATCGGAGAGGCAGAAACCCCCAATCTATCTTTCAAGTAATCAAATGATTCCTTGGATAATAGTTTAGTGAAAATGTCTGTAATATGTTCTTTAGTGTTCACATAAACGAGTCTTACTTCATTTTCTTCCACGTTTTCCTTCAAAAAGTATTACTTGATAGATATGTGTTTTGTCTTAGAATGAAATACTGGATTCTTTGATATATCAATAGCAGCAGAGTTATCACAGTGAATAATTATCAGTGTAGCACAATCAACCTTTATATCCTTCAATATTTGCTTCATCCATAAAAGTTGTGTACAGTTGGTAGCAACAACAACATACTCAGCTTCGGGAGTAGATAGAGAAGTACATGATTGTTTCTTGCTGATCTATGAAACCAACTTCTTTCCAAGAAAGAAAGTTCCACCGGAAGTACTTTTCTAGTCATCAAAATCTCTAGCCCAGTCAACATTTGTATATGCATATAAAGTGAAGTTATCATCCTTAGGGTACCACAAGCCATATTCTGATGTACCTTGCAAGTATCTAAAAATCCTTTTCACCACCATCTCATGATTTTCTCTAGGATCACTCTGAAATCTTGAAACAATACAAACAACATTCATAATGTTAGGCCTATTCTGTGTCAAATAAAGAAGACCTTCAATCATAGATTTGTATCTTGTAGGATTTACCAGTGCAGAAACATCTTTTCTTGTCAATTTATCACTTGTAACCCTAGGTGTACTTACCGGTTTAGAATCTACCATACCAAATTTCTTCAAGAATTTCTTAGCATATTTAGTTTGACAGATAAAAATTTCTTTGTCAATCTGAGTAATCTGCAAACCTAATAAAAAATTCATCTCACCAATCATAGACATCTCAAATTCTTTCTCCATATTCTTAAAATATTCTATGCACAATTTATCATTGCCTCCAAAAATAATGTCATCAATGAATACTTCAACAATTACTATATCATCCTCATTGATTTTATTATAATAATTACTATCAGCACTTCCCTTAGTAAAACCAAGCTTCAAAAGATATTTATCCAACCTTGCATACCAAGCTCTAGGTGCTTGTTTCAATCCATATAAAGATTTCCTTAACCTGCAAACCATATCTGTAGCATTTGATAGTAAAAAACCATCAAGTTGCTCAATATAAAATTCCTCATCAATATCCCCATTCAAAAATGCACATTTAACGTCCATCTGATAAACCTTGTGTTTTTATAAGCAACACAAGTAAGAAATAATCTTACAACTTCAATTATAGCTACCGGTGCAAAAGTCTCTCCATAATCAATTCCTTCCTTCTGAGAATATCCTTTACAAAATAATCTAGCCTCATTCCTTATAACTTGACCATCCTCATTCAATTTATTCCTAAAAAACCATTTAGTTCCAATAACATTTTTATTTTTAGGTCGGGGAACCAAAGTTCATGTGTTATTTTTTTCAATCTAATCTAACTCTTCTTCCATAGCTTTTAACCAATGCTCATATTTATATCTCTAAATTACTGATATCGGTTCAACTTGTGAAATTAAACATACCTCATTAGTTGCTAGTCTTCTTCTTGTCATCACTCCATTGTTCTTATTCCCAGTGATTTGATCTTCAGAATGATTCAATCTCACATACCTAGGAGTCTTCTGACTCTCTGGTCCTCTTCCTAGTTCTTTAGTTACTATAGAATTCTCTGATGTTGCTGGAGTAACTGGTTCAACTCTCTATTCCAGTAAAGGTGCTACCAGTTAAGATATAATCATTTCCACTACTGGTTCCTTCTCATAAACTCTGATTTGACTTTTGTTCAGCTCATCTACTTTGAAATTAGCACTCTCCACATTTATTTGCAATCTCTTGTTATAACATCTATATGCTTTTCTTTCATTAGAATAACCAAGAAATATACCTTCATCACATCTAGGATCAAATTTCCCAACAATATCATCTCTCCTGATATAACATTTACTACCAAAAATTTTGAAATACTTAGCTGTATGTGTATTGCCAAACAATAAATCATAAGGTGTCTTACCGGTTTCTCCTTTGATATGTACTCTATTGAATGTATAAGCCATTGTACTCATTGCTTCTCTCCAGTAGATATGAGGTAAATTAGCTTCCATCATCATTGTTCTAGCATCATCCAAGATAGTTCTATTTTTCCTTTCTGCAATTCCATTTTGCTGAGGTGTCTGGGGGCATAAAATTGTCTTCTTATACCATGCTTGTCATAAAAGTTATTAAACTCACTGGATGTGAATTTTCCACCATGATCTGATCTCAAACATTTAATCTTCAATCATGTATCAGTTTCCACCTTAGCCTTAAATATTTTAAATATTTCAAATGCTTCAGATTTTTCTCTCAAAAAAGTAACCCACGTCATTCTAGAATAATCATCAATGATTAGCATAAAATATCTATCACCATGAAGTCTTTTAACTCTAGTAGGGCCACACAAATCAATATGAATAAGATCACCAACATCATTTGATTTATCTCATATACTCCTAAAAGAGGTTCTGACCTATCTACCCATTTGACATTCTTTACATACCAGATTATAGGGCTTCATAATCGTAGGTGTATCTCTAACAGCCTTAGTCGACCTGATCTGAACAATGCAATCAAAATTCACATGACACAACATTTTGTACCATAGCCAACTCTCATCAATCTGTGTAATCAAACATTTCTTCTCATCGGAGTTCAAATTGTTGGTGTAAATAAATATTCATTATGGATATTATTACACTTTACTTAAGTTAACTTAGGATAATGCATCTCTTCGTAGTTTGGATTTGAAACACTTAGGGAAGTGTGCACATAGGGATAGAGCTTGTAGGAGAAATTCCACCTTTTGTGGTCCTATTTTGCTATTATACTCCACATTCTGTGGGTCATCCACCTCTTGTTGAATATTATATTATTTCTCCTACCTACCCCTAGTATTTCTTACCTACCCTTGTTTCTCATTGAGCCACATGTCATGATTGTGTTCTCGTACATCCATATGGCCTTGCCTATATAAGAAGGCCTATATTCATTGTATTGGTGAATCCAGTTGATCATTTTCATATTGATGAGAATATAGTTTGTTCTTGTCATTCTTTTGTCTCTAATTTTCTACTTTTCATTGTTCCCTTGATCTTGGCAAAATCTCACACAAATGAAATATATTACTTTTTCTCTATGTACTAGTTGCAATCTCCAAGCCAGATTTGTTAATGATTTTGCATTTTCCATCCTTGAACTGGAGTTGAAATCCTTTATCTAACAGTTGTCCTACACTCAAAATATTGTGCTTCAAACCTTCAACATTATAAACATTGCCAATATTTTTCTTACCATCCAATGATATAGTTCCTTTCCCTTTGATCATGCATGCCTTGTCATCTACAAATCTAACTAGCCCACCATCAAATTCTTGCAAAGAGAGAAACTTCCCTTTATCTCCAGTCATATGATGTGAACAACCACTATCAATTACCCATTCATCCTTGACTTCAATTTTAGCAGCAAGTGTCATCTCCTCGGGTACATTCTCTTCCATTGCCAGATCATCTTCCTTGATAGCCAATAATACCCATTCCTTCCCATTGTCAGACCCACTAGCAGAGTCTTCTTCTATTTCATCATCTGAATTAGTAATGCCTTCCTCATCTGCTATGTAGCATGATTTTTCTCTGTTTTTCTTAAGTTTATATTTGTTCTGATATCTTGGGTTAGGCTTAAATGACCTTTTAACTCTTTCTTCAGATCTTGAATTTCTTTCAGGACATCTAGATTCAAAATGACCAATATTATTGTATGAAAAAAATTTAAAAGGTTCTTTTCCATCATACTTACTTCCTACCAATCCTTTAGGTACTCTTCTAGCAAATAATGCTTCAAGTTTCTTAAACTCGTCATCTTCTCTTTTCGTATCTTATAACTCCTTTGCATATAAAGATTTTCAATCTTTCTTTCTAGTTGCAGATGTAGATGCATGAAAAGAAGGTTCAGTCTTCACAGCTCCAAAAGGTCCAAATTATTGAAGTTCAAAAGCAGATAGTTTCCCTACCAAGGTATCGTTGTTTACAGATGTATTAGCCATTGATCTCAACTCATTAATAGAAGTAGCCTTCATTTTGTAAGCCAGTGGTAGGGATCTCTAGACTTTAGAAACAATTTCATATTCGCTCAGAGTTCCACCACAACATTGAATTCCCATAACAATCGCATTTACCCTTTCCATGAATGTAGTAATCCTTTCATCTTCTTCCATCTTCGGGTTTTCATATCTCACCTGATAACCATCAAGTTTAGCAATCTTCACTATAGGCTCACCTTCATTAAGAGTCTCCAATTTATCCCATATATCCTTTCTAGATGATTTGTTTATTAATCTCATTATTTCCTGATCAGAAATTACACTGAAGAGGGCTTCTATTGCTCTACAATCATTCTTGAGATCATTGTCCAAGTTTCTTGGAGGAGGATTTCCAGATCCTGGATTAAAGGGTGTGACACCATTCTTTGTGGTCTCCCAAATCTCCTTAACAAGACATCTCAAATTAGTATCCATCTGAATCTTCCATACTATGTAATTTTTTCCATCAAGCCTCGAAATATCCCTTTGAAAGATAGCTCTAGAAGAAATGGATGAACTTGAATTGTTAGTCACCATAGGATCTTCCTCAATTAGTTAAGCTTTTTTCTGAGAGGACCAAACCTCTCATACCAATTATTAGATAGGTCATATAGCCAAAAGACAACTGAGAGGGGGTGCGGTAAATCAGTTATCACAGATTACAGGAATATTCAGTAATTAAAAGTCAATATTGGAACCCAAAATAATAATACTGCAATAGAAGCTAATCCAATTAAGTATAAACAATAATCACAGAATAAAAGCCATCCAGACAACACCAAGATTTGTATGTGGAAAATTGAGTAAAGGGAAAAACCATGGTGGGAAGGCTAACCACAGTCAGATAATACTTCTGCAGTAAGTATGTGAATTACAGTGAAGGTGTTTGCACTTGCAGGAAGGCCAACAACCTAGAGCACATTCCTCATCACAAAAGGAGTCTCACTAACTACACATAAATCTAGAATACAATCTAGAGAAGTGTTGAACTGCAAAAGATAGCATCTTCTATGCCTGAGTACAATTTCGGTTAAGCTCAATACTGGAGGACTAAATCCTCTTACATAAACCCAATTCGATCTCTAATGATCGATCAACTCCTATTCCTAAATGATATTATATTATTCACACATTACATTCCTCTACCATGACCTTTTACATTAACCATGATGATCTACAATGAGATCTTACATCTATATATACAAACCCTCAACCATAAATAATCAGGTCAGCCACGAGACAATAAACTAACTACACAATTACAAACTATGTTGGCCCTAGACCAAACAAGTAATATCAACACATAAGACATCTAAGAAATGAATGAATAGGTTCGTCCATAACCTAGATCAACCAGGACTAAGTATAGGTCTGCATGCTTTAGCAATGATCTTCAACCACCAAGTCTCATATTGGCTTGATGATGATTGTAATGAATTCATCATATGTTGTCATTGATGAAACACATACACACACATAGGTTCATATTGTCTACCAGTATACTAGAGGTTTATATCTAATGGGTACTTGGTGACAACTGGTATACGCATAGGAGATAACTAGTGGTTATACATAACTCGACATCAACAGGGAGATCTAGTGGAGATTATCATAGGAGCAGCAAGGATAGCGGTTTATATCTTTTAACTCCAACCAATATTTCCTGATTATGTGATGAGTTATCACAAGTCGTGATGAGTTATCCTCATTGACAAGATTTAGCGGTATTTTTGTGATGAGTTATGATCACTTGACCAGATACACTACACCTAGGTAATTGTCTTATGATTTCTAGACACCGACATGAAATCTAAATGTCTATTTATTGACATCACAATTAGTTATTTTCTTGTATGAGCGAAAGTGATATGCTATGTGTAAAGGAAAAAGTGTTAAGTCATAGAGTATGCTAGTAAAAAGGAGTTAAGTGTGTAGAACAGGATCTATAAAAGCAATTTGTACTATCACTAGATCACATCACCTTTTGTTTTCTAACCACTACAATAGTCAAATCTCCTAATCGGGTAAGCTCCAACAAGCTTCATTGTTCAAATCCTATAATAAGGTGATCCATTAGTTTGGATTCAGAAATCCTCCACCAAGGTTACTTCTTAGAGGGTACTACCTTTTTTAGGGTATAGCCTTTAACTACGCTTTGTGATCTTTAATAGGATTCGCTCCTAGCAGAGCATTTTTGTAGACCCTAACCGGCCAGTTATCTATTACTATAGATAGCTAACTTATGATACTGATATCACCATGGTTTTTACCTATTTGGGTTTTCCACGTATAAACAATTGTGTTATGGTGGATGTTTTACTTATTGTGGATGCTCTTATATCAAATTTGATTATATGCATATTGTTTAACAAATTTATTAAGTTTATCTATCAGTCAGTGTTTAAAGTAGTATCATTTTTGGTGTCACTAATTCACCCCCCCCTCTCAGTGCTTTACAAGTCCATCAATTGGTATTAGAGCTTAACTTCCTTAAAGCCTAATCACTTTGAAAAAATCCCTAAAGCTATCATGGGGGATAGGAGCTACTTTGAGATGGATAGAGAGCTTGAGGCTAGTAGGAAGGAGCTTGAAACCCTAAGGGTCAAACTAAAAGCTTCTCAAGTTAAAAGAAGAGAGCTAACTGAAGAGATGTTAGAAATATCTGATAATAGTTCTTCAGATGAGGCCAATATTGATGCTTTAGATGAGGAAGTTGAAAAACTAAATAGTGAAAATCTAAATCCAAGCAGAGAGCTAGAAGGTCTTACTATCCACATGAGTCAGGAACTAGAAGCTAGGAGAACTACTGAGGATCTCACAAAAGAAAGAGATCACGAGATTGCCAAGATCAAGCAAGAGAATGCTACCTTGCATGAGCATTTGAATGCAGAAAGAGAATAAAAAGAGAACCTACAACTAGATCTTCAATTTGCATCATCTCAAGAGAGAACCTATCAAAACATAATGAAGATCTCACCAGATAGCTTACTGAAGCAAATGAGAAATTGGATAAGTTCAACAAAAGTTCCATCTTACTAGAAGAACAAATTCAATCACAAAGAATGAATGGTGATTCCTTTGGACTTGGTTTTGACACATCTAAAAAAGGTGAATCCTCTGGTACCAAGAGCAACACTCTTAAGAACAAATCTGCTCCTAAGATCAAAAATCCTACTAGTAAGAATGTCTTTAAGCATGTTTTTTTTGTTTGCCATAAACCTGGCCACACTATAAATGTTTGTAGAGACAAACCTAACAGAAATACATGCTACAATACTAATACTAGGTATGTGTCAAAGAAGTTTTAAGGTCATTGCTTCACATGTAGAATGTATGGACATAGATCAGTTGAGTGTGGATATGGAGCTAATAATCCTGTACCACATATGCATCCAAGACCAAATGGCAACTGGATTTGAAATTTTAACAATCGGGTCAACATGAACTGGCAAAGACCCTACGACAACCGGTTTAGTCTATTTGAGATGGAAAAGATAACAAATGTCATTTGCACCATCTGTAACAACTTTGGTCATGTGGCTATGAATTATAGAAGAAGAACTAGGAGAGGTAATGTAGGACCTTGGAAATCATCTAGTATGGCCTGCAATCACTATAACAAACTGAGTCACTTAGCAAAATTCTATAGATCCAAAAAGAGAAAACTCGTCAATCCTTCAAAGAATTAGAAAGGAAAGCACAAAGTTAATGTTGAAGAAACTAGAGAAAAAATGAATCGAATATGGAAGAAGAAGAATGATGACTAACCTGGAGAAGAAATTGTTCCTTCACCAAGTGTGGAGAATCCTGTACCGGTAAATTAAGCCTTTTCAATATGGATAAGATGAGATTAATGGTAAATCCACCTCCGAACCCCTTGAAATAAATGAGTGGTAAGAGAGTTTGAATGCATAAAATTTTGATAACTTTTTGCCAATCAGTTATCAATCGGTTTTACATCTATGTAAATTTAAGTGGTGAAATTAGGGTTTGCAACCCTAATGGGTGAGCATTTAATGCAGTATGTAAAATGGATAAAAGTGAGTTTTCACTTTGTTATTTTTACCCTAATGCATTTGAGAAAGAATTTTTGAGTGCTTGCAGAGCTAAGAAAGAATTGTTTGTTGATACTTGTCGAAGCTACATTGTGATTTGTGTAATCAAGCTAATTTGAAGGTTGCAGAAGACTGAAATGGTGTGCACTTGGGCATTCAACCGTTAAACGAGGCAACGTGCGAGAAATAAGGTATTTCTTTGAATAATCCTTCTTCGAATCTAGTGTATCTAAAATGGCATTGTCTTCTAAACCTGTAGAGAAATTAATGATTACAACTGAACCTATGGAAGTTATTAAAGCCAAACAAATTATGTCATATAATGCATTGTCACAAGTTCCTAGTGGTGTTATAGTAAAAGGAGATTTGTCCAGCTACATTGATTGCAAGATTAAGGATCTAGGATCATTGTTTATTTATACTCAGTTAAAATTCATTTGAGATGAAAATGGGAAGATTCATTTAGAATATAATAGGGTTAATGAAAAAAGTTTTCATAATGCTACATACTTTCTTGAAGATTTTGAAGAAGAACATATCCGAATTATTTTGAGTTGAGTTCATGGAGAAAAAATATATATATTTAGAAAGGACTCATACTATAACCAAGAAAGCTATTTAAGCTGTAACTAGTTTTTATGCAACTGGTGAATTACCTATGTTGAGGTGAATTTCAAAAGAGATAGTATACACTCTAATTGGATCAACATCTAATAAGCATTCTTTTTCTGTCAATAACATCAGGGACCCAGCGGTAAAGTTGGCAGCTATGGTTATAGGCTACCGGATATTTTATTCTAGCAAATTAAATAGTGTTCCATTAGCAGCAGAGCATACTGCTTACAAGATGATAACTAAAACTGCTAATTATGACCTATGTGAGGCCATAAGGAGCCAATTAATGTTAAACCTTCAGTCTATCAAGAAGGACAATAGTCTAAAGTTCAAGTTTGGATAGTTACTGATCGGTCTATTCTTTTATTTTCAAAATTTCCTACCGAGAATAGGTGATCTTGAGTGGTCTAAGGATCTATGGGTATCTTCCCAAATCAAGAGTAGTATTAAGGTTGTGAAGAACACCTTTTCTATTGAAATTAACAAATACTTCAATGAGTTTCAGAAGAAAATGAGCATGAGATTAATGTTTCCTAAGGATGTGGTAAAACAATTTTCCAAAGACATTATTTTCATAGTTACCACTTACTATTTTTTAATGGAGGCAATTGAGCCTAGAAAAGAAGAAATGGAAGATATGAGTTATGAGGTCAACTATGACATACTAATTGGCTATGCTAATAACCTATTAGCATCTCCAAAGGATAAAAAGAAGGAAAAAGTGGATATTGTTGTAGTTCAGACTGCACAAGCTGAAACTAGTATTGTTCCTACCACAAGTGGTAAAAGTAAGAAAAAGAAGGCTCAGAAAGCACCTTCAGTGTTGAAAAATACAAGAGTGAAAAAAAGTGTCCAAACCAAAAAGGAACCAGCATAAAAGGTTATGCAAAGAAGGAGAATGCATCTAAGAAAATAGGTCAGAGACTAATTCTCCAAGTAGAATCTGAAGGCATTGACACTGAGAAAGAACCCAAGAAGATGAAAGGTATCGGTATAATAGCAAAGAAAATAAAGGAAGTGCCAAAGCCAACTGTGCCTTTTGATATCTCAAATTATAAGCCTGAGACCCACTTTGAAAGAACGGTGAAAACATTGGGGAGAAATAGATTTGACAATGTCAAAGAACATTTTGATTCTTTCACTATAGAAGAAAAGGAGCAAATCATTCAATGGGTAATCGATCATTTGTGCCATTATAGTAGATTACCACATGATCTTGAAAAAGACATCTCCAATTCCTTGTATACTATTGTTCTAAATAAATGGGAGGAATCTATAAAGAAAGAAAAAGGAATCATAGATGATGTACTTGTGCAATATTTTCCCGAATTGTCAAAAGATGAGTTGAGTGAGTTGGTTGATAAGTATAAAGTTAATTTTCCTTACAAATCAAGAAGATTGAAGCTAATCAATGGAAAAGTACAAGTTGTTGAGACTGAGACTCATCAGATTGCTCAAAGTATCAAACACTTAGAAGATCTTATACATTCTTCAAAGGATGAACAAGATACTATTGATAGACCTAAAATGGATGAAGAAGAAATTGTACAAGATGATGTTGTCTATCCTGTCAAGAAGAAGGATGAAACTATTATTCAAGTTGTTGATGATATTTAGGATACAATTGATCTATCTTGAGACATCATTGTACTAGATATGGAGCCACCTGAAATCACTGACTTACAAGTTACTTTAGTTGAGAAACCGACAACTCAACCAAGAGTAGATATTCCACTTGAAAAGGAACAACCTGACAAACTCCAATCTCCACTAGTTACACAAAATACTCAGAAGGAATCTAATGAAAATGTTGACACAAAATTTTGAATAGGAAATAGAGAAAGGCTAAGAGAAAGTAATTGTTAAGGTAACATCTTCTGAACCGAAAAAAAATTTAGTCTTACAACAGACTGATGAAGATGATGATGACTCATTAGGCATATCAGGGCCTATAAATGTTGATAATATGAGTGCATCCAAAATGATGAAGATTTCATCTGTCATGCAATCTAGAGCACATAAGAAGGGAATCAAAGAGAAAAGAATGGAAGCTGAAACAATTCTGAATGTAGTAGATATTCTATCTAGTCTACTACCGGAAACTTCTATAGCACATTTGACAACCCCTATTAGAAAACTTCATCAATTGGTTGCTGAAGCATCTGACCAAATTAAGTCACTTGAAGAAGTAACACAAACTTATGCTGAGAAAAGTTACAAGAAGAAGTATGGAGAGCAACTTACAAAAGCAATTGATATAGGGAAACTTGCTCTATCTTTGAATAAAGATTTTTTAAGTAAAGCTATTGAAACATGAGGCAAATATCTTGCTTCTACTTCTAATATTTCATTCTTTTATTCAGATATCACTAAAAGGCAAACTGAAATAGGGCAAGAGCTAGAAAAGACATACAATACATATGTACCACTCCAAGACTCTATTTTTTCTTTTAGCAAATTTGTGGATGATTTGCACAATAGGTTGGATACCTATGATCTTGAGAAAGTAAAGAGAGTCTGGTCACTAAAGGAATTGAAGAGTCTACTCACATCCCAAGTGGACATACTACAGAGAGCCTACACAAATGTAGAAGATATCTTAGCGACTCCAAAAACCTGAACACTGGATTCCATGAAAGAGTTCAATACATAGATTATGTCTACACTTGAGTACACTGAGAATGTGCTAGAAACATGGAACAATGCCCTATCACAGTTGAAGAAGAACTTTAATGTTATTTTCATGAGACATACAAATGCATGAACCTTGATTTATTTTTTCAATTTTTTATATATATGTAACACATTCTGATACAAACGTTTATATATATATATATATATATAGATAGATATTTTGCTTTTCAATTTGGCATTGTTGTCAAAGGGGGAGTAGAAATATGTATGTGTGTTTTTGAAAATTTTGTATGATGTATGTAGTAAGGGGGAGTATGTTTATATGTGTATATTTTTTTCTGTCAGCACACTTAGGAGTATTACTGTTAAATTTTCCAAGTCTTTCCATCAATGCCAAATGGGGAGATTGTTGGCTTGATGATGATTGTAATGGATTCATCATATGTTTTCATTGATAAAACACATACACACACATATGTTCATATTGTCTACTGGTGTAACTTCAAAGTTTTTTACTCTACAAATGGTATACTAGAGGTTTATATATAACTGGTACTTTGTGACAACCGGTATATGCATAGGAGATAATTAGTTGTTATACATAACTCGGCATCAATGAGGAGATCCAACAAGATTATCATAGGAGCATCAAGGATAACGGTTTATATGTTTTAACTCTAACTAGTATTGATTGTTCTAATCAGTATTTTCTGATTATGTTATGAGTTATGACAAGTCATGATGAGTTATACTCACCGACAAGATTTGGCATTATTTTTGTGATGAGTTATGATCACTTGACGAGATACACTACACCTAGGTAATTGTGTTATTATTTGTAGAGGCTGACATGAAATCTAAATGTCTATTTATCAACATCATAATTAGTTTTTTTTTTGTATGAGTGAAAGTGATATGCTATGTGTAAAGGAAGAAGTGTTAAGTTGCAGAGTATGTTGGTAAAAAGGAGTTAAGTGCGCAGAACAGGATCTATACAAGCAATTTGTGCTATGACTAGATCACATCACCTTTTGTTTTATAACCACTGCAATAGTCAAATCTCCTAACCGGGTAAGCTCTAACAAGATTCACTGTTCAAATCCTCTTACAATGTGATCCATTAGTTTGGATTCAGGAATCCTCCATCGAGGTTACTTCTTACAGGGTACTACCTTTTACACGGTATATCTTTTAACTAGGCTTTGGGATCTTTAATAGGATTCGTTCCTAGCAAAGCATCTATGTAGACCCTAATCGGCCAGTTATCTATTACTGCAGATAGTTAACTTGTGAGTCCCATCTCACTATGGTTTTTATCTATCTAGGTTTTCCATGTATAAACACTTGTGTTATGGTGGATATTTTACTTATTGTGGATGCTTTTATATCATTTTTTATTACATGCATATTGTTTAACAAACTTCTTAAGTTTATCTATCGGTTAGTGTTTAAAGTAGTAGCATTTTTGGTGTCACTGATTCACCCCCCCTCTCGGTGCTTTACAAGTCCACCATCTCAAACATGATCACCAACAACATCCTGAAACTCTATCAGAAGCTGCACCAACACCACTTATGCAATTCATCAAAGATCTCCATCAAAATCTTTTCCGGTGAAACCCTCACCAGAACCAGAAACCAAGTTTCTATGAAAGTAGGATAGCATCCATTCACTAGACCCAAACCAACTGACCAGATATGAGTATTAGCATCATGAACAAGCCAATTCCATCACTAGACTATACTGGAGCCTACTAGATCATGCCAGATCCAAGTTAACAAGAAACAAATTAACCTACCAGGACCAGAAGGGTGCTGGTAAAGCATCAAAACAACTAGTGTTGACATCAATGAAAAACGTCAATGCAATACAATCAATTAGACCAAATGTTCAACAATAACTAGAGATCAAAAAAATCTATGAATTGATACCATTTCATACCCTCTGGTATGTTGCTATGAGCATTACTTATAAGATTTACTTTCATTACAAAGGAGGTTCTATGTAGGCTATTGTTGTGTATGTTGCTTATCAAATTGCCAAGAAAAGAATAAACTATGATTTATTTAAGTTATTGAGGCTCCAAGTGTTGAGAAATAATGAATTAAGTAAGAATGATGGCTATCCCTTTGAATTTAGATTATTAATTGTATGCCTAGCTTTATAATTTTTAAATTTGTTACCACTGATGGAGAATGTTGCCTGGAATGGAAACTTACCTATTAGAAAGTAAAAGATATTTAGACAACCTAAATGACAAAGACAAGGTGTGCAAAGAATAATTTTATGAAATCTCGAAGAGATTAATTTTGAGATATAGGATCCCAAAAAGATGCATTGTGTAGAACAAAGATACTAATAATTTCTTAGTAGATATTGATAATTGTTTTATGAAATTTGTGTTGCCTTGAAAGGTCCAGTTATCAAGATTTGGATATGAAATCAATAATAAAGAATCTATAATGTAAACAGATGAACTTCTTAGGCTTCAGGTAGATCTCACTGAAGATAAGTTTAGGACTTATAAAAAACTCATTGGTTTAGGTGTTATTGAACAGGTGGCTCTACATGGATCCTCCTCTAACAAGAAAAGAAGTAGAAAATCAATTGAGACCCCGTCGCTAGTCTTTAAGAAGAGAAAGTTAGACAAAAAAGAAAAGGCTGAAATCATTATTATTGATGATGTTAATACCATCAAAATTAGTTTTAAGAAGAAGGTAATAATTGTATTAGAAGGACTACACAAGGAACCCTTTGGATCTTTTGATGAAGATCCTTTTGAAGTTGTCAAAGTATTGGAGGTACTTTAAGAATCTGATGGAATTAAGAAAATTGGTGGTTATCACAACCATTGTGTGACAAGGACAGGATTGAAGAAGCTTTGACTATTTACTTTCTCCAAAATGATATAGCTCTTGGTTCTATTAAGAATTTTCTCTTAGAAGAACTATTTGAACAACTAAGTGAGCAATCAACCTTTAAAGCCTCTGAAAAAGGAAAACTAGATCTTGAAGATAAAGTGTAGAAAGGCATGAGCAGAAAATGTGTTGTTGCATAGTTTAGAAATTGACTAGGTGCATAAAAGACATGAGGAAGTGCATGGGTGTAGTTGCCTGTGTTTACAAATATTGTATCAGGTGGCCTATTGCTGCAACAAATCACAAAGAAAAGATTGACTCCCTTGAGCTTGAGATCAACATTTTAGCTATCTTTCAATATTTCTAAAGACAAGAATGGTGCATTAAGGAATATGATTAACTCTTTATAGTTGGAATTATCCTTGGTGTAGAGACAAAGAGATGATTTTTGTAGGAGTTAATAGATTGTTAAAGAGATTGTTGAAACTAGAATGGATCATTTTAATTATCTATTGGAAGATGCAGAGAAGGTGGAGTTTAACTTACTTGTCCTAGATGATTCGTTCAATGCTATTGACCTTCTTTTGTAGTGCAATTATCAATGCATGGTATTGACATCTACTATCATCTCTTGGAACTATTTTCTCCCATAACTCAAAGTAAAATACAAGGAGATTTTTCCAAAAGGGTAATTGAGACTTTCTTTTTTTGTGCATTGTTGTTAAGGAGAAGATGTGTGTAGATATCTTTTTGGTACCCTTTTTCCCTGATGGCAAAGGGGGACAAAATGAGAAGATGAGATGTCTGGAAAATGGGGAGAGAATGTAGAAAAGTGAAGAGAGAGTATGTAGACATGTGAAAGTCTGAGAATTTTGATGTGTAAGAAAACATGAAGAAAAATGGTAGAATGTCTTGCATGCCGGTTTATTTTTTAATACATTTTATCATAAATTACAAAGGAGGAGAATAATTGATTTCATATTGATGAAGGAGAATGTTGTGTTGCCTACTAGTTGTCATTGTTGTCAACATACTTCTATTTTTTTATTGTTGCTCTTGTATTTTGGTGATTTTGTCCATCATGTTTTGCTCTATGTTGCTCCATAATTACAGATATGGATTTCTGGTTTGGGTAGTACACTCATTTAAATTATAAGTACCTATATTCTAGATTGTATATGTTTTGAATCTCTGAAAGGTGATATACATGGTTTGGCAATCTAGTTTGTCAATTGCTTTATTCCTCTTGAATACAATAGTGTGTTTTGACATCCGCATCTCTTTAATTTATTATTCATAATTTTGTGGTTTTTGGGACATGGTTAAACATTGTGGATAATGTGTGTATCCTAATTGACATTAACTTTTGTTATATCCTTGGCCGACCTATGTAAATGAAACATATGGAGTATATTTATTTGTAATGCATGTATAAAATTTAGCCAGATAAGAATAGGATATAAAAAATAAAGTATCACAAAATAAAATAGGATAGTATAAAATTGCAAAATTAATTCATTATTCCTAGTTATGAGCTAAAATTGTTGAATAAATTGTAAAACCTAAGGGAAAAAAAAGATTCAATAAAAGAGTATAGTAAATAATTATATGTGATAATCATTACATTTGAGCATGGTGAACTGACCAAGAATAAAGTTGTGTAGTACATAAATAAACTAGGGAAACAATTTCATGAATAGTTGAGTTTTGTAATGATGGAAAAAAGTGAGTGAGTATATTGGTTTTCTCTAAAACTTGAGGAAAAGTTTATCGTTATTTGAAATGATGAAGATATACTCCACCCAACACTTACACATATGATGAAAAAATATATTAACACAAGAAATACAAGGAAAAAAACTCACTTTTGTTTTTTCCAAAAAAAAATGATATTAAAATTACATTGCTACAACCACATGGACATAAGTCACTAGAAAGAGAAAAACAATTAAAGAAAAATATAAATTTAGAGCCACAATCATCAGTGATGAATCTATAAATTATAACCTCCATTTACCTCTTTATTTGGCAATAATAATTAGCTCGGAAGGTTTTGGAAAGTGTAACTCCCTTTTTTTGCACCTAGAGATCTAGTCATTAATTTTTGCATCAATATTTTTTGCATCAATATTTTTAATTTGAAACTTGAATTTGGGTAGCATAATTTTTAGGAGCTATAACTTTTGACTTAGGTATTCAATTTACTATTATAACATATTATTCAAAATCTTTTGAAGAGATATACAATACAGAATTGATTTGAAGATCATTTCTTCGATAGTTTGAGCTTTTATGAGGCTTCTAAGGTCTTCAAATTTGAGTCGAAAACTTATGGCAAAATTTTCTCAAGATGAAAACTTTAATTTCTATGAAATGAAATAAAATATTGACTTCAGTCTTTCCCCAATCATTTTGTCATTTAATTCTACTCCTTTTGGTAATTTTTAATATCCTTATATGCATGTATTGGTTGACTTATTAAAAATAGCATGTGATTTTTTTTTAATTTAGAGTGATGGTTGTCCTACACCTTTTAGGTATCATCATGGGGTCTAAAATGATTAAATAAGCATACAAAATGAAAGGAAATTTTTTTTTGGTGATATAATATTTCCACAATAACAATACATGTTTCTCCATTAGAGAACTATGATAATTTGATAACTAGCCTTATCACATATTTGAACCTAGAGGAGAACCAAGATTGTCAACCTCTGTCATAGAAAACCATGACTAATATTGAACATGCCTTCCTTTCCACTAGACCATTTGTTCTTAATACTGTGTATTTCTTGTACTCATGCCATTATGGCTATCCAAGATTTCTTCTATCTCTTCATTCTCAAGAGTAGATGCCATAATAATTTATTATAATTTTACTAATCCCTCATCATTTCCTATTTAAGGATACTCTATCAAATTACAAATGTTTAAAATAGGTGATACGGTAATTCCACTTGGTCACTCTACCTCTTTTTCATTTCCTATTTATTAATTTTTGATATTACTAGATGGTCTAAACTTATTCATTTTTTAAGTATTATGTGTTCACGTAAGGAGATTTTATTTCCTCAAGGGAAACATAACTTCATCACCAACATTGAATTCAGAGTTAGCTTCCTCTAAATAAAACCAATTTTATATTAATATTCAAAACACTTTTATAGTCCAAGGTGATAGTTATAAATCAATCTCTCCAAGACTTTGCATAGTCTAAAATTTCATGATACAAACTCTTTAGTTAATAAAACCCCAAAAAATATATCTTAGTCCCTATCAACAAGTTTTTCCTTTTACTTAAGGCATCTAAAATACTATTTGACCTCTCACACCTATGCTTCAAAATAAAAGCATAACTCTATAAACAAAACAATTCATTTTAAATGCCTCTGATTTAACTTTCCTTGAATATTAACATATCACAAATCCTAATGATAAATATATATTTAGAAAAAATCTTTTGGCAACAAATAAGGTATTCATTTCTTCAAGTGTTGAAGTATAGCATAAAAACTAAACCATACAAACAATACTTTTTCTTGTCATTATTAAGCTTCTTACTAAAATAGGCAAAATGCTTACCTTCTTCAATCAAATAGTTCCTATGACACTACCACTACCATCACAATCTACTTGACATGACTTATTGAAATTTCTAAGTACCAAAAAATAGTTCATCAATGACTTTATTCTTTAATGTGTTGGTTCTCAAATGAACAAATTGGAAATTTCTATGAGTATGCCTTGCTCAATGATCAAATCTTTCAATCGATTTTGAAAACTAATGGAGTGAAAATTTCAAGGTTGCTAACTCGCTCACTTTAGGCTCTGTATAACCTAGGCAGGTAAACCTACTCACCAACTAATCTTCTTACTTGGTGCTTTTTATAGCAGATTTCACACTGTATCTTCTACTTCTAGTCTTATCTCAAAGTGGCATATATATCTGGGATAAATTATCTTACTATTCTAATTACTTTAACTTCTTCTACTTTTTGATTCTCTTTTCTAACTAATTAATTTTTTTTAATCCAACTCCTAATGTACTTCCTTCTAATTGTTTCTATTTTGAATCCTACTTATATCTCCTACCAACATAAGAATGAAATTAAAATATGTGGATACGTGATCCGAAATGAAAATTTGTATGTAATGAGATCAATGCCTTATCTCCTTTGGTCAATAGAGTCATTCACTTGCAAACCCTATGTATAACTCTGAAAGACAATTTTAAAATCCTCCCTTGGATGGATCTGTCAGTTATCTAACCCTCAATGTTACAATTAGACGTCTTCAATTATGGTTAGTCTGATTGAATTTAACTCTCACAAAAAGACCAATGAAAATAGAATGCAAATATCTGCCTTTTGTCTCGGATGCACTCTATATTTTTCTAACTTGCAATTACAACATGAAATATTCACTCAATATTCTAAGATAGAAACCACTTGCTTCAAATGGTTATAACAGAGAGTTGATTTGAAGAGAGATTCACTACAAGACAATAGAGAAAAAGGAATACTAACTATATTTTTTATTTCTATATGATAATATTTTATAATTATATTTTTTATATATTACATTACAATTGATTCTAATTATTTTTTTAAGTCTTCTAATGTTTTACATATAAATATTATACATTGGGGTTACATCTCTTCACTTCATCCGTCATGTCTTCTAGTTTGGCACCTTTCTATTTTGTCACTACTGGAAACTGTCTATAATTCACGTCATTTCAACATAGGTTATACTGATGAGTTGTTACTAGTGTGATTTTGTTCTTTGGGTTACTTATATTGAACACATCTTGAATGGTGCTTATCGGGATTATTTCAACTATCGACATACCCAAAAACCGTCTTCCCGACTTCACAAGTTATCCCAATGAAGATCTTCACCTCTGATTCTGCCCATCTCTATAAGTTATTCACATAAAAGAATTCATTAGAGATTATTATGTTGGAGTAGTCATTTTGATGTTACTTCATATAATCATTTGCAAAATAAGTTGTTCTATCGAGTCATAGATGATCCATTACTCCGATCTAGCTAGTTATACCGATAAGGTATCACCTTTGTTTTCTTTTTTTGCCATAGGTTTTAGTGATGTCGATTCCTCAGTTATAAATAAATAATAGGGATAGTTCCTCTGATGTCATTCTATTTATTCACCATTTGGATAGATTTAGTAATCGGAACCCTATTGATGTATTATTATGACTTCATAAGTTATTCTGATATGCTTGCATAGTGCTCTTTTTGTATTTTACTTCACTGGGATGGCATATCCCAAAATGTGTGTGTTAGGATAGATTATTCTATCGGTATTACAAATTATTGTTTGTCTGCCTTTGATAACTATTTTGATAGACATCCACATGCTTGGGTTTGTATAGCTATACCGAAATAGAAATATTGGGATAGTTAGTTCTATCAGAATCACATAGAATTGTTATCCCACCTTTAGTAGTTGTTCTAATAGGTGCCTCAAACATCTTGATAACTATACTAATATAATGCTTATTGGAATAGCTTATTCTATTGGAATCACATAAAATTGTTATTCCACTTTTGTTAGCCATTTTGGTAGGCACCTAAGACTTCATGTTCGACATTGCTATCCTGATGTTCTTATTCAACTCTGACTCTTGTGATTGAGCTAGCTATCCTGATATCAGTATAACCAACTAATATGTTATATATATTCTTTTCATGGTGGGGATGGGGTATGTACAGATGGAATAGTGAAATGAATCCTAATCCACTATGCATGGATAAGATCTCCTTTTCTTAAGAAAATAAGTACTTCAATAATTTTCCATGCAATAGCAATTATTGTTGCTCTCTTGATGTGTTCTATAAGAAATATGAATCTTCACCTCACTTTCCTGTGACAATGTATGGTCCAACCCATAGTGCTGCAAATTTTCCATTTTTTCCTTTGTCATGTTGTCTAGCATTCCACATAAGAACCCATTCTCCTTCATGGAACTTCCTATCATTCAATTTTCTATCATGAAGAAGCTTCACTTGTGCTTGGACTTTAAGATTTAGTCTTTGTGCTTCCTACCTCATTTCATCTAATTCTACCAATTGTATGAATGTTTCCTCCATTGGATCTAGGAGGTCCTCCTCACTCACAAAATTGTAGACTAGCAACAAATTTTCCAATGGAAGCACAATGGGGATTTTCCTGTGGATTTTTGAGTGGTAATTCTATCTGCCCAAAGAGATAAGTTCAATTTAGAATCTCAAGCCCTTTTGTTGTTATCAAGCATCCTCCTTATGATTTTTAAAATATTCTTATTGCTTGATTCAGCTTCACCATTTCCTTGAGGATGATATGGTGAAGCATGAGACACTATAATGCCATATTCCTCACAAAAATTATTGAATTCAACAGATCTAAAACACATGCCATTATCTGTTCTAAATATAAAAGGGACACCAAACCTAGTCAATATATTTTTCATAAAAAATTTGATTACCACTTTGTTGGTTTGCTGTTTGGTAGGAATAGCTTCTACCCATTTAGTGAAGTAATTAGTGGCAATGATGATCCATCTATGACCTCCACTTGACTTGTCAGTAATCTCTCCTATGAAATCAATCCCTCGTTGCTGAAAAGGCTCTTCAACATGCATTGGTCTTAATGGCAAGGCTCCTTGATATCTCAATTTCCCTAAATTTTTTGACATGCTTCACATTTCCTCACATAGATAAATTCATCCTTAAAAACACTAGGAAAATAATATCTAGCCTTTAGAATATTGTAAGGAGTAGTTTTAGCTAAAAAAATGTCCCCCAAACAATCTATCTTGCATACCTTTCAACACCACTTGTGATTGATATTGGTCTAGGAAAAACAACAACACACCATCTATGTTTCTCCAATACAAATCTCCTCTTATTAAGACATACTTAGCTACTTGTAACTTGAGCGATCTTTTCTAATTTTCATCTAAACCTTCAGGACATTACTTGTGTTTCAAATAATAGACTATATTTGAGTACCAAGAAAGTTGTTCTATACTCATAACAACATCTTCTAGGCTGACATTATTAACTTGGACAACTTCCAAATTAAATTCAGCCATTAACTTGGCTAACCCTTGTCCTCTTACTAGTTTTTTTATTTTGATGTCTATATTGAATTCTTGTACCCTATTTATCCATCTACATCTCCTGCCTATCACCTCCAATTGTCTAAATTTGTCCTTGACTATTGCATTAGGAACATATGCCATCACTTCCGTGCCTACTAGATATGATCTTAAAGTTTTCACTGCTTTAACCAATGCATATGCATGTTTTTCATTGATGTCATACTTCAATTCAGCTTCCTACAAGGCTTTTCTAAAGAAGGTAATAGGCTTCTCATGACCCTCATCATTCTCCTGCAACATAACAACAACAATGGTGTGATAAGAGGCAAAATAAAATATTTGGAATGGCTTAGAGAAATCAGGAAACTTTAGTACAAGAGCTTCCTTAATTGCCTTTTTAATATCCACAAATACATCCTTAGTTTGATTGTTCCAGTCCAATTTTGCACCCTTCTTGAACATCTTAGATATAGGTTTCACAATCTCTGCAAAATTAGATGTAAATCTCCTCACAAAGTTTATCTATCCAAAAAATGACTATATGGATTTGACTATTCTAGGAATGGGAATTTTATCAATGGCAACAACTCTCTGTAGGTCAATTTTCACTCCTTCCTTTGAAACTATATGTCACAGTAGTTTCCCTTCTATGACACCAAAATGACATTTCTCAAGTTTCAAGGAAATACCATATTCCAGAGCTTTTATGAATATCTTTTCAAGGTGGCAACAATAATCTTCATCTTGATATACTATCATGATCACATTGATCAATTATACAAATGATACATTCATAGTTCTTTCGAAGGTGGCTCATGCATTTGTCAAACCAAAATGCATTCTAGTGTACACTTATGTCCCCATAGGGTGGTAAATGTAGTTTTAAACTATTCTGAATCTTTGACGTTTACCTGGTTATAACCAGAAAAGCCATCCATCATTGACAATATCTCACATCCTATTACCTTCTATAGTAGTGCATCCATGTTCGGCAATGGATAATTATGCTTTAAGGAGGACATGTTTAGATTTCTGAAATCAACACATAATCTTATATCACCATTATTTTTCCATACTGGCACAATATTCAAAAACCATGTTGGATATCTAATTGGCTTGATTATCCATGCTTCTTTCATTTTTAATATTTCTTCATACATTTTAGGAAATATGGTGCGATTAATAGGTCCATGCTTCCATCTAAATGGTTTTGCATTAGGTTTCAGTGGGATCTCATGCTGAAATAAGTCCTCCCTATAAGATTTTAAATAATCAAATGACCAAAAAAATACATGTCTATATTTCCTCAGCAATGTTATTAATTCCTTCCTTATCATTGATGTGATCCTTTTTCGAATTAGCATATTTTTTGGGCAATTCTATGTTCCGAGATTTATCTCCTCAACATCCTCATTTTCAACTGGTGCTACCTTTGTTTCCATCCTCTCATCTTTGTCAAAGATCCTTTCCAAATCTGCAACAAGACCTTTAGGGATCTTGTTTATTTTTAGTTGTACTACTTCTTTCCCAAATACAATTTCTTTCCCATCAATCTCCTCCATTTAAGCATTGAAATCAATCTATTGGGACTCATGTATTTATCTACACAATGTAGGAAGTTCAATAGATCTTCATAATTTTCAAAAGCTTGCCAACTTTGTATGTTATCTGGGACATGACGTCTAGTTTGAACTTCCACCTTCGATATACCACAACATGTTAGATAATCTTGTTTGATGGCTAGACTAGCTAGAAAGTCTGCAAAAATGTTTTGGGATCTATCTGTTGGAATCCAAGAACACTGCGAGGGGTAGGGGTGAATCAGTGTTCTACCGAAATGTTCAATTTTAACCTTATTATAATATGCATTCACCAACCGGTAAATCGATACATATATAATTGAAAGAAGTAAAGAAATCAATAAGCCAAACACACAAATAAATACCATAACATAGAGAATTATACGTGTAAAACCTCAAAGAGGAAAAACGACAGTGTGGTTTTTGACCCACAATATCAATCCACTGGCCATATGAAAATATATTATATAATATGGGGGTCTACACATGCAAGAAGGCTTACAACCTAGAGCACACTGCTCATCACAAAAAATTCTCACTAACTATAGTCACTTTGAATAAGAAAATATAAAACTAAACTCATTTAATGCATCTATTATGTCTAACTGAGTTCCGTTTGAAGCTCTAATTGATCCAGTTCTGAAACCCTAAACCCTTATCGGACTAACCTCTTACATAATCTTCACAATACTCATAATATCAACATTCCTCACATTATAATTATCTAATCAACTAACCTATATATGTTGGCAATTGACAGTCAATTGGTTGGTTTCAATATAGTGTCATTGATGGCAACATGGTATCTTGTTTAGGCTTCATGTTTGGTTTGGTTGTGTACTAGCATACACTTCACAAACACTACACTGACACTGGCACCAACGAGATGGAAGGATTTCTTTGGTTACCGACAATGTAGACTAACGTGGTTAAGAATATGGTTATTGATATTGGAGACCGACATCTCTTTGATTTGGCATCGACAATTGTTTTTGATATTCATGTATTTATATTATCTAGCCGACATGCAATTTGATATTGTAATAATCCTTGTAAGTTGATATGAGGCATGATAAGTTGTATAGGGTATATAGGTTAGTTGGATTAGATCATTTTGATGTAGATAGGAGATTATGGATATGTGGATGTGATATGATGCAAAATATATCAGAGAGATCATGTATGTGAGGATATTTATGTAAGGGTTATTCTGGTAAAGGGTTTAGGGTTTTAGACTAGAATAGACAGAGCTTAACCGGAACTATATTCTAGCATAGAAGGTGCTATCTTTTGTAGTTCAACACTTCTCCATATTGTAGTCTGGATTTATATGTAGTCAGTGAGGCTCCTTTTGTGATTAAGCAATGTGCTCTAGGCTGTAAGCCTTCCAACAAGTGCAAACCCCTTATATTTATTAGTATCTCTATATATGGCCAATGAATTGATATTGTGAGTCACTAATCCCACCGTGGTTTTTCCTCTTTTATGTTTTTCACGTATAATTATGTGTGTTATGATTCTTATTTATATTATTGGCTTATTGGTTGTTTTGCTTCTTTCAATTTTGTAAGTATCATTATACCGGTTGGTGTATACATGTTTTAATAATGCTAAAATTGATCAATCTAGTATAACACTGATTCACCCCCCCCCCCCCCCCCGCTCTTAGTGTTATCAGATTCCAACTGTAGACACATTAATTTGTCCACTAAATTAAATAAATATTTAATATTTATTTGATACTATTGGTCTCGATTTCTGACTACTTTGTTTTCTCTTCACAAATTATGCCTTTGTATACAAAAGAAGAGAACAATAAGAATAGGAAACAAGACAACATTAATGAGGTTTACAAGGAGAAAAACTCCTATAGTTCAAGCTTTACAAAGCTTAGGCAGGTGAACCAAATTGTGACTACTTTCTCACAACCTATTATATGGTTTACAGAAAACCAACACGAGTTTCTGTAAACTTCTTCAATTTAATGCAACCAAACATGAATGAAAAAATTGTTTTGATTGTATGGGACCAAAAAGATGTCATAAATACTAGCAATTTAGACTAGTACCTTATCTGGGCATTATAGTTATCAAAAACCAAACTGAAATCTGACAACAAAATTCATATACATATCACTATTTTGGATCTATTAAATCTGTATATGCCTGACATATACAAGCTTCTAATCTGTACTAGATCTAGTCATCAAATTCATGTGAATATACTGATATTAATGAAGATGAATTAAGTATATTTAATTTTCCTCCTTGAGAAAAAGACTTAAAACATTCCCATTAATTACCTTGCAAACCATCTAATTAAACAATCCTTGATTATTTAATTAAAAATGAAAACCAGTATGCAAACACAAAGAAAACATAGATCTGAGCTTGAAGTATTTTGACTGTATATTATTCCCTCATCAAATATTATAGAGATACAAGAATGATTAAAATGCCAAAACTAATTTCTGCATATATTTCACTAGAGCTTCGCTACAAAATTTTGTGATACTTTCTAGGTAGTCCTAGTATCCTTTTATAGAACTTTGGATGCAACAAGCTTTGGACTTCCCTAGAAGAATATTCCTAGCTTGACAATCATTCCCTCCAAAATATTACAAAGATTACAATACTGTAATTGAGGGAGAAGCATATCTATTTTTGGAACGCATGCTTCTATAACTGATTGGTCATCTAGCTGGAAAACAGCCAAAAGGGTAGGTTCCTGACATGTGGCATCTTTGTCTTAAGATATTTTGATTAGCCATTTGTTAATTATGGTGGAGATACTAGTTTTCTATTTAAAACAAACATGTAGCATCTTTTAGATAACTAGCCTCCCTATATTCATGGATCAGGCACCAGGTGTGCTCAACCCTTCAAGGTTCCAATTACCCAAAATCAGTTACAAAAAAGCAACTACTTCAAGATGTCGGTGAACTGTAACACGCTGGAGCATCAATGGGACCTTCTTGTTCTCCTATCTCTTTCAAAATGTACTTTCTTTCCCATACTTTGAAACATCTCATCATTGGGCCAAGGAAAGTTGATAATTTTAAGATTTTGTTTATTCAAACTTTTCTGTTTCATCCTTAATTGTTTAACCTCCTTTTCTAAAAAGCCAAAATATGATTTGGCCTTTTCAATTTCCTCAATAATTTGAATAAATAAAAAGGTATTATCCATGTTTATAATATTATTTATCCTTTGAGACAACCTGTGATCGAGCTCCTTAATCTGCACTCCCTTGTCTTTGAATTTGTTTGTATTTAAGAAACCTCCAGGAAACAATTTGAAATTTTCCTTCGCATATTCCTTTCTGAATGAATTTTCCCTTCTTTCAATGTCTATTCTTTTAGGTGCAAACCAGGACAAGTATTTAACTAATTCATAAGTAGACTTAATTGTATTATCAACATCTACTTCTTCCTAAGATAATGAATATATTGAATCTAAGTCCACTTCTCTTGCAATCCACTTGTCTAAGACTGGCTCCAAAGTAGCCTTTTCCTTCTTCAAAGAATCCAAGAGATTCATTATTATTTTCATGTTCAAATATACAATTTCTCCCTCAACACTATTGGTGAATTTCAAAATAGTGTCTCTGACTTTTTCTTCATACTTATTTGCCAATATTGATTGAGCCTACTTTAACTTTTCAATTTCATCTTGAACATTCTTTGTTGACTAAAAGCTAGAAGTCATGGGGGAAGGAGGAAATTCAATGATAGGATTGGAAGAAGGGGTCCTGGTAGGAAAAGAGGCAATGATCAATTGAGAGGACCCACCATTTTGTTGTTGTCCTTCCAATATACCTTTTAATTCTACAATTGTTTTGTCCTTACAAGCAATTTCAATATTTGCATCATTGTAAGCTTTGAGAATTACTTCTAATTTTACCTTAAGATCCACCTTTTCCTTTGCCTCCTTCTCGGCCGATACCATTCCAAACTTAGCAGAATCCAAAGTCATGCTAGCATCTTCTTTTGCATGTGTATCTTTGACCCTCTTTACTATCATCTGCCTGAGTAATCAAACTTTTAGGATTCACCCCTTCTTCCATTCTCTTCTCATTTTAATGACCACATTAGAAGAGCTGCATGGTCATTACTATAGGTTATCCCCTCCAAAGGCTTAGTTTCTTTTCTTACTACATCAAAAACCACAACATTTGCTATATCCCACTTTGGGAGAATTAGAACTCCAACACTTTCAATTAATTTTCTCCCCTCCTTTGGAGTAATCATATCAAATTCTTTTAGCAGTTCTTGTTTAATTTATACTTCAATAGTAGACGGATCTTTATTTGGTTGTTTAACTTGTATTTTTTCACATCTCTCCATAAACTGATCCATATGCTTTCTCCAAACAAATTGAAAAAAGGCTCCTAACTTCAAAAAATTGTCATAAGATAAAAACTCATCACAGGCCTATTTTATAACAAGATCTAATTCTCTTCCAGCAAATTCCTCGATAGTTAAATCCATTTTAGTACCCGTTGGCTCCTATGGCACTCCCTCCTGCAATTATCCATAGGTAAAAGAAATTTGTCCCAATCTTCCTAATTGCATTAGTTGCTGAGCTATGAGCTGCTCATCACCTATAGGTAATTGGGATTGGGAAGGTGAATACATAGCTTCACTTGGTTGTGCCTCTTCCTCCAATCTCTGTCTCTTTGGGGAAGTATGGAAATCAGGAGCATCCTCTATTGGCCTTTTTCCCTTTGATGTAGAAGGCTTATCCCTCGTGGGCATTGTTAGGGGTCCCACAAATACTGATAGGGGGGGTGAATCAGTATCTAACCGGTAATTAAAATTTCTTAACTTAAAACATGTAGAACATAATATAATAGTGTACCAGTAATTAAGAAATAATGCAATAAACAGAATCAAGAACATCCACATGAAAAACACACCATAACACAAGATGTTAACGAGGAAATCTGGTGTGGGAAAAACCTCAATGGGATTTGTGACCCTCAATATTCACTCACTTGCCAATAAGAGAATATTACTTACAATAGGGGCCTGTACATGCAGGAAGGCCAATTGCCTAGAGCTCACTGCTCAATGGGAAGTCTCACTGACTTGCAATAAGGATTATACAAATACAATATCTTGTACTGCTTTACAATAGCATCTTCTATGCCGAATTCAATACTAGTTCCTGCTCTGTTCTTTACATATATCTCTTGACCTATATTTCACACATTAGGTCTGCCTAATATTTTCCTTAATACTTCTCTATCACATCTATCAAATGTCTACAATGATCTCTTTTATATATAAGAGTCATTTTACAATTTGCCAAGTCGGCTTACACATTTCTACAATAATAAACAAAATATAATATAACAAAATCTTGTCGGCCTCTATGCTGGTATACTTCCTTTCTTCTGTGTCGGTGCCAGTGTCCTGAGTGTCGGTGTGGAGTGTGATCAGCTGATGTTGGTATAATGTCTTTGCCGGTGCCATAGGATTGCAAGGTTGCCATCAATTAAAAAACCTTTAATCACATACAATGTCTCATTGGAGTGTGCATATACCAATAATCTCCCCCTTTGACATTGATGGCAACACTCATGAGAAATTTCAAAAAAGTATCCAAAAATGTGTAGTCCAAAAAATGTTACCAAAAAAAATGTGTGTGCTCCCCCTGAGCATATGATTCATGTGATTTGAATTTTCTCATCCCACTACTCCCCCTTTGGCATCAATGACAAAGGTTGTTAAGATGTCAATAGAGTTTGTGGTTTCAACCTTGTAGCTAGGTAGTTATAATTTGAAAAAGATCTCCCAAAATCAACTTTATACTATCCATAAACTTCTAGCTATCCTTTATTGTTGTTTATGTTCTCTTCACTGTACCGGTGAGGTGCTGCAAATGCTCTGCCGGTGTTTTGCTTCCTTGTATTAATGCCTTAGAAATTTCCTTCTGCAGAGATGCTAGATAGTCCAATCATGGACTTAGTTTAGATCTCAAATGTTTTGCATTATTTATTATTCTTTCTTTCTATCTTTCCAATTTGAGTAGTTCTTCCTCAAAATTTGTTATCTTCTCCTCAAAAACTGATAGTGTATCAAGTGAGTTGACAAAGCTGTCTGCAAGTTTATTTATCTCATCCTATACCTTGCTCATTTTCTTGTCAATATCTACAGTCAAATTTTTTTTTTTACACGTATCTTTATACATATTTTTGTATTCTTTCAACAAATTACATAGTTCCAGTATAAGTGTGTCAAAATCTCTATTACACTTCTTTATTTTCTCATCAAAGAATTTCTGTTTTTCAATTTCTACCTTATCCTTCACTGAATCTTCCTTTATTTTCTCAATGTTTTCTAAGATGTATTTACACGGTGTATCCAATTGTCCTAAAGAATATTTGTTATCTATATTACAATTAGGTGCAATTACCTTCAAAATTGGTATGGTATCATCAATTGCTTTGTAAGCTTGTGAGCTGCAGTCAGTTATTTTCTTGATAGAATCAAGTAGTACCTTAGTCACATTTGTTGATTTGTATCCTAATGATGATCCAATAATCTAAGTACCGGTGGAAGTAACCAAGCTTGTATTGACCTCTGGTAGGTCTATTTGTGTCTGCATTTCTTTAAGCACTGGTTTTCCTACTCCACTAGTTGTCGGTGGCACTGTTTCCTTATGTACCTGTTCTGGTTGTTGTTCAGGAGCCTTCTGCTCTGTTTATTTCTCTGTAGGTTTCATTTCCTCAGTCTGTGTCTTAGTCTCTATCTTTTTCTCTTTATCATCTATTGGTTTATCAGTTTCCTTAGTCACTGGAGACTCACTAGCCATATCTAACTCTTCTGTTGTATCTTTGTCTACTACTATGTTGATCTTCTGACTATCAACATTCATAGTATATAGGACTTCAGGATTAGGATTATTATCCTCTACATCCATACTCTTGGCTACCAGTTGATCTTCATTAGTTGTTGATTTTACCGGTGGAGTACTTAAAGAAGGTGGGGGTAAGTTGTCTCTAACCTTGATACTTGGTGGTCCACCAACTTTACCTTTCCCCTTGTCTCTATCTTTCTGATATACCTTTATGGGTTTAGGGTTCTTGTACTCTTCTTGTTTTTCTTTCTCAACCAGGAATATATCCCATCCATCTTCTATTTCCTCTGTCACTTCATTAACTCTTCCTGCCATTAGAGAAATATGTCGATGTGCAGTAGAGAATATTGACCGGTTGGCCTTTGCAATCAGATCATCAATTTCTTGTGGAGATTTTATCGGATATATAGCAAGTAGCTTCTCAATTTTTATTTTCTTATCCAATTCTATCACTACTTGTCTTCTTGCCTCTAGTCTTTTGAATAATTCATCTAGTATTTCATTGACTACTTCCATCAAAAATTTCTTGTACATATCCATGTGTAATATAACACTATTTTCAACTTGTTCTTTCTCATTAGCTGTTAGAGTGTCATATATTTTCTCTATGTTCTTCAGTTTACCTTCCTCTATGATTTCATTCAGTAGTTTATCAAGAGGGGCCAAGTCTTTGTTTGTCCTTTTCTTCTTCTTGGGTGTCAGTTTCTTCTTTGGTGTGGCCTTTCTAACCAGAGATCTCACAGCTTGTTGCTTTTGCCTTGCCCTCCTAGGTGAAGGTGTGGTTGCGAGTGAGGGATCTCTTTTTCTTACAACTCTTTTAAAAGTTGTAGGCATGTCACTTCCTGAAGAAGTACCTACCAGTGATAGGTGAGTTTCAGGTTGTGGAGCTACTAACTCATCCTCTGTTATGCCAGTTTTCTTCAATACATCTTCCTTAATGGCTTTTGCTTGTCTGCACCCTTTCCTTACAACTGCCTCAACCTTTTTCACCCTTTTATTTGATTGAATTTGTCTTTCAATATTCTCTGCACTACCAAATACTTCTTCCTTCAGTTCTTTGGGGGCTTCCAGAAGTGCTTTAGCATATGTTTCAACTATGTGAACATCTGTTTCATATCCCATCTCGGTTACCCAAACTGTCCTTGGGATGGCCGCTTCCATCTAGATTTCATCTTTCTTGATGACAAAGCATATATCATCTTTGTATTTGTCTACAATCTTCTGTGATAACCTTACTCTTTTCTTCATTTTGGTCTTTAATGCTTGGAAAAAGTCATGAATATTATTTTCCTTATTCTCACCCATTTTATTGAATAGTTCAGTCAATTGTTTGCCTACATGTATGTCATATCCAAGTTCTTTGTAACCTATACCAGGAACCTATTCTGTTATATGTAGTATTAGGCATACTAACAGATTTCCAAATTTGAAAGTTCCTTTCTTGTCCTTCTTGATCTTTCCAAGATTGTCAATTAATTCATCCTTTAACCACTCACATATGTCAATTTTGGCATTGTCTATGACCATGCCATGAGCATTCTTAATGCATAAACTTGAAACTAAATTAAGTCTATTAGCATGAGTAGCTTTATACCCTAATATCATACTAATGAATCTTACATTGATATCTTTTACATCATTAACCCTTAGAGACCTCTTGTCAAATGTTGCACCAATTAGGTTTATAACTAGGTCATTGGAAACTTTCTTGGTTTTATCTAGTCTTTTACCAGTGGTCGGTAACCTTGTGACAGTTTTCACAGCTTCCTTGGTGATTTTGTGAATTGCATCTAACCAGAAAAATTCTCCATGTACCCTGCTCAAAACTATCCTAATCACATCCTTTGGAAATTCAGGAATGCTAAGGATTTCTGTAAATCCTAGGGTCTCAATGATCTTGTGTTCATCCTTTATATTGTCTATATTATCACATATCACGGTTTTATACATGTTTTTAATTTCCTCATCTCCTAATTCTTCAATGTTACAGTGGATGTACATTCTGGGGTCTTCAACATATACAACTCCCTTAGGAATTTGAGAAAAAGCACCTAGGGTATCATCCTTATTTTGCTATCTTGGGAACTAACTAAAATATGGGCCTAGGTCTTTTTATTACTTCAACAACAGTAGGGTTTGCTATGTATTCAATTGCAGAGGTGGATGCCATGATTAAATACCTTTTACTACCTTGGATGGATGATTGCTTGGAGTGTTCTTTCTTTTTGCTT
Organism: Cryptomeria japonica; assembly: GCF_030272615.1. Lineage (NCBI taxonomy): Eukaryota > Viridiplantae > Streptophyta > Pinopsida > Cupressales > Cupressaceae > Cryptomeria > Cryptomeria japonica. Next base: position 67,583,412 of record NC_081413.1, on the reverse strand, counting down.
GAAATACCTTAGCTCGGAGGCTTCGCGCTCTTTGAAAATTTGAAATCATGGTGAAATGAAATGAAGCCAAAACCTTAACTTTATAATGTCTCTTTTCCATCTACCACATTAATTCCATGCTAGTTAAGTATTCACTTAACATTGTCTGCTGGTAATAAGTAATTTCCAACTTCTTATCTCTAACCGAGGGAATAATAGCACACGTATCAATAGATTGCCAAACCCTCAAGGAAATTTTATTCAATTAGATGAAGAACTTCCTGTCAGTGGAGTACTACTCTATCCTTCCGGTGAAGCATCACTCTATCCTACCGGTAAAGTATTGATTGGTTCTACCGGTGGAGGAGTATTCCTAATATTTAGATCACCTTTTCTAATCCATTGTTTTTAGAATTCTTGCTTAACCTCTTCAACTTTTTCTTTACCTTTCAAGCTAGAACTTTTGTTGTCTACCAGTGCTCCTTTACTTCTACAGAATTTAGAAATATACCCAATCTTGTTACATGCATAACAAGTTACATTATTTTTCTAAATAGCTTCCCATAACCTATGCCGATTTGTGTTCTACATTGATTAGATAAATGTCCAGATGTTCCACAAACATAACATCTCACATTCATTCTGCAGTTTTCAGAGTTGTGACCAACTTTGTTGCATTTATAACATTGATTGATGGGTGTGTTGATATTCTGATAATTTCTAGATCTACATTCATTTTTTCTATGACCATACTTATTACAGTTAAAGCATTTACCATTGAATTTATAAGCATTAGGTTGTCTTACCGATTTACTGTGATCGTGAGTATTTGTAGTACCGGAGCTTTCACCAACTTCAAAGCCATTCCAGAAGTGTCACCTTTAGGTTTTTGATTCTTTAGCAAGGTGCCAAGTTCCTCTGAGCTTTTCTTGAATTTTTCTTTGTGTTGATTTGCAGTTTCTAGTTCTGTTTCTAGGACTTCTTTTCGTTTCATCAGTTCATTTGAGTCATTCTGAGTATGCATCAAATCTGTCTTCAACATGTCATTTTCATAGCTAAGTCTTGTGCTCTCATTTGATGCATCACTTAGTCTTCTGGTCAATTCTTCTTCATTCTTCTTCCTATTCTCAATCTCTTTGCAAAATATCATAGTCATATCCTGCATCTCATTCTTTGTTGTCATGATCTCTTGTTTTAACTTGCTTATCATATCATTAAGTGATTCCTTTTCATCGTTCTCATTTTGCAATTTTTCACAAAGTTCTCTTCTCTTATTTCTTGCAATAGCAAAATTTTCTTGAAGTGCCTGAATGATGTCCTGAGCTACTCTTAAATCATCTTCTAATTTGATATTTTTCAATTTTTTTGCATCATAGTCTATAAGAGCTCCTTCCAGTTGCTTCATCAGATTTTCCATCTTTACCGGTGTCAAGATCTTCCTCAAGTTGTTAGGCTTTTGAAAATAGAGGACCAGGCTCTGATACCAATTGTTAGGAGTCCCACAGATACTGAGAGGGGGGGGTGAATCAATATCTAACCGATAACTAGAGTTTCTTAACTTAAAACATGTAGAACATAATATAACAGTGTACCGGTATGGAAGAAATAATGCAATAAACAGAATCAAGAACATCCACATGAAAAACACACCATAACACAAGATGTTAACGAGGAAACCCAGTGTGGGAAAAACCTCGATGGGATTTGTGACCAACAATATTCACTCACTGGCCAATAAGAGAATATTACTTACAATAGGGGCCTGCACATGCAGGAAGGCCAATTGCCTAGAGCTCACTGCTCAATGGGAAGTCTCACTGACTTACAATAAGGATTATACAAATCCAATATCTTGTACTACTTGACAATAGTATTTTCTATGCCAGATTCAGTATCGGTTCCTTCTTAGTTCTTTACATATACCTCTTGACCTATATTTTGCACATTAGGTTTGCCTAATATTTTCCTTAATACTTCTCTATCACATCTATCAAATGTCTACAATGATCTCTTTTATATATGAGTCATTTTAAAATTCGCCAAGTTGGCTTACACATTTTTACAATAATAAATAAAATATAATATAACAAAATCCTGTCGGCCTCTGTGCCAGTGTCAGTGTCCTGAGTGCCGATCTGGAGTGTGATCAACTGATGCTAGTATAATGTCTTTGTCGGTGCCATAGGATTGCAAGGTTTCCCTCAATGACAAAAACTTCAATCACATACAATGTCTCATTGGAGTGTGCATATGCCAACAGGCATCACCACATTATAGCCCGATTTCTTATACATTACATATTCACTAGGAGGAATGATCTTAGCAAAGATAGGTTTAGTCAAGATGAGTTTTTCCTTTTCAGCATCTTCATTTATTATTGCATCTTTTTTCTCATTTAGGGTTTGCATGGTGTCCTCAAAATATTTATTAAAAACTTTACCTTTTCCCCAAATGGATGAAGAATCCTCAATGGATCATAGCTTTTATTACAATACTGGACAAAGTCAAGAGTTTTCTTATATACCAACCATTTTTCTTTCCTCACCTCATGCTCTGCCAAATTAAAATCATTTTTTATTAAATCCTCAAGGACGTGAAATTGATGAACTTTAGCACCACACCTGACCTTCTTTCTAAACATGTCATTGAAAAAATCTTCTGCGTCAGCAAATCTTGCAACTGTTGTTGCCAATTTGTAGGGCTTGAAGAACTTGTCAAAATGTAACCAACCCCCTTTAGTAATCACAAATTGGTGTGCAATGGTAATGGTTGGAAAAATTGTTCCTCTCCCCTTATTTTTAAATTATGCTTCCTGCAGACCACCAATGTGCCTTCTGATCTCAGCAATACCTATTTTCAAGGGGACCTGATAAGGGAGAAATATGGAGTTCGCCTAAATCCATACACTCTAAAAATAGTAGAACCAGGATACAAAATTATATCACCCCAGATATGCACAATTTTGATATCTTCTACAAATTCCTTGGGTCTAATACATTAAAGAAGAGCTTTTGGGATCCTGGGGTTCTCTTGACAAAAGAGAATTCTTAACCTTGATGCAAAACATCTGTCAAACTTTTAATAGCTGGCATCTTCTCTATCCCAGGATAGATATGAACTGCATAATTGCATTGGCATGTTTTCACCATCTTTTACTCTCAGTAAGTCCATACCCTTTGCAAAATACTCTACACCCTTGAACAAGAACATGTACATTAAAAAATAATACCAGCCAAAAGGTCTATCCACCTTGGCAATATTAATCCCAATCAAACCCTCATGGATCACATTTGCGAGATAAGGTGCAAACTCATAAGCTACTGCTATGGATGGATTGAGAATTTGTGTCATCATGAGCATATAATGAGTTGGCATAGTATTTTCTAAAACCTCTCGAAAAATCTAACATAGAGACTAATATACTCCTTTAGCCCTCAAAGTTAAAAATTCATAGGGAAAGGTTCAACTGTACTGGGCCCTGCCAACGCTAGCCCTCCTATTTTTGCAAAGAATTCCCTCATTGGTCCACCTCTAAGATGATATTTTTGAGTATTACAAACCTTCTTTAACATTTTTAAATCAATCGGCTCTAGGTAATTTGAAGATTCATTTAGCCGAAAAACCCTTGTAATTTCATCAACTGTAACTTCATTCAAATGGCTTCCACTCACATTCCTTACAATTCTAGTAACAAAGTCATAATTCTTTGCAATTTGGGTCAACAAGTCAACATCCATAAAGACTCCAGGGACCACCAATTTCCCAACATCTAATTTCCATAGGTTGTTTGTAAGAGCAGATGCATTTTGCTGACTAAATCCCACCCTTAAACAAACCTAAACTAGACATGCTTATTTGGGGATCTCTTAACCAATGTCCTTTGTCAAACAAACCATCACCAATTTACAAGTGAGAAGATTTTGATACAAGTTCTTTTTGTTTGGTAGAACTATTCATAGATTGAACCAACTGTTCTTAAAAATCATCACAGATGGCCATTTCTCAATAATCTATTTTCCTTTTGAATTCTCGTCGTGGTGCCATTTTGATAATTTAGGGTTTATCTTATTTTAACTTTTTGATTCAAACAACCCTTCAAATTTTCTAGAACCAGACAATGCCAACACACAAGAGCCTTATACAATCAAAATCTCAAAAACAAGATTTTATGAAGCAACCTCGATGGTGAATCAGCATTGATTCTTATTAACCAAGCCACACACTCTGCATTTAATTCGTTTGAAACTCAAAATTTCTTCTCCAATAGATAGAAGGGACTTTAGTGCACTTTTTCCTTTAGTCACTAATCCGCGAAGAGTACAGATCTTGCAACTCTCTTTCATGGCTCAACGACAACCATTAGATCGCTCAAATCTAACGTCCCCTTTAATCTCTTAAGTCTTTTAAAGAGGGCCTACCACTATATCTGTCTGCGTTTAGTTGCTAAGTCACGATGGGTAAGGAACCTACATCTTCCCATCGCGGTCTCACGACTACCATTGGATCAAATCCTTATCACTCAAACTTTAAGACACCTTCACTGCTCCATTGCTAGATCTCCACCCGGCCCCACCACTGGTGGCTTGTCACTGAGTCGCAAAGACTATTCAATGCACAACTTCCCTTCATGGTTTCACGACCACTGTTGGATTATTTCAGATTTGGCTAACTTTTAAGAACCCAATACATGCGTTAAATATCTTATTTAGGACTTGGGGAATATTAAAGTGTTCCAACTTTAATAAAATGAAACCCACCTAAGCTTAAGACTTAAATGGCCCCTTTCGACGACATAATGACCCTTTTGGTTAAGTGGTGAAAAAGGTAACAATTAAAAAGACCTCCCCTTAAGACAAGAGACGTATAAAGGTTTTTTTTTTAAAATTAATTAAGCCCTAAACCCTTAGAAGCCATTGACCTGCAGACTTGGAACATTGAAAAAAAATCAGAAATTTGTAGAGATATTAGGAATATTACAACACCGCCCAAATTACTGATAACAACGGCTCTAACTGGGGATGGTTGGATGTGAGATCAATATAAGAACCTTAGCAAAACATTAGGACACAGACCAAAACAAAACCCTAACCAAAGTAAACCTAATATATATAATTTTTACAACTACTGTGCATGGATAAAATGAGTTGTCAGAAGTAGTGCTTCAGGAATTGTCCATGCACTGGGAATTCCTATAGCTCACCATTCATTTTTTGTAAGAAATATGAGTCTTTTCCATTTACATCGAAGATAATCAAAAGGCCTATCCACAATGACTCAAACTTCTTATGTTTGCCCTTATCTTGTTCTCTAGCATTCCAATGAAGAACCATGTTACCAATCTAAAACTTTCTGGTTGTGGCACTTTTTTCAAAAATATATTTTGACTACAACTGAATTTTTCATATTCTTCTTATGAGCCAGAATTCTCACCTCTTCCAAGTCTACCAATCTAATCATTCTTTCCTCCATAGGTTCAGACACTTCTAATTCTTCAACTTGCAAGAATTTGTATATAGGAAGGAGATTATTTACAAGTAACCTGGCTTGTACTCCATACACCAATTCAAATGGGGATGTACCAATTGCCTTCTTCAAAGTAACTCTATCTGCCCATAAAGCCATCTTGAGCTTTTGATCCCAAGATCTTTTATTCTTCTCAAGAATATTCTTAATGATGTTCAGGAGGCTTTTGTTGCTTGATTCTACCTAGCCATTGCCTTGTGGGTGGTACGACAAGGAATATGACATGATAATTCCATAACTTGCATAGAATTCTGTAAATTCCTCAGACCTGAAGCATGTGGCATTATCCATAATAAACTTCACAAGAACACTAAACCTTGTCAATATGTTATCCATTAAAAAATCAACAACTTTACTAGTTGCATGCTTGGTGGGTATGGCCTCAATCCATTTTGTAAAGTAATATGTGGCCACCAAGATCCACCTATGAGCTCTGCTTGATTTTTCTATTATCTCTCCAATGAAGTCAATGGCCCATTAAGCAAAAGGGGCCTCAGCTGTAACAGGGTTGAGTGGAAAAGCACCTGCATACTTCAAATTGGAAGAAAATTTATGTTAAGGGTCACATTTCTGGACATATTTGTGAGTATCCTTGAACAAGGTAGGCCAGTAATATCCTGCCCAGATTATTTTGTCAGTAGTTATCTTTGCTGAGTAGTGGCCTCCACATACTCCATTATGCATCTCTGTCATAACCTTTTGGGCTTGGGAATCATCTAGACAAATCAATAACACCCTGTCTTTTCTTTTGCAGTATGGGTCTCCCTAAACGAGAACATATTTTTGTGATTCCAACTTTAGTGTTCTCTTCTAGTTGTGGATCATTCCCTCGAGACATGTTGCATTTTTCAAGAAATACACAACCTCTGAATACCATGTGGTGCAAGAGCACCTAGACAAGATTGGCCACCATGAGGCCATAATGAAGATTTATGAGATATTAAGTCTATAAGGTTAAAATGACCATTTGATATTTTAAACATGGATAATAATTCCATTTGGAATCATCAAACTCATGTAATGAGTCATTTTGTAATAAGTTGTCAAAATTGCCATGTTGGGCAAATAATGTCAAAATAAGTAATGTAATGGGGTCCAATGGGTAGAATAGGTTTTTAATGATAATTTTAAGTCTCATAAGGTCTTGTGTGACCATATTAATGTAATAAAGTTGATTATAAAGTGTCAAGATGCAAAAATGTGAAAAAAACTTGTCAATTGACAACTAAAAGTGTCAATTTGACAATAAATTAAAATTGTGAACACCCAAAAGTGGTTGTATGGGTGGTTAAGAGTTGGTTTTCAGTTTCCATGAAGGGAAGAGGTTTAAATATATTTGTTATGATCCAAATTGAAGAGGTAGAGGGTCAGATTGGCTTGGCATTGTAAGAGTTTGTGGTTTGGCAATAAAAATACAAGGTTTTGCTTGCAATTTTGGTCTAAAATCTACACTTTATTGGTCTGAAACTCTTCTTCTTTGCTTCATTTTTTATTGGAAATGGATTTGGAAATGTAGAGGAGTGTTTGTAATATCATTTAATACTATTACTGAAGGTTTTACATTCAAATCTGATACACTTCTATTTGTTGTCCTAAAATCTGGTGTAGGTGATTGTTTCTGGGAACTTTTGAGAGTCACAATGCAAATGTAAACCGTTCCACTTTATGTGGTTGTTGTTTCTTGTGGAATGGGTCAGGAATATTGTATTATATGTATCTCTAACCTTAAATGTGCAGGGAATAATGTGGAGATGAAGTGTTGATACCCTAAGGTAATAGATTAAGTGAGGAAAAGCATGAAAATGGAGGCATGAGTATAGCAGCAGAAGATCTACCTTAAGGAGGTAGTGTTTTTATGTGAAAAAAATTTAGGGGATGGAAAATTCATGGTAAATACCAAGTTTCAATATCTGGAAGTGAGTTTTGGGGTTTGAACAAGGAGGCCCTAATTTTTTATGCCTAAAAAGGGGGGTTTAGTATCTAGCCTATCAAATGATTGTGTATTGTATTAAAACTTGGAAAATATATGGTTTTGGAACATTTTTCAAGAATTTTTTTTGGGTTTTGTGTTGTGTTTGTACCGTTTGTTTGTACTTGCTTTGGAAAAGAGGGCTAATTGGGCCTAGTTGGTGTGTAGCAGGGTGCTGATCTGAGTATTTTGTCCAAAAGACCCATAGTTTATTTTCATGTATGTTAGGTAGCTTCCAAAAGGGTATCCAGATATGTAATTTATTTGTCATGTGTATTCAAATTATTTTGAGTAAATGTCAGAATACCCTCTGAACAGGGCTACTAGGGAATTGGCCTATTTAGGGACCCGAGTAAGGGTTTGAGAGAGAATCAGTTGATAGGGTGAGTGAAGCCTATTGGGTAAAGTGGAACAGAGTATGTTGAGAACCTAGGAAGTGTTGGAACAAGTTGGTGAGGTTGATAGTTCTATTTGGGCATCTTGGTGAAGCCTAGTGAAGGAAGGTGAAACAAGAAGAGTTGAGTTTTTGAAGAAGCAAGAATGATAAGTTGCAATGTAATTGTGGGAGGGTCCATGATGCTCTGCATCATAGTGGTATCAGAGAAAAGTAGTAGGTCCTTGCAGATTATAGATTGAAGACTTGGAGATAAGAGAGAAAACCATCATGGAAGAAGATGAAGAAATGTGGGCAAGTATGCTCATGGGCACTCTATATACCAGACACAATGCAAATGTAGGGGTAAGGTATGAAAATTTGTTGTTAGCAGTGGTTCTTTTATAAATATAGTCTCAGTAGAGATGGTTGAGAAGTTGAACCTGCCTAGGAAACCTCTTGAGTCACCTTACAAAGAATACGGGGTAAGCAATGATCAATGGGTTGATGTTAAAGAGCAAGCATATGTTTCTTTCAGCATTGGTTCATATTATGATACTATTCTATGTGATATTATGCCTTTGAGTGATTTTCATATGATCTTGGGTAGAGTGTGGCAATTTGATGTTAAAGCCCTACATGATGGTAGAGAAAATGCATATGTTATTAACAAGGATGGGAAAAAGTTTGTTATGACATCATTGCAGGATGACAAGGTAGCATGGGGAATGTCAAGGATAAGGTTGATTCAAAGAAGAGAGTTCCTATGGCATGAGGAACATAAGGATGAAGAAAAGATAGAGATAGAAGACACTTCTAGGCTTATAGAAGACACTTCTAGTCTTGAAGAAGACAAGGTAGAGTCTAAGTTGTAGGAAGAAGATGCAAAGAGCATATATGAGGTGAAGGAGAACAAGGAAGCAATCCTTGAGAAGGAGCCTAGTGAGATTATGTAGATGAAGAGTCCATTGATAGGACATGTAGCATATCAGTTAGATGATATAAAAGATTGTGGTTCAGATAAGTCAGAGGTAGATGATAGAGATGTTGGTGATGGCAACAAGGGTTCAAGTCTTGAA